>NC_135322.1:60898789-61212059 GCF_048772815.1 Callospermophilus lateralis
GTGTTCTTCAAAGAAAGGAAAAGCATTTTTATTGAGATAATTGCCATATCTTACATACAATTAACCCATTTAAAATGAACAGTGCAGAACTCTTAGAATATTTACAAGTGTATTCAGTAACCACAACAGTCAGCTTTAGTACATTTCGTCTCCCCAAGAGACCCCTTGTCCAAATTGTTATAATGCACGCACATACAGATAGGCAATAACAAATCCCATCATTATATGCAATGATAATGCACTAATAAAAAATAGAATAAGAAAAGAGACCCCATGCCTATTAACCATCCCACTAACCCCAGCCCCAACTTACTGTTTAAATTTCCCTGTCCTGGACATTTCACACAAAAGGGATTCTATCATGGTCTTTTGTGACGGGCTTAGTACAATGTTTTCAAGATTTATCCTCTTTGTGGTATGGGCCAATCATTCCTTTTTACAGCTAAATAATATTCTATCATAGAGATATTCTACACTTTGTCTCTCCATTCATCTGTTGATGGACATTTGGGTTATTTCCACCTTTTGGCTAATGTGAATAATGCCACTATGGACATTTGTGTAAGAGTTTTTTTTTTTTGGTACTGAGGATTGAACTCGGGGGCACTCCACCACTGAGCTCTACTCCCAGCCCTATTTTGTGTCTCTGAGTTGCTTAGGGCCTTGCTAAGTTGCTGAGGCTGATTTGAATTTTGCCATCTTCCTGCCTCAGCTTCCTGAGCCACTGGGATTATAGGCATGGGCCACTTTCGCCTGGCTGTGTACGAGTTTTTGTGTAGATGTATGTTTTCTTCCTTTGGGTATTTACCTAGGAGTGAAGATGCTGGGCCACATACTAACTAGTTTAGTCATTTTAGGAACTGCAAGATTCCAAAGTGACTGTACATTTATGTTGCCACCCACGGTGTGGTGTCCTTGCATTATTATGTGCATATATGACCATCGGTGGGTGGGGCTGGCTTTCTGGGAGACTTATGAGAGTTCAAGGGTACAGTGTATTTCAACTTTAAAGGGCGGCCTGGCAACACCTCACAAGAGATTGCTGCATGTTCCACTTCAGCCACGAGTTCCGTGAGAGCCCACACCCTCCCCCACATGCCAACGGCTTCTGCACTTGGCCATTCACAGGTCTGACAGCCTGGCGTGGTTCTGAATTTGATTTCTTGTCACCAGTGAGGCTGACGAGCTTTCTGAAAGGTCTCTCTGGCGTCAGAGGCAGCAGGTCTCAGGTGACAGCTGGAAGCCCTGCTTTGAAAGGTCCTTATGTTTAGGCAGTGAGTTCCCACTGGCCTTGCCCACCTCCCAGGCAGCCCAGAAACTGGCAGCTGTGGCGGGGCCTGTGGGATGGGAGGGAGATGGTAAGGTGGACGCCGTTTGCCACATGGAGAGTGGGCCGTGGGCTCCTTCTCTTGAAGACCTGCAGGCCCCAAGCCTGGCTGGCCCACAGAAACACCAGCCAGGGTGTTAAAAGTTCCTGTCGCTGGAACCTTCTCCAGAAGCTTATTCTAATGCACACGAGGTAGGATTTTGCTTGGAATGCCCACCCTGCCTTTTAGACAGGCATCAGAACCCCAGTGTAGGCCTGGGTGACACCCACTCCTGACCAATGCACCTGGGTGACATCTAAGGAAGTGAGTGGTTCACAGCCGTGGTGATTTTACCTCCCCCCTGCCCAACAGGACATTCGGCAGAGTCTGGTGGTGTTGGGTGGTCACAGCTGGGGACACAGTGCTACTGGCATCTGTGGTGCAGAGGCCAGGGATGCTGTCTGGGGATGCAAGACAGGCCCCAGGACAAAAAATTACCTGGGACAAAGTACTGGTGGTTCTGTGCTTGCCTCGCTTAGAGCTTTGGAGTGTCACCGGGTGAAATGGGTTTTCTTTAGACTCTGCAGAGGAGGGAGGATGGAGTTCCAGCCCATAGGAGTGGGTGACAGATGCTGAGTCCAGCCACTGAAAGACCACATGATTTGGTAGCACAGCTAGGGTGTGCGCCAGATACCAGGCAAGCAGAGAAGGTTCTCGCCTTCTGGGGTGGGGGCCAGGTGGGGAATGGAGGAGGCCTCTGATGGAGTGTTGTGAGTGAGGTAGAGATTGGCCAGGTGTCTGGTGGATACTGTATGATGCAGATGGGCTGAGATCTGGACCAGCCCTGCTGGGTGAGTCTTCATTTTTTTTTTTTTTGTGGCCTGGGCTATGGTCATTTGGTGCTCAGCTGGTATGTCACCTGGTCTGGAAATTTCCAGAATCCTCACTCACACATGTGGTACCTTGGTGTGGAAGGCTGGAAGGGCTCAGTGAGACTGCTGACCAGGGGCTTACCACATGGTGGGGTCAGGCAGCAGCTGCGAGGCATCTTATGACGGCCTTGGAAGTCCTAGGAAATCCCTTGCAGGAGCTCGGGTCACTAAGCCGGCTCAGGTTTAGTACAGGGTTGCTCCCCTTGGGAGGGAGTGGCGTGTCATCCAGGTGGGCAACATGCTATCACAGGACCTGAGAATCCTACACCTGGAATTGTGGCTCACGTTCCTGCTGTGCCCCTGGCTGGAGGTGTGGCTGGAAGTGGACATGCCACTCCATGTCCTGTTTCCATGTCCATCAAGTGAGGTCATGGTGGTTTCTATCCTATGGGGTGAGAATTAAGTGGATTTCATCTTCTGTACTTTTCTGTATGTGGGAAACATTGCATCGCGGCAACTTAATACAACAGGGGCCAAAAGTAAAAAGCCACGGGTGGGGAGTCCCCAGCCCGGCCTCTGGTGAGCGGGGGTGGGCCTTGAGGAGCTCATGGCTGTCAGCTTCCTTTTCCTTCCCACTTGGACATGTCAGCTTCGTGTTACCTCAACCAACACCTGAGGTGGTCGGCCTGTAAGGAGAAAAGTCTGCTTGGCTCCCGGTTTTGGAGGTGTTGGTCCATGATCAGCTGGCTCTGTGCTTTGGGCCTGCGGTGGCACCTCATAGTGGGAGTGCATGGCGGAGGACAGCTGCTCTTGGCCAGAAAGTGAAAGTCTGTCCTTCAAGGATACAACCCAGTGGCCTAAAGACCTCCCTTGACCCCACCTCTCAGGGTTCCCGCCACCTCCCAGTGGTGCCACGGGCTGGGGATCAAGCCTTTGGCACACGGGCCCCTGGGGACACTCGGACCCATCTGCAGCACAGGGGGTGGGGCTGGACCTGCCCTCTCTGACCCTCTGCCTTGAGAGCTAAGGAGAGAACTTTTCTTGCTCTTGAGCCGGGGCCGCTGCAGGTGGGGGGAGCTTGGGGACTGTGGTGACAGTGTGTGGCTGCTCTTCCCTTCCTGGCCCAGTGGTGCTGTCTCTTGGTAGGAAGGGGCTGCCCCTGGGCCTCTCTAGGTTGAGCCTGAGCTGTCACCTTGATCCCAGGCCTTTGGGAGGCCTGGAATGTGCCGTGGGAGCCTGTTCATGGGTCTGCGGAGGCTGGACGGGGCCACGAGCTGCTTTGGGGGTCTGGGACCGAGTCCATCCCAGCTGAACAGCTTCTCTTCCAGTTGCCACCCTTGCTCAGGCACGGTCTCTCTGTCTGCTGACTTCGGGCGAGTGTGGCCGCTGGTGGAGGAGATTGTCAAGCAGGCGCTGTGGCCGTGGAGTTAGGTTCTTGGTGCCTGCCTCCTAGTAATAGTAGTAACGTCGACGGCCCGAGGGTGCTCTGGGCAGGAGTCCCTGTGTAAGTGTGTGCTGTGCGACTCTCGCCTCCAGACGATCCTGAGAATCGGGGATCATTCCCATCTTGCTTATGTGGGGATTGAGTCTCAGAGAGGCCCAAGTGACATGCCCAAAGCCAGCAGAGGTCAGGAAAGGGCAGGACTACGACTGGAACCCGTTCCACCTCCTGTCGGAAGGTCCTTCTCCTGCTCAGGGTTGTCACTTTCTTCACAGTGTGACCAAGGATGCAAGGAGCGCCCTGCCTGGGAGCCTGCAGGGTCCTGTTCACTCTGTGCTATGGCAGGAGGGCAACGGGTCAGCGCCTGTGAGCCCGGGGCTGGAGGTGCCGAGGGGAAGGAGACTAGTCTCATCTGGGGGCCTGGCCCCGTGGGGAGTTGGAAGGGAGCCCCCGGAGGAGACCTTGAGCCAAGTGTGGGAAAGGGCCTGCGGGGCCAGGGGCGGCCAAGTCAGGTTGTCGTGGACCTTGGCTCATTCTGGAATCCATCCTGGGTTCCCATTTATTTAAAAAAAAATAATAATAATAGAATAGATTAGAAAGTTTGTGAAACAGTGAAATAGTTGTTTTCTCACTGGGTTCTTTTTTCCCATATTTTATTGGTGCATTATAACCATACCTAATGGCGGCTTGTTAATATTCACACACACACACACACACACACACACACACACACACATAGACACACACACACGCGGTGTGGTTTGGTTGTTAGTATTCCCCTTTCCCTCCTCCCTCCTCCCTCCCTCCCTGGTCTCTTTCCTCTATTGATCTCCCTTCGATTTCATGAGATCTCCCCACCATTCCCTGCCCCCCTTTTCCTCTCTACCTTCCACATGTGAGAGAAGACATGACCCTTGACCTTTGGAGTCTGGCTGATCTTGCTTAACCTGCTGCTCTCAGTTCCGTCCACTTTCCCACAAATGCCATAATCTCCTCCTTTATGGCTGAATAAAACTCCGTGGTGCGTCTCTACCTCGTCTTCATCGTCGTCCATGGTTGCTGGCACCTAGCGGGTTCCGCAGTCTGGCCCTTGTGCTGCTGTAAGCATGGGCGTGCGTGGGTCACTGTAGTGTGCTGCCCTCGGTGGCTCCATCCCTGGTCTCTGTCTCACTGCGTCCTTGCCTGACAGTGGCCCCTGTGCTGCCTCCGTGAAGCCTCGTCCCCACAGTGAGACTGGGCCGAAGCCCGAGGCCCGTGAACACGGACTTTTCAGTACAGCGGGGCGGTGGCTGGACAGGAGCACAGGCTCCAGGGGCCTGAGTTCAAATCCTGGCCCTGCTGCTTGCTAGGAGTGTGGCCTTGGACCTCTCGGGTCACCTCTTTGTGTCTCTGTAGAATGAGGATAATAAGGGGGTGGTTCCCACAGGGTCCCTGCAGGACTCAGTAAAAGGCAGTCCTGAGGCACCTCCGAGGAGCCTGGCCCAGAGGACGTGCTAAGTGTCACTTGCTGTCCCCGCCGTCGGCGTCACTGTGGATGCAGAGGGAATGGCACCACAGCAGGGCTGAGATGATGTGGGGGCTTCCGGGGCACCATGCCCCTTTCCTTCCTGGCTCTGGGCCGATGCTGCGTCCCCCTGGGGTGCATCCACCTTGGGGCCTCCAGGGTGTTCCCCTTCCTGGCCTGACAGCCCTGCCTGCCTTACGCGGGGTGGCGGGGTATTGGTTTTTCCTGTTGGTCAAGGATTGTCTTCCACTCTGGATGACGGGCACCAACGTGATTATGATTCAGCAAATACTCCAGGAGGGTCTCGTGTGTCACCCCACCTGGTGCTTGTCACTGGGGAAGGAGGTGAACAGGACGGTAGAGCTCCCTAGAGGAGCTTGTGGTCTCAGGAAACATGGAAAAAAGCCAAAACAATGCATTCTGTCTTTTTGGATTGTGATGGATGTTAGGAGTGAAAGAAACAGTGTTGTGACAAAGAGTAAGCAGCCTGTTGGTGGAGGTGACATTTGAAGAAAGACTTGAAGATGAGAAGGAGGGAGCCACGGGAGGCTTTGGAGGGAAAGCATTCCAGCAGAGGACGCAGCAATAAAGCTTCTCTAGTAAGTGAGGCTGACAACAGTAACAAATTACTACTACGACTACTTCATCTTCCTCTTCTTCTTTCTTTAACAGTACGGAAGATCAAACCCAGAGGCACTCTACCACTGAGCTACATCCTCAGCCCTTTTTATTTTTATTCTAAGACAGGGTCTTACTAAGTTGCTGAGGCTGGCCTCAAACTTGTGATCCTCCTACCTTAGCCTCCTGAGTCACTGGGTTTATAGGTGTGTGCCACTACACCCAGCTGTAAATTACTTCTTGATACAGGTTCCTCCTGCTCAAGTCACGGTCCAGTGGGATTGTGGTAGGACCGTGCAGTCTGCTGTCACCCAGCCCCTAAGGTGTAGAGGCCACTCACTGTAAGATCCTTGTGTGGTCATTATGTCGGGGAGGAAGAGTGGAAAGTGGTTCACTAGCTTTGTGCAGGTGGGGCCTGGAACCCATGTGCCCTTTCCTCCCACCTCCTGGTGACAGACCTGGCATGTGACTAGCTGCAAGGGTGGGCCAGAAGGGAAGGGGGTTTGTTGGGCATCCTTCTAGGCTCTTCCATGGCCCCTGACAAGTAGGGAGGTTGTGGGAATCTGAGGTCTTGGGGGAATTCGGGAAAACGAGCAGCCTCACGGCTGAGGAGGGCAGATGGAGACTGTGGGTGCTGGGTGCCTCCTGCTCTGTGGCGGCCCGGGGTGGAGACGGTCCCCCGCAGACAGCCTCCTCTGCCTCCTCTGCCTTCTGGGTCCTTCTCCCGCAGCCAAAGCTGGATCGCCCAGCACGACCCCCCGTCCCTACCTTGGCTGCCTGGCTGTGGTTCTCAGGGGAGGGGGAGTCCCACAAGAGCTGTCCATGGTGTGGGCACGAGTTGGCGCGCCCTGAGGTCAGTGTCCTCTGGCCTGGGCAGCTCTGGCTGGACATGCAGGTGGGTTAGAGAGGTTTCCTCTGCTCCTGGGGCTGCGGGCAGGTGCCTGTTGCAGTGCGTCCCCCTGAAGTCCGTATGTCGGGGTCCCAATCCTAGGGCTTCAGAATGTGAGCCTATTTGGAAACGGGGTCTTCGCATAGCTTAGGTGAAGTCATCCTGGGCTGGGGTGGACCCCTCATCCAGTGTGCTGGGGTCCCCACGAGAAGAGCAGAGCCCATGGGGGGAGGCAGACTCAGCTGCATGCCAAGGAGCCTTGAGGTGCCGGCCATTGCCAAAGCCAACAGAGGGCAGGGACCATCTCCCCCCAGAACCGACCAGCCTTGCTTGATCTCAGCTTCTGGCCTTTAGGACGGAGGGCCAAGCACCCCTCCTGCAGGGAGGGGAAGCCGGGGCTGCAGGAGGGGTGTGCACAGGCGGGAAGTTCTGTGGGCAGCATCTGCGCTGCTGTTTTGAGCCCCTGTCTCAGCACCACTGGGAAGAAGCCGTGAGCTGCTGCTTTCACCTTGCACAGGTTGTGTGTGCTGGTGGCCACGGGTGGGCGAGAGTTTTGGGGGCTAAGTATCTCGGTGTGTAAAGGATGTGTTCTGAGAAAACCAATGGGAACTTACTAATTTGTAGAATGGAAACCAGCAAAATTACATTAGCAGGAAGAGACCCTGCAGAGCAGAGGCAGGAGGTGCTGGTCTCGGCTGCGGCCTGGGGCCTGGTCCTATTGGCTTCCTCAGACCAGCCACCCTGGGCTCTCCCTGGCTGCTGCCAGCTCGGCGTGTGGAAGGACCTCTGCAGGGCATGGCTGGAGAAGGGTGGGGTCCCTGGAGTAGCAAGGGGTCAGGCCAGGGTGCCGAGGCAGGTGACGTGCCAGCTTCCTGTTCAGGGCAGCTCTGATCGGGTCTCTCTGACTTAGCTTTATTTCTCCTAATTAAAACAACTCCTATTCCCCCTGCCCCCTAGAAGCAATAGGATTCATTAGTAGAAATAAACTACCTTGGGGTGAGGAAAAATCCCCTTTTCCACCCTGAGTGTTTACATGCGACATCCCCACCTCCTGCCCCGCCTATTTTTTCCCCCCAAGATGTAGATATGTTTCACCAAGGGTAATCTTTCCCCGGACATGCTAGTAATCTGCCTTTTCCCTTTGGTACTCTATAGTGACCATCTTATTATAATGAATTTAAATGTTGAGGCTGGTCTAGAGAATAATATGACACACAGTCCAGGCTCAGGAGGGAGGGCTTTAGGGTCTGACTCCCTGCATTCAAATCTCGGCCCTGCCACTTCCCAGATTTATGACCATGGCCACAGTGTACCCATCCGTAGAATGGGTTGCACTGTGGGGTCTCCCTCACTGGATTGGGGGAGGTAACCATGTCTGGCGTGTTGAGATGGTGTTTGCCACGGATCTCAAGGCTTAGATGAGAGTGAGCCTCCATTGCTGTTAGCGGGGGTAGTAGTTCTATACTCTCTGGTAGGCAGAATAGGGTCCCCTAATGCTGCACTAGCCCAAAGATGTCCATGTCTTAATCCCCTGAACCTGTGAATATCTTGCCCTTTTTAGTAAAAGGCTCTTTGCGAATGTGATCATGTTAGAGATCTTGAGATGGGAGATTATCCTGGGTTATAGGTGGGTCTGATGAAGTCTCGATGGTCTGTCACATTGGAAGACGGGACCCTGCTGACTTTAAAAAATGGAGGAAGGGGCTAGGAGTCGAGGAATGCAGGTGGCTTCTACAAGCTAGCAAAGTCAAGGGAACTAGTTCTCAGAGCCTCTGGGAGGCCCAGCCCTGCTGACACCTTGATATTAGCCCGGTGAGACTGGTGTTGGATTTCTGACCTCTGGAATTGTAAGATAATAAATTTGAGCTGTCTTTTGCTATCATGTTTCTGATAATTTGTTATAGCAGCAACAGAAAACTAATACACTCTTCAAGTCAACTTGGACAAGTTATAATATTGGCTTTGGATCTTTTTTATTTGTAAGAAATAGAATATAAATAAGTTAAGTCCTTGAGTGTACACTAGCTCCCTAGAGAGTATTATTATTATTATTATTATTATTATTATTATTTTGGTATTTTGTGTACTTTATTTATGCCCTGAGCCTGTCACAGTACATGACATTTAGTAAATGCTTGCTGAATAAATTGAAAATGATAACAAAGAGAAAAATATGGTCATATTATTAATCTGATAAAGAAGTTCTAATTTTCTCTTAGTATATAACAAACCACTCTAAACTTAGTGGCTTCACACAATGATTTATTTTCTCTCTCAGCTCTGTGAACTGATGGGACTGTGTGATTTTACTTCAGATCTTTCATGTAGTTGCAGTCTCCCTAGAGTATTAGTAATTCTCACGACTCAGTATTATCATTCCATGCTTCCCCCCCTTATTTTGAAAATTTGCCAACAAATCTATGTCGTCCATGTTCAGTTTTTTTTTTAGTTGTAGTCGGACCCAATACCTTTATTTTATTACTTATTTTTATGTGGTGCTGAGGATTGAACCCAGCACCTCGCCTGTGCTGGGTGAGTGCTCTACTGCTGAGCCCCAGCCCCTTCCATCTTGTTTTGATGGACTAGAGTTTTCCAGCTTATTTTTTTAAACCAATGCCCTAGTTTTGGGGTATTATGTAGTTTTACAATTTTCAATTCATCCTGGGCATGTTCTGTCCTGGGCATGTTCCTCGGGACGTGTTACTGAGTCGCTTTTGGGAGGATGGGGAGGCTCTGAGGTGGGCTTGGGCCCAGGGGCTCCTGTTTCCCAGGAAGCCCCCGCTGACTCGCAGGTCCCCCGCTACCCTGCCCGTGTTGGGCCGCAGCTTTTACAGTCACAACTGCATCGCACAGACCAGGTCCTGCGGGTGTGGCTCCTCTTCCTTCCCTCCTGTCGGCTGTTTGTTCTGGCCCAGGCTGGGAAACCTCAGGAGCCATCAGGCCCCTCTTGGCTGGAGGCTCGCGGGTCCGCCCCAGCACCACCAGGACTGCGGCTGGAGGGGGGGCGGCTGAGCCCTTGCTGTGGCCTGGGCTGCTGATCTGCCTCTAGGTCCCAGGATCGACCCCCAAATCTGATGTTTCTCTTAGTTCTCCAGGAGAACTCTGATGTGGACGGAGAGCAGTCACGCTCCAAGGTTGGCGGCTGGGATTCAATCCTGCTTGGTCTGACTGCTGGGATGGGGACCGCGTGTCGTTTTCCTTCCTCAAGAGAAAGGCTCGGGTGACCTTCCAGTTTGGAACTGGTTCTAAAAATATATGGCTGTGCAGAGTTGCCAGAGGAGCTCAGCCTGGGATGGAAAGAAGAGAAGCTGCTTCCGCCAGGCGGTGTCTCGTCTCTGTCCTCTGTCCAGCTGCCCCCAGTAGGTGCTCGGGAGCTTTGGCTGTTGAATGTATAACTGTCACCTTGAGTTATTGATTTATAGTTTTGAGAAGGAACCTAA
Source organism: Callospermophilus lateralis (assembly GCF_048772815.1). NCBI lineage: Eukaryota > Metazoa > Chordata > Mammalia > Rodentia > Sciuridae > Callospermophilus > Callospermophilus lateralis. The sequence goes on from NC_135322.1 coordinate 60,908,861, forward strand.
AATTTTATCATTTTAATTTTTGAAACAACGACTTTATTGACTCATGATTCATAATTAGGATACCATATAATTCACCTATTAAAGCGTACAACCCAGGAGTTTTTAGTGTATTCACAGACATTATTATAGTCATTTTTAGAATGTTTCCATTGTTCCTTACAAAATCCTCTTCCCATTCTTTCTTTTTTTTGGGGGGGGGAACTGGAGATTGGATCCAATGAGTGCTGAACCACATCCCAGCCCCCTCCCCTTTCTTTCATTTTTTTTTTTTTTTTTTAGAGAAAGGGTTTTTCCAAGTTGCTCAGGGCCTTGCTAAATTGATGAATCTGGCCTCAAACTTGCAGCCTTCCTGCCTCCCGAGCCACTGAGATCACAGGCATGTGCCACCACGCTCAGCTCCTGTTCCCTAACACTGTCGTCTCTGCTTCTCCCTACCCCATGACAATGATCAATCTACTCCTTGCATTTGCCTGTTCTGGACACTTCCTATAAAGGAATCACGTATCTGTGGCCTCTGGCATAAACCTTCTTTCATTTGACATAATGTTTTTGAAGTTCCTCGGCCTAGTGGCATGCACTGGGACTCCATTTCTCTCTGTGAGTGAGTAAGCTCACTGTATGTAGGGACCACATGGTATTTATCTATTCTTCAGTTGATGGACATTTACGTTGTTTCCTCTTTCTGATCCTATGAAGGACGCTGCTGTAAACATTTGTGTTAAAGGCTTAGTGTGGATATATTTTTGTTTCTCTTGACTATGTATCCAAAGGTGGATTGCTAGGTCATTTTTAATTCTGTTTAATTGTTTAAGAGGCCATGACAATCATTTTCCAGAAAAGTCCTGCATTTTATGTCCCACCAGCCACACACGAGGAGTCCAACTTCTCCACATCCTCCCAACACTTGGCATTATCTGTCATACCATCCCAGCGAGGTGACGTGCTGTCCCTTCTGAGGATACCACCGCAGCCCTCCAGAGGACCCATTTTTGCAGATGGTAACCTGTCTCAGTTTGCTTAGTGGATGTTCAGGCTTGTGTCGTGCATGAAGTGAGTCAGGCTTCCATCATTTCAAGGTTCGATGCCTCAGCCCAGGGTGTCCAAAGTTAGTGACCCTTTGTGCAAAGTTCTGGAGCTGCCGCTTCCCTTCCTAGCTGCCCACTTGAGCACTTCTGCTTCCTGTTTGACCACTTCTAAGAGGGGCCAGGAAAATGGCATTGGAAGCACTGTGGGCACTGAGACAGGGGGGTGTGTTTGCAGAAGTAGGGCACCTGGAAGGAGTGGTACTTATTGCATTGATGGAGCATCTGCCATTTGCGTTGGCCCTGACCAGCATGTGTGCAGTGAGGCGCTTGGGTGTGTGTGTGTATTCGTGGATAGTGTGTGGTCATCACCATCAGCCCGTGAGTTTTGCCCCTTTTACTGATAAGTAAAGTGAACTTGAGTGCCTTGACAAGGTTACCAGGCCCTTGGGAGGGGCTGTACCAGTCAGCCTCAATTACTGTGTGCCCAACATCATTAGGAGGTTGAAAAGACAAGCTTTAGACTGAAAATGTTTGCAAAATACACAGCTGATAAAGGATCTGTGTCCAAAATAGACAGAGAACCCTGAGCATTCAACAGTGAGAAAGCAACCCAAGTAGAATGTGGGAAAAAAGATCTGAAGAGAGGCCCGCTCTCCCTACCCCACCCATTCCCACCACCTCTCCACCCTGTGAAGCCACAGCTGGCAACTTCTGGGCCAGCGCTGTCTGGGGGAAGTATGACATATGCCACCAGTGTCGGTCATGTGTGTAGTTGAAAAGAGAAATGGGTGAAACTCACTTTGAAAATACATTTTACTTAATTCAGTATATCCAAAGTTATTTTTTAAACATATATACAATATAACCAATGAGACAATTAATGTTATTGTTTTGGGTCTGAATCTTCAAAGTCCAGTTTGTATTTTAGAGCTACATCACATGTCAATTCAGACCAAGTCAATTTCGAGGCTTCATGTGGTCAGTGGCTGCCACCATGGACACGCGGTTCTAGAATACAGTTCTTTTCTCTTTTGCATGACCCAGTTTTCTGCATGTGGCAGGTGCTGTGGTGACCGAGCTGTCACTCTGCTTGGTGAGGTCCCACGGTTTTCATGTCCCCTGGAGGCTGAAGAGTTGGACTCCTGGACATCTGTTGCCTGTTCGTCCACCTGGGCATCTGCCCTGGACTTAGGTGTGGTGCCGTGGCTGGGTCTGGGCATCCTGTTCGAGCTGTGCTTCTGCAAATTACTGGGTGGTGATTGGGGGACCTTCTCTTAGGCGCTGCCTGGGTTCTGTAGCTTGTAGCTGGGAGCTTCTGTGTTCTTTGAGACTCGGCAATCCGCAGTATCAAAAGGACGTAGAGCAGTCTGCGGACACATGTCCCAGGGTCCCACCACTCACTGTAAAGCTGATGGAATTAATTACATGGGTGTGGGAGAAAATAGAGCCCTGGCAGGGAGACCTCGAGGGCTGGAGCTGGGGTTCTCCTGAGAAGGTGGCATTGGGTAGAGACCTGGAGGAAATGAGTGAGCTCCGTGGAAACTGGGGAAGTGTGCACCGGGAGCAGCAGCACCAAGCCCGAGGGGCTGGGTGCTCCAGGTGGGAGGAGGCCAAGCAGGGCGGTGGGGGTTAAGGAGGCCACGGTGTGAGGCTTTGGAGGCCACTGCTGGGGACCTGGGCTTTTCCTCCAGGGAAGTTGGGAGCCTTGGGTGCCTGCAGCAGAGGACCAGTCCTCGCCGCTGCCGGTTCTCGGCCTGGCCAATCTCCTTGCCACCCAGGCTCCCCGGTTCACATTGCAAGTCCAGATTTCCATTTGGAGTCTTGTGACGTGATGTCAGGTGGTCCATGGGGGCCTGCAGCAGAGCCTGTCTTGCTGGACATGGTGACTGACGTGGTAACTTGGTGTCTTGAGCCAGCCTGGTCACCTGCTTACACCAGAAAGAGGGAGGAGGCTCAGGCCCAGGCGAGATGGGCAGTCCTGTGGGATCCTTGGCCAGCCACAGGCTGGGTGATACGGTCCGTGGGAGGAGGACTGAGGTCCAGGCGGCAAAAAAAGAGCCACTTGTAGGCAAAAGGGCCACTTTTGGCTTCATACAAGGCAGGACCCTCATCCACCCCCCACCTATTATCATCCCCGTTGCTGTCACCACCTGCATTGCCAGAGCTGATGCTTGTAGAGCTCTTGATATACACTCAGCCCTGTTCTGAGAGGGTTCCATGTATTATTGCCTGCTTGATCCCACAATCCAAGGTCATACTTATCCCCATTATATAGATGAAGAAAGGGAGGCACAGAGGGCAGTCACCAGGGTTACCCAGCTAGGGAAGTGGCCAGCTGGATCTGAGGGCAGCTATGCAGAACTGACCAGGTCATGCTCTGCTGCCTCTTATTCCGCTGTGCCATCATGTGGGACTGACTTGGGTGCAAGCTGCCCTTTCACTCCATCACTGGCCCTGGTCCTGGATCCTGTAGAGGAAGAAAATGGAATGGTCCACACTGAGCTGTTGGGTTTGCTCTGGGGATCTGGAGGCAATGGAGCAGTCGAGGCCATGGGTTCCAAAGGTGCATCTCCTCTTTGGTGGAAGGCTGGTTGGTAGCACAATGAGCAGCTCTCACTGGGCAGCGCTGTGCCCATGGGGGTGCATGCCCGCCTGGGGAGGGGGCGTGGTGTTTTTACTGGGCCTGCCAATCGACATCCAGGATTTTTCAAGGGATGTTAGAATTCTGAATTCCTGTGTGACTTCCCTCAATTAAAGATGTTAACAGTGGCAACATTTAGACCAGTGCATTTGACCCAAAGGCTCTGGGTTGCAGCCACTACCTTAGAGTCCTCGAGGGGCAGAGATCCTGGTCTCAGCTGAGACCCAGAATGTCTGGATACCCACCACTGCCAGGCTGCTGAGCCTCCTTTACCCTTGGCTCCCTGACCACCCACCATCACGAGCAGACAGATGAGAAATCTTCTTGGTTATTGTCCTGATGCAGCCCAAAGTCCTGTTCCTTGCGTCGGGTCTCCCTGGATCAGCCCGTCTTCATTCTGGGTTGTCCCTCCAGAGCTGGTGTGTGAGGCCTAAGGGCAGCCTGCATGTTCCTCCCAGGGCTTCTTCGTCTCCGTGGAGGAGCCTCATCCTTGCTAGGGTTGTTGCAGGGCAGCTGCCAGCCTGGTTGGAAGTCTCGCCACCTGAACTCCTACTTGCTTTTAAAGAATCGAGACTGAATTTGTACACCATAAAATTCACCCTTTTCAGGTACAAGTGTTCTCAAGGCTGTGCAGCCAATGCTGTAACTCCAGGGCATGTTCGTAGCCTCCAGTAGGACACCCCCCCCCCCCATCCTGCAGCAGCCACACTCCTCATGTTTTCCCTCCACCAGCCCTGGTGACCTTTGATCAGCTTTCTGCTGTGGATTCTGCAGTGGGAGAGCAGCACATGCTGTGGCCTCTTGTGTCTGGCGTCTTCAGCATTGTGCTTTCGGGGCTGCTGTATGGGGTGGCATGTGTGAGTGCCTGGTTCTTTTTCTATAACTGAATGGCATTCCATTGTGTGACTGGACTGCATTCAACATGGCCATTCCTTTGTTGATGGACATCTTTTGGCTCTGTGAATGGTACTGCCAGGAGCATCCACATGCAGGCTTTAGTGTTTCCACTTTTCTGGGTCATGTGCCTGGACATGGGCTCGCTGGATCACATGGTCTCCTTTGGTGTAACCTCTGGAGGGGCCACCAGACTGGCTTTCAAAGAGGCTATGCAATTTTGCATTCCATGGCTCTTTGGACTATTTTGGGTTCGAACCCTGATGCTTCAAGATCAAAATGTCCAGAAGACCCTCATAGAGAAGTGGGAGGGCCAACGGTGTATGGTAGAGGGCCATGTGGCCCCAGCTCTGCCATCGACCACATGGCCTGGAGCAAACACCTTAACTTCCATGAGCCTCTGCTTCCCCCTGCAAAACGGGGATCCTTGGGGTGCCATGAGGCTCCCATGAGATCAAGGGAGAAAAGGGCCCTGAGTGGTGAAGATGGGGGCCCACGGGGTTGGTGACTTCCTCCAGGCATTTTGGACTGTGCTTGCTGGAGTCTGCCCAAGGCTGAGCACTCACACGGCTGGGCAGGGAGGAGGGTGTGTATTTGTTTGGAGTGGCTGGGGATGCTAGTGCTGAGCTGGACCTTGTCTCCCTCCTGCCCGACAGGCTGCTGGCTGCAAATGCCTGGGGGGTGACCACCCAGCTGTGTGCAGATGGCCTGGAAGCCCAGGGGGGTGTCGCCTTCAGGGGTGCCCGTGCTGGGCGTGGAGTTGGCGCATCCAACCCCAGACTCCTCCATCCCCTCCGCGGCCCTCGATCCACACCACTAGTTCTGCATGTTCTGCACTGGCTCTGAGTTCCCTGGTGGGGGTGATGGACCTGATAACATACTCCCTTAGGGTGTGTCCCTTCCCCTGTCTCACTGCCCGTCCCCCACCTTCCAGTGACTCCTGAGGTGCCCTCCCAAAGAAGCTGCTCGCACGCCATCTTGGCCTGTTCTGGGGAGCGCGGGTGAGGACAGAGCCACCTCTGCCTGTGTCGGGAAACACGTGGGCTTGGCCACACCGGGACTCCCTGTTTCTCTGTCCCTTGGGGCGTGTGTGTATACATGCGGGCACATTTTCCTCTCGGCATCTTTGCTCATGGTTTGTGGAGTCAGTGGTTGTGAATTTGCCTACTCACCAACAGTGATCTGTGAGCCCCTAACCAGGACTCACTTTTGTGGTCATCCACTGTGCACGGTCCCCCCACATGGTGCAGTGAAGAATCCTGTGCCCAGCTGAGGTCACACACAGCTCTCTGTCCTCTTGTTCTGGCCCCAGGCTGCACACAGGTGTCCTCTGCCTTCTCTCTGGTGCCCTGTTTTCTGTTGTCTTGTGAGCTTTGGCCTCGTGGCTGCTTCAAACGGCCCCAGGCCCAGCGCTTGCTCTGCTGGGCTTTACGGCCCCTCCTGTCATTCATTCATGGGTCTTCAGTGTCCCAGGCCCTGCTGTTCTGTGGTGACAAGTAGGCCAGCACTGGTCAGATGTCCTCGTGACTGTTCCCGGTGCCTGTGAAAGTAGTTTCTGCTTCTCGACCAGGGGGTCTGGGGGAAGTTCTGCATCTGATGGCAGCCCAGGAAACAGCAACCAGACTGACTAATGGTGACCTTTCTGGCCCACAGCCACATCTAATCTGTGACCCCAGAAGGGTGTGAGCCTGTATTTCCTGGAATGACCCTGATGTGGTCCCTCTGCTTTGGGAGGTCACGTAGCTTCACATCTCACAAGCCTGGTCTCGGCTCCTGGCTCTCCCACTCAGTGTCTGCATCAGTACATCTGGGATGTGGTGGCACTGACCTGGGGCTGGAGTGAGACTGGGGGCTGGGCCGGTGCAATCTTTGGCTCAGTGCTCCGCTGGGCACTTTGGTTGGCACTACCAATAAGGAGGGGTGGCCTTGCTTCTCTTGGGTCTCGGGCTCCCCAAGGGCAAGACCATCACCAGTGGCTATCACTGGGGAGGAAGATGTGCCCCCCAGGCCTGGAGACCAGCGTTGAGCTGTTGTTTAACTTTTCTTTTGCTGCGTAACAAATGCACACGGGGCCTTAAAACAGCCAGAACTCTTGGGGCAGGGCTTTGGGCAGGGCTTGGGGTGGGGGCCCCATCTCACCTGGTGTTGCCAGGGTGGTTGCCAAGTGGATTAGGCTGAGACTGGCAGAGTGTTGCTTCCACTGTGTTCTGTTGGCCAAAGTTGGTCACAAAGCCAGCTGGACTAGAGGGATGGGAAATGGACTCCACCTGTTGATGGGAAGAGCAGCTGTCTGTAACCCACCAGAGATGGAGACCTGGTGGTCAGGGTATCTCACTGGGCCTTGACCTTGGATGTGTTATCACCAAAGGCAGCTCCGGTGCCCTCCACGAGGACAGAGGTGGGAGGTAGTGGCAGGGAGCCCAGGCTGGCCATTGGTAGGAGCCCCTGCTCGCCGCACGGCCTCTCATCTTGCAGTGGGTAAGCCCAGTTTCCTGATGTCTCTGAGACGTTCTCAGAGGTGGCAGGCAGAAGCCTCAGTGGGTACTGAGGTCCAGGCTCTGGAACTCACCGATGTCTCTTCTGTCTCTTCCTATGATTGGTCAAAGTAGGTCACCAGGCCAAGGAGGGGAACTAGATCTGTTTGCATGGTGAAAGGAACTGTGGGATATCATGGCTGTGTCATCCAGTGGCCCACAGTGTCCCCCTCATCTGCCATTCTCTTGAGGGGTGCTCACGGTCTGCTTTCCTGGCACAGGGTCCTGGGGCAGCTTTAGATGCCCATCAGTGATGGTGTTCAGTATGGCCGTAGCTTCAGCAAACACAGCTGGTAGCAGAAGTTCTCCTGGGCAAGGAGAGAAGTTCTGCCCTTCAAGGAGACACCAGATGTGCATGCAGAGCTCAGAGGGCACCTACATTCTTCTGTTGAATGTTTATTGAGTAGATACTGTGCATCGGGCCAGGGCCAGGTGAGCCCCCTTGCTTGTGGGCCAGCATCCTTAGTCCTTGGAGAAGAGTGAGCCCTCATTGAGCCCAAAGGAGAAGTCCGGTGCTGAGAGGCAAGGCGCAAGACGGACCAGGTTGCCATTCCCTCTCTTCCTTCCTGTCACGTGGCCCGGCACAGACACTTCCTCCCTGTGGGTGCATGGCCCCCATCTGTGAAGTGAGGTTGCAACACCTAGTTTGCATGGCTGTCATGAGCATCCAGGGAGCTGGGTACTCGGCTTTTAGCACCCGAGTGTCACTGTGTTCTCTTAGCCTCGCTCTCCTCAGACGAGTTCCTTTTTATCTGAGAGTCTCGGCTCAGTTTGGACCTCACTTCCTGTCCCTCTTTCTGGAATAGGGCCCTGTTGGTCTCTCACTCCATCACGCCTCTCTCTTTTGGAGGTTTGTTATGCCAGTGGTTACACTTATGGGGACATTTACTATCCTTCTCCCTTAGACTCTCAGCCTATCGGGGGGCTGTGTTTCTCTCTCCGTTGCTCCAGAGCCTTGCATGATGACCACAGACCAGGTGGGGCATGCTGTTCTCCCCCTGCCTGGGCACCAGGGACGTCCATCTGCTGCAATACCATGAAGCTCTGGAGGCCAGAGCTTTGGGAACTGTCGGTCCAGCAAGAACCATATTTCTGGAGACCTTGGTGGCCTGGACAGCAGCCAGGCCAGAGCCAACAAGCTGGGAACACCCTTCATCAGATGTGGCAGGCCTGGTTGGCGCTGTGGGCAGAGGGAAATGGTTGGAATGGCTTGCATGAGATGCCCCTTGTCGTGAATCTCCATGGAAACCGAGGGTTGCCTAACCATGGCTCTGGCATGAGGGAAAATGATGGGGAGGGAGCATCAGGGAGCTGGTATTTAGGTGGATCTCGAATGGGAGGATTTGCTTCCTCTTCCCTACATTAGTGGGGTTTTTCTGTTTTTGTTTTTGGTGGAGGAACTTGGAATCACACAAATTCAGCTTTCAGTGAGAACTCCGGTGTTCTTTCCTGTCGCTGGGTGGCCCTCCCTGGTGTGAATACACCCGGGGCTGCTCACCCACTGCCCTGAGGGCAGACCAGTTCCCATCTCTGAAACAAGGGCAGACTTTTCTCACTTTATGGGATTGTTTTGAGGATTCAGTGAGTTAGCTTGTGAGTGACGGCAAGAGGGTCCTGAGCTTGGGCTGAGAGTGGTGGTGACTGACGGAGGTGACGATGGCTTTTATCCATTGCTGTGTTAACCCCCCCCCCCCCCCAGTTTTAGTGGTGGGTATTGGAGCTGCTTTCAGTCCAGGGCTTTTCTGAACAGTGCAGAGGAATACAGCAATAAAAATGCAAATCTGTAGCTGTGGCTTTGGAGCTGCTTAGTGGAAGGTACTGCCTCCCCAGATGGGTGGCTTTTGTATTGAGGTGGGTCCTGGGACTCTGATGTGCCTGGTGGGACCCTCCTTGTCACCCTGCACCCTGCCCTGAACCTGGCGTGCGTCTGATCGGGGCTTGTCCACCAGCTTGCCTCCCTGGAGCTTCAGGAAGTGGCCTCTGTAGCAGTGAGTGCTGAGCGCTTGGCCAGGCGAGCAGGTCACCGAAGCGCAAAGCCCCAAAATAGATCTTTCTCTGCTAAGCTGCCTAGCCAGTCGGGGGTGGTGGTGAATGCTTTGCATAATTTCCTACCCAAAAGGAAAGGTTTTATTGCAAACAACCTTTTAGGACCACCCCCCGCACACACACCAAAAAAAAAAAAAAAAAAAAAAAAGAAATCAAAAAGATACAAAAAGGTCAAAATGAGGCTCAGGTTCAAATCCAAACCTACCACTTACAAGCTGTGAGATTTGGGGCAAGTTCCTTAACATCTCTGGGCCTCGGTTCTTTTCTGTGTTCACTAGTGACGGTGAGCCCTGACTCCCAGGTGTGTGTGTGCGCAGCAGCTGGTACCACATTTGCACACAGCAGAGATGCTGCCCATGGGGACTGTCTCCGTCTTGGTCTGTCCCTTTTTTCCTCTTTGCTTGTTCCCGAACCTGAGCTCAGTTCCTGTTAGCTTGGAGGCATGGCAGGCAGGAAGGGGATGGGGGTTAAGCTTTGGTTTTGACTTTCTTGGGAAGAGGTTTCCAAAGCCTCCGCTGCAGGTCACTAGCCAGACAGGTAGCACTTGGGCACTCATTCTAGACACGAATAGTGGCCTCCGGAGGGACTGAGGGCTAACCCTGGATCCTGTGGGTGTGTACCTGGCAAAGGGGCCTTTGAAGATGGGATTAAGTGGAGGAGGTTCAGATGGGAGATGATTCTGGATTATCTAGCTGCATCCAATATGGATCTTGTTAGAGACAGGCGGTTGGAGAGCGTAGATGGCGTGGCATGAAGACCAAAGAAGAGGTAGAGTGGCCATGAGCCAAGGAGTGGGGAGGTGGCTGCTGGAAGCAAGTTCTGGGGCTTCCGGAAGGAGCCAGTCCTGCTGGCCCTTGAGTGAGCTCCATGACACTGGTTTTGACTTAGGAACTGAAAAAGGAAATTTGTGTTGCTTTAAGCCTCAAAGGGTGTGGACATTTTCTGTGGCACACCCAGGGTGCTGAGCTTGCTAGGCACGTGCGTGATGGCTTTGTGGGATGGTCACCCTCAGAGGGTGGCCTTGCGTTCACTTGAAGCTTCCGTGCTCCTGACTTGGATGGTCTGGCTTCTGGGACGGGGTACCCTGGCTGCCTGGGCTGACCCCACAGACCCGGTTCTGTGGTTGGGTGGCCAGTAACGACTGCAGAGAGGCCTCCTGTGTGCACAGATGCCACCTGCTCGCAGCAGAGTGGCTTCCTGTTGCCAGACCCTGAGGGGCTGCCCTGCCACCTCACCCGGTCCAGCTGGGGCCAGGGACTCTTTGAGGTGTGAGCCTCCCTGTCTGGTGAGGATTTCAAGCTATTGTTCTCTTTAGATTTGGCAGCAAATGGCCCCTAGGGATGTGAGTTCATGGGCAGGTGTGGTGGGGCAGGCCTGTAATCCAAGTGGCTGAGGCAGGAGGATCGCAAGCTCAAAGCCAGCTCCAGCAATTAAGAGAGACCCTGTCAAATAAATAAATAAATAAATAAATAAATAAAATAAATAAAAAGGAGGTAAAAAGGGCTGGGGATGTACCTCAGCTGTTCTGTCATTCTGTGCCCCTGGGTTTAATCCCCAGTGTTTTTTTTTTTTTTTTTTTTTTTATTAAAAAAAAAAAAAGCATCTCGGCTTCTGTGGAGAAACCAGACTTGGACTTCAGGAGACTCTAGGGTTGGCCCAAGGCTCTTTGTGGGGCCGTGTTGGCTGTGTCCTGGATCCTCTTACCATGTTTCTCATGTGCTACCTTGTGAGGTAATAGGGCATTGTGGATTGGGCCTTTAAATATCCAACAATCATTCCAGTGAGGCTGAGAAAATGTCCCATGGTGGAATTGTCCCACTGGTTGCCATTTGTGACCTTTGCCCTCTGTCCTTGCTGGGGTGTCACCTGGCTGGATGGCGGTCCCCTGTGTGGGCAGAACAACAGTCCTGAGACACTGGAAGCTAATGCCAGGAACCTGTGATTGCACGACCTTGCCTAGTAAGAGGGACTCTGCCGACACAGTTAAGGCAGAGACCATGAGCCGGGAGATCATCATGGGTAGTCCAGGAGGGCCCAGTGTGCTCCCAATGTCCTTCAGAGAAGGAGCTGGAAGGTCAGAATCAGAGATTTAAAGATTCTGACTTTGAAGATGGAGAAAGAGGCCCTGAGCCAAGAAGTGCTGGTGACCCACAGAAGTTGAAAAAGACAATGAATAGCTTCTCCCTGGAGCCTCCACAAAGGAACATGGTCCTGTCAACACTTTGGTTTTAGTTAATGACATACTTCTGGGGTGAAATCTAAGCATTTCTCACCAGTGTGACTTTGAGGTCAAGTTTTTTCGTCTTGGAATTTTGACCTGCAGAATCATAAGATAATAAATTTGTGTTGCTTTATGCCACTAAGTTTGTGGCTATTTGTTATAGCAGACATACGAAACTCATACACTCTCAAATAGGCATCTCCTGAGGTCCCTTTGCTTGACCCATTCTTTAAGTATCTATGTAGCCCTGACTACTTGCCAGATACTCTGCTGGGAACAGAGGTTACCAGGTTGACCAAAGTGAGACCCCCATTTCTCAGGGGCTCAGGGCATAAAGGGGAGAGAGATAAGAAGATGGTAATGCTCAGACTGTCACATGGGGTGCTGTGAGATTGGAGAGAAGGAAGCTGGGAACCAGGGAGGGTTCCTCAGACATCTTGAAAGAAACTTTGAACTTTAAGTAGAAGTTTTGCAAATGTCCAGTTATCCCATAATCATTCCTTTACACCTAGCCATCCAAAGTGGAACTTGTCACCAAGAAATGAGGGTCTTCCTCTGTAAAATCCACTTCTTCCACTGTCCCCATCTGGGTAGGGGTGCACCACCACACTCCAGTACCCACGCCACAACCTGCAGTCCTCCTTCCTCTCTCCCCCATCTCCTACATCAGATCCACCTCAGGCTGCCTCTGTGTTTATTCCGGGTTCAGGGAAGGCAGAACTGGGAAGAACACCCAGGATAAGGTGTCCCCCTAGAGGGGCAGCAGCCTAGTGCTGAGGGCACCTAGGTTGAGGTTGTGGCTCGGGAGTAGAGGGCTTGCTCCACACGAACGCAGCCCTGGGCTCCTGGGTCTAAGTCCCAGCACTGAGTCGGGGGTGGGATGGGGCACTCTAAAGACAATCTTCCTGGGGTCAAACTCCAGCTCTGGTTACCCATGAAGCTTTAGGTCAAGTTGCTTGCTCATGTGCCTGGGAGATGGGAATAATAATGGTACCTGCCTCATAGGGATTTTTAGAATCTCACGTGTTAGAACTCAGAACCATGCAGGTCCAGTGATTGGCGTTGGTGTTTGTGGGGGACCCTTCCGTGCAGTGTTCAGTTCTGAACATGTGGTAGCCAGCGTTGTTTATTAACTGTGTCCTGAGTGGTCCTATTAGCCTCTGTCCCTGGTGCTTGAAAAGCCCTCTTAATGCGTCTTGAGGAGTCTACCCATTTTACAGATGGGAAAACAAGTCTCAAAAGGTACAGGAACTTACTGAAGCCATTCTGTTGGAATGCTCTGCCATGGATTTCTAGGACAACTCTCGACCAGCCTCCTGCTTCCTCTGGACAGCCAGGTAACTGATTAGAGCGCTTGGCCCCAACCTGCCTCCGGCCTCTGCCTCCCAGCTGCTCCAAGGGGTTTCCTTGTGCCCCATGGATTCTCTGTGACCAGGCTCCTGTTGTAGACTCAGGTTGCATGTCCCTGTTGACATTATGCCAAAATAAGACTCACTGGACTTCTGCACGGTCCACCTGCGGTGGGACACGGGAAGGTACCTAGTACATTACTGCCCACTTCAGTTGGGAAAGATTGCTGGTTCTTTTGAACAGGTGCAATCGAGTTTTTAGACTTGAAAGTAAAACTGTTTATTCCTCTAAGATCTTGCCTTCTGTGTTTCAGAGGAGGGACCGAAGACTCCAGTACCTGTAGGAGGCCAGGCAGGTGACCAGAATTAGAGCAGTGGGCCTGGGAGACAAAGGATCACAACCACAGGCTGCATACACACTGCAGCCCTGGCGGGGCAGCTGGAAAGCAGGCAGGTGGAGGCCCATATGAGGCAGATCGGTGGCTGGAGTCGCAGGTTGTTACTGTGAAATCTCATTTTTAAAATGAGCGTTGACTCATTTAAACAAACAAACAAACAGCAAGCTCGTCACCTAGCAGGGCACATCTGCAGCCCCCTGTGGTTCTCAGACCTGCAGCTCTGTGGTCTGTTTCAGCCCGTGAGCTCCTCACAGCTCGCAGCTGTCTGGTGGGGTAGCGTCCCTTCCTTTGCTTTGATCAGCCACAGTGTTGATCGATGTGTTCTTGGGGGCTTGGGGGTCGGCAGAGGATCCTGGGGAGACATGACCTTTAGCAAGTTATAAAACTCCTCTGAGACTCGGTTTGCTCATGTAGAAGGTGACCTTTCCGCTCCAGCCTTCCAAAGTTCAGTTGTGATGATGGAACAAGGACCACTTTCCAGAGGCCTGGGGAAGAGGCAGACTGACCAGGCGAGCTCAGGCAGTGTGGATTTCTTAGTGTGCGTTCCTTTTCTGAGTAAGGAAACTTAAGAAAAATGGAAAAAGGAACTGACAGAGGCCAGAGTCCTGGGGCTCATCACCAGAGACTTCTCTCCAGGGTGACACTGCCTGTCACCCAGGCGTCCTGCCACCTTGCCTACTGTTTGAGTTCTTGTCTGATAATGGTGGCTTTGCGCAGCCCTGGCTGTGGTCTGGAGATGCTCCGTCCGAGGCGGTGGGGGGTACGGGAACAGTGAGTGCGACAAGAGAACGTGCTGGTCCTCATCCTGGCAGGGTCCTTCTTAAAAACAAAACCAAAACCAAACCAGGGCAGGGCAAGCGGCAGGGAAGAGGGGCTGGGAATGAGACCAGGAAGCAGAGAGCACGCGGCCATTAAGAGACTTCGGGAATTGAGTCCAGGGCCTTAACCACTGAGCCACGTCCCCAGCTCTTTTTTTGTATTTTATTTAGAGACAGGGTCTCACTGAGTTGCTTAGGGCGGCCTCACTAAGTTGCCGAGGCTGGCTTTGAACTTGCGATCCTCCTGTCTCAGCCTCCCAAGCTACTGGGATTATGGGCGTGCACCACCGCACCTGGCTCGATCTTGTGTTCTTAACCCCTTTGTTTTTCCCTTTTAAAATGGGAAGCAACATCCAGGTATTCAGTGTAACGAATTGTCGTGAGATGAGCCCTGTGCGCAGCTTCACCCTGACCCAGGCCTGGAACGCTGCCCTGTCCCCGCTGGCTCTCACTCTTCTTTATAGCTTGCCATCCAAGCAGTGACATTTGGCCTTTGCTCCTCCATGACACCTCAGGAAATTTTCCCAACTCAGCTGATGCAGATGAAGGTCTCTGCTCCCTTTGTGAGTTACACAGCTCCCTGTCCTGGGTGTGCCTAGGACCACTCAGCTGTTCCTCTACCTTCAGGGGGATTCTGGGTTTTTGTCTGTTGATTTTTGCCTTTGCAGACTCGGGGAGGATCTCACTCTCACTCTGTTACTGTGGAGCACTGCTTATCGCAACAAATCCAAACAATGCAAATGCGAATTCAAAAGGGGCTCTTCCTTTCCCAAATCCCAGGGGCAAGACATATTTACTATTTAGTGGGTATTTTTATTTCTTAAGTGTCTTTCCTAGGTGTATTTCCACACCCATGCACATATAGTTTTTAAAAGAGACTGGAGCCACTGTCTTCAGAATTCTGAATCCAGACATACTTATAAAACAGGTATACATACTTTAGTTTTTAAACCATAAAAAAAAATTAAAAACCTGGGGCTAGGGTTGTGGCTCAGTGGTACAGCATTGCCTTGCATATATGAGGCACTGGGTTTGATCCTCAGCATTACATATAAATAAATAAATAGATATTGTGTCCATCTGTAACTAAAAAAAATATTTTAAAAAAACCACCAAAAAAAAAAAAAAACAAAAAAAAAAAACCCTGACTCCGTCAATCAGGAGTGGGACAGAGTTGCCTCCAACTGCTTTATGGCTCTGAGCAATTTACTTGAGCCTTTCAGACCCTCAGTTTCTTCATCTATTAAACAAGAGACCACCTTGTGGTCCTGCAGTCTGCCATCTGCCCCTGCTGTGCCCTGGATGGTCCTCTGGTCAGTCATGGTGGTGGCTTCTGTCTTCCTCAGGGCTATACAGTGCTCCGAGTGTGGCTGTTCATTTAGTCAGTCCCCCGCTTGTGGACAAGAGGCGATTCTGCTCATCCAGAATAGAAATTTCCCGTCCCGCTTGTTCACATGCGTGTGCTGGTCCATCTGCAGGGTAGATTCCTAGAAGCGGAATTCCACCGTATGCACAGTTCCCTTTTCCATAGATTGGCATGCCTTCCCCTCACCAACTGCATCCTTGATTTCGGGGGTCATTGATTGAATTTCTCGCCACAGGCACTTTCCCTCACACGTTTCTATGCTCAGAGCCAGAAATCGTAGTAGAATCTGGGTTTTCATGATGACGAGGGGTCTGCCCCCTGCCCTGACTTTTTCCATGTCTGTGATTTGCATTCATTTATGGGGATGTTTATTTACTTCAAATAATACATGCTTGAGATTTGACATGACAAAATATTTTGAACATAGAGAGCAGAGCACAGGAATAATAATGCACCCATCACCCCGTTCTGCAGTTCTTAACGTTTTTGTCATTGGCTTGAGCTCTTTATTGACAATGATAGATGTAGTTATAAAGCCTCTGTCATTTCTCCGGCACAAAATCATTTCCTGAGACCTGGATGTGCAGGTGCAGAGCTGGTGCAAAGGGAGTGCCCAGGAGTAGATGTGCAGTGGGGCAGGCTCAGGGTCAAGAAGGCTCCCAGGAGCAGTTGCTGTGTCCCAGCAGGCAGTGACCCTGCTGTCCCTGGAACACGCCACACACTTTCCATCTCAGAGCCTTTCACTCTCTATGGGCTCTGCCTGGAATATTCTCAGACATCAACCCTGGGGGAGATGTCCCCTCCCCCAGGGAGGCCTCCCCGATCACTTTCTATGGGAGCCCCCTCCCCCCATGCCTTACTGTGCCTTGGTGTCATTTTTGCACTGGTTTGTTCATCTGTCAGAATGTCATTCCTGGAGACGGGGATTTGATCTGCTTTGTTCGCTACTGGCTCCCCGGCTTCCATACTGCGCTAGGCACTCGGGCTCTCAGGGACTCTTTGTTGACTGATGAGGGGACGTTGCGTTGGCTGGAGGACCTGTGGGGTAGCAGCAGCAAGGGTTTGAGCGCCAGCTGTGCCTGAGGCCCTGCTGGCGTGATCTGTTGTTTCCTTGAACCCCCTTGTCAGGAGGCCAGCCCTGTCTGTCAAGTCTGTTGATGTCCCCCAGTTGCTGGTGGGGACATGGAAGTTAAAGGACTTATGGGCAGCACACTGGACATGCTGGGCGGGCTTGTGATCCTGTGTCCCCAGCTGCTGCTAGGAAAGGAGGAGGCCAGTTGTGGATTCTGTCCCCAGGCTGTGCAGTCAGCCTGGCTTTTGTACGCCCTCAGTAGGACTTGGGTCCTTGTGCAGAGGAGACTCCGGCTGAACCTGCCTGGCTGGAGGGTGCTCGGGGACCCTGGAGGCCCGACCCACCTCTTGCCCCAATCCCACCGTCTCTGAAAGGGAAGGAAGCGTCTCACCTCCTGGCTCTCTGTAACAGGAACTGCAGGAGGCCACAGTGGCCACCCAGCCTCCGTTTGCAAAACGCTGAGTCTGGTGGGGAAATGGAGGGCCGGCCTGCTCACCACAGCGAGAACTCACTGCAGAGGCCACCCGGGGGGCCAGTGCGTCTGCTCTACCCTGAGCAGAAGGAACCAGCTTCTGTGGTCTTGCAGGAACCAACTGAGCTTGGGAGCTGGGAGGTGGCTGGTTATCAGCAGTGGGCTTATCGTCTGCCAGCCTCAGTCTTCTCCTCTGATAAATGGGGTAATGGTGATATTGTGAGGTTTGAATGAGGAAATGCTCATAAGACTTGGCTCGTTGTGAATACTCAGGGATATTTGTGACTGTGGTGGTCCTCCTGTACAGGGAGCCTCGCTTTAGAAATCATCCTCGGGTGAAGCACCTGAGGGTATAGGGGTTTCCTCCATTGCAGGCTCTTCTTTTCCTATTTGAAGATAATTTGTCATTTTATTAAACGTCCAGGAGTGGCTGATATCCACTGAAGGCCAGACCCGGTGCCTACAAAGCTAGAGAAGGAGATGGCCCTGTGGTCAGGGAGGGTGACCCGCTAGCTGTAGGGAGCTGTAAGTGCCAGGTCAGGCAGGAGTTCGCAGTCCCACTGGCAACTACTCCAAGGTCCCTGTGTGCACGGTCCTGTGCTGAACACGGAGGCAATGTGGGGATGTGTGGTCACTTAAGGTGTGAAGAGAAGCTGGAAGTGTCCGGGAGAGGAAGGGGACCCTCCAGGGGAGTTGTCGGAGTTGGACCTGCCAGTCAGGGGCGCCCTGCCCTTCCCGAGCCCCTTGAATGCCTCTCCTTGTTGACCCTGGCTGCAGGAAGTGCTTAGAGCAGGAAGACTCGGCTTTGGGGTGGAGAGAGCCCAGGAAGGCTCGTGGCTCAAAGTGAAAACCAGCTCTTTAGAGAACCAGGGCCCTGGTTCCCTGAGGCTGCCCTTCCAGCCCTAGGTGGCTGGGTAGGCCTTGGCCTGTGTGTGTGTGTAGGGTCCCTGGGGCTCAGAAAAGGCTCCTGGAGACCCGGGTCCCCTCTGTCATCTGCCCCTGCCCCCTGGGCCTTTCCTGGGCTGGCTGTGTTAGCCCACGGAGCCTGAGCCAGCATGTGGCCAGTGTGACCCAGTCCCTGCAGTGAGGCGGAGGCACCTGGAACTCCTTTCCTGTCCTGCTCCCACTCACCAAGTGGGTGGCCCTGGCGTGGCAGCCCTGAACACCTTGACATCCCTCTGCTGGGAGAGACCTACCTGGCTTTCAGGGAAGGTCCCACTTAGCCAGAAGCTATCCTACTGTCCCAAGGCTTCTGAGAGGACATTGTGGGAGCGGCTCCCTGGAGCTGGAAGGGGCAGGGGAGGTGGCGGGGCTCGCCTTGTCTTCAGGCCTCTCACGTCGGCTGCCCCCACTCGGAGCCCTGATGCCTCTGACATCAAAGCCCAGCTGGGTGGCCCTGAATGGATGACGTCACCTCCCAGCCGGCTCTGGGAAGAGAGGCTGCCTTCTCAACGCTGGTGCGCAGATGAAGGAGCCGGCGACTCCGGCACCCCTGGGCACTCAGCAAGGACTGGTCTGTTCTCTGACCCAGTCAGGTGTTTCTGTCCTGAACCTGACCTCTGGGGGACTCTGTTTCTATAGCTGCTGTCGGGTGGCTTCAGAGTCTCGGCCCAGGAGCCAGCCTGCGGGGTGCTGGGACGCACAGGCTCTATGGACTGGCAGGACTCGGAACCCACTCACCCAGCCCCCCTCAGCCCGTTTCCTCCTCTTCAGACTGGAGGCCAAGAAAATGATGGCCGCTGCCTAGGGCTGTGGAAATCACGGAGCCTGCCCAAGTCACTCAGACAAATGTGGCAGAGCTGACACCCAAGCCAAGGAGGGGGCACCATGAAGCTCACCATCCTCTGCCTCCTTCTCTGAGAAAAACAGCTCCCAGAAACCGGGGGGGGGGGGGGGGCAGAGCGCCTTGTCCTGACCCTGCGGGGTAACCCAGGCCCAGAACCGGACTGCAGCCAGGACTAGCCACGTACAGTGTCTATTTCTGGGATGGACAAAGGCCTCCCCCCATCCACCCGAGGAGAGTCCTGAACGAGCTGTAGAAGCCCAAGCAAACACACCTCTTCTGCGCCCAACCAGGGAGCTCCAGGGACTGACGGGAGATTCAGCCCTTGGAGAGGGGAGCCATGCCTTGTCCCCATGGGTCCCCATCCAGGAAGACCTCCTGCCCTGCTTCCATCCAAGCCGTCCCTGCCACAGTCCTCCGCTCTGGAGCAGCCGTGGAAGGAGCCACAACTCTGAAGCCCCAGACAGCAATGGCAGCAGCTCTGAGAGCTCTCCATCCGTCACCCACAGTCCTCTTTTTCCCCATCTGTGGGATGGAGACAGTAATCTCTGCCTCATGTGTGTGCAGGTGCCAGGAGGTCCCGGGAGGGAGGACGAGGACCAGTGTTTTCCATGGGAGGATTCAATCGCAGTCAAACCTTTAGAATTTGAGATCACTGTCAGTATTCTTATAATCCTTCTTTTCCTCCAAAAAAGACATAAAAACACACAGAAAAGACAAAAACGTGAGCTCAAAGAATGAGATGTAGGTGCTCAGTGGTGCTGGCTGGGCCAGGTCAGTGCAGGGTGTGCCTCGGCAAAGGGCCGTCCTTGAGGGGAGTCCTGGTTGGCACTTCCGCAGGTGCCCAGGATACCTGGGCTCACGTTCATGGAATTGTGTTCCCAGACTCTTTGGTAGCTGCATGACCTTTACCCTTTCCGAAGAGTCCCCAGTGCCAGGCCGGGCTCTGGGCCCCGTGGGCACTTCCTTTGGGTTTCCAGGCCTGGCTTATCAGGAGGCTGCAAGAGCATCTATTTCTGGCCCAGCTAGAAATAGTGTGGCTGTTGCAAGGGTGGAGCCCAGGGTTGGTGGAGGATTGGGAGTGGCCGGCTGGGAGGAGTGAGGGCCCATCTCCCCAGGGTCCCCAGAGATGGTGCATCAGGCGCCCTGGCTTGGCATGATCTCCAGGTGCGCCTGGGGGCGTGGGCAGTGCGGGGAGCATGGTTTCCTTTTCAGTTCCTGCCCGTCTTTCTGACCAGGACAAGAACACCTGTTGTGTACTAAAATGTCTTTCTGTCTTTCTTGATACTGAGCATTTTTTCCTTGGCCTTTCAATTTAGATAATTGTGGATTCACATAAGGTTGTAGGAAATAGTGGACTTCACATAGCGTCCCCCAGGTCAACGTCTTGCAGAACCATAGAGTATGATGTCACAGATTCCCCGGTTTTCCTTGTACCTGAGTGTGTGACGGATGATCTTGTCCCCTGTGTGCTCTACCACAGTAAGGTCAGGCCTTGCAGTTGTCCCTACCATCCTCTGTTCCTCAAATGTCAGTGTCTTTTGTCATCAAAGACATAACGTTTCTTTGTTACACTTGGTAAAGTGCACAGATGGAGCGCAAGTGGCTGTTCTTACACGCGTGTCCCTTGGTGACCATCCCGTGAACGCTAGACAGTCCCTGGGCCCCACCAGCCTCCTCTCCAGGGGACCCTGCTCTGACTTCTGCTCCACCCATGAGTCTCACCTGGGGATTTGGCTCCCTTCTCCTCTCCACAGAGCATGGAGCCGAGGCCTTGGCCGTGGCTAGAGACCTGTTTCTAGATAGGATTGAACACGGTGTCTTATTTCCACTGTTCTGACTTTTTGTGATTCCTGTTACATATGGTGAGTGGTACTGGTTTTGTTTTTGCCAGAGACCTAAAATCATTCTTATGATGTGTCCATGGGAGTGAAAAAAGGTGAATTAATTTCAAGAAAAATACAGATAAATAGTGCCTGTTGCCTGTAGCTAGAGCGAGCTGTAAGGTTGATGAACGAGACATCGTTTCAGAGCTTGATGAAACCCAGAAACGGCAAAACCAAAAAAAGGGTCAGTCCACATCTGTGGGGGAAGGGGTCTTCATATATCAAGGGCTTTCCGAGGTAATTTTGATATATAGCAATGGTTTAAAGCAGAACAAGTTTAAATTCTCGCAGGCTGTATAAGGTAGTGACTGCGTCCTGTATCATCTTTTCAAGTCTTGCTCTGTCTGTGCGCTACCTGGGCTGTTTTATACCTAATGCTTGTTTTAAAATGGACTCACTTATTTTTCTTATGTGGTGCTGGGCATCGAACCCAGGGTCTTGCGCATGCTCGGCCGGCGCTCTACCGCAGGACCTAATTTGGTATGGGATGGGAACTTGATTTCACAGCCTAGATGCTAGGTGCATGTTTTGCCCAAGGTGTATTAAAATGCCTTGCAATGGAGACACGGCGAGGTGGGCTCTGCCTCAAGCCACCTGTCTCCCATGCCCCACGCACAGGATTGTTCTCTCCTGGCTTCAGCAGAAGGAAGAGCACCGTGTCTGAGTGACGCTTCACAGGGGACGTGGGAGAGGAGCTTGACGGTGCCTGCTGGGGGAATGGGCAGCCCGGGACACAAAGCTCTTTCTTCCTTTATCTCCCGAGTGTGGAGGCGACTGGAAAATGGCTACTGCTGAGGGCGTGGAGTGGGTGGGCTCTGTGCTGGGAGCTGCCCAGGGGGCATGGCTTAGGTCCAGCCCTGGCCCCTGACTTGCCCACCCCACAGGCATCTTAGGGGCAGCGCCCCTCTAGCAGGGCAGGGGGTGCCTGGTGTGTAGATGGGGTCAGAACAGGAGCTGAGTGCCAGCTCTGGAGTCGCCATCAGAGTCTCCAGTTTCCCTGCCCCTCCGTTGCAGGGAGGAGCCTCAGTTTCCCCACTGTCCCTCCAAACTCTTGTCCCTGGAATATTTCTGTGTGAGCAGAAAGCACTAGAGTATAAATTACGTAAAGATGTGAGTTATCCAGAATGTTTTCTTCATGTGGAAGCAGGCTGGCTGTCCTCACCGTCCATCAATTATGTTTTTTTTTAAGTAAGGAAGGTAAGGACATCCTCACCCCCCGCCCCAGGGGTAAAGCAGTTTCTAACATCTGTAGCTCTCAGGACAGCTGATGTTTTGTGGAGTATCTACCTGTGGGAAGTGAGCCATTTCCCCATTTTACAGATGGAAAAAGTGAAGGTTAATCCAGGATACAGGGACCCACCCACACTGCACATCCAGGAAAGGCAGAGTTGGCTTTGAATCAGGTCTGCCACATTCTCCGGAGCCAGGCTCCTTCTGCTGGTCTGTGTTGGGCCCTGGAGCCCTTTGCAGCTCCACGTTCTGTGCCTCTCGCTCTGTATCCAGCTCCAGGGTTGATGCTGCACGGTGAAAGGACCCAGCACCCCTGGTTTTTAGAGCAGCCTGACTGGTCCGCAGCTCTGGTCTTTTCACTTAGTGTGAACCCACCCACAGGGAGCGGCTGCTGAGAGGGGAGAGGAGGTCATCCTAAGAGCCAAGTTAGGCTGGACAGACCCCAGGGCCCCCAGGGCCTGGCTCTGTGGTATTTCATTGGTTTACACAAAGAAAGAGAAAGGAGACACTTGGCCACCCCCACCTGGGTCCACCTGCCAGGTCTTTGGGCTCCCTCCCAGCCTTGGAGCTCTGCCAGGGCAGGGACCTCTGTCTGCTTCACCCTGGCACCCACGGCACTCAGCAGCTCGAGGGCCTGGCTGAGTGAAGGTGGGAGTCGCAGGAGGTGGGGGGACATGTGGGCGCCAGGTCGCTTGCCTGTCTTTCCCCACTTGATCTTGATATTTTCATCAGGTTTGTTGGCAGAGGATGCCACCTAAGGACAGGCATAGGACCTGGGGGGAGGGCCGCGGCCCTGGTGTCAGGATGGGATCATGCCCCAGGGGTCTCCAGGAGCAGAGGGAGTGGGAGGAGGAAGGAGGAAGAATGGAGCCTGAAGGTCACAGGCCCAGCCTGCCCAGGTGTTGGGGGGGTGAGTGGGGAGTGAGAGGAAGAGGGGAGATGGCCAGGGGCTGGAAACCCCGAGGGTGTGTTTGAGGGTGATGGGTGGGAGGGCAGGAAGAGGGGCTGGCCAGCTCCAGAAGCTGTGGTGGGGAGGTGGCGGGACGGGGAAGACCCAAGGCCGTGCTGGGAAGGAGGTGGGGCGAGCAGAGACAGGCCTGGTCTGTGGCCGAGTTATCTTGCTTCTTCAAGCAGGAAGCCTGGCGGCTGAGCCCCACCACACAAGAACGCACGGTCTGAGCTTTGCCAGCCAACCGTAGCTGACTTTGAAATAATGTCAGTCGCTTTAATGACTGTGCTGTTGGCAAGACATCCAGCCAGTGCCGACCATGTCATCTGTCCTGGCCCATCATCCTTCCCCCAGTGATGCCCATTGTTGGGAATCTCCTGGCATCTCTTCCCATCACACAGACGGGTGCAGTGTATGAACGGGTATTCCTCTCCAGATGAGCTCATGTGCCTGGAAGCGTGTCGGAGAGCTACTTTTTTGGATAGCAGCTCACTCCATCATATCCAGTGGGTACAGACGCTGCTGGTGACCCATGCCTCAGCGCCCACCTGCTTCCTCAGTTTTGCTTACTGCTCTAGGTACCAAAAGCAGCTCACCTCCTTATTTTTTTCCACTAATACAAAGTATCTACAATAATAGATACCTAGGTATTTGATTTTCTAATAAACTAATTACTGGGCATATTTACAAAAAATATTTACAGGAATTGTTCTGAATTACTGTTTTTTTTTTTTTTAACCCTCAAACTACCTTGTACAGTACTGAGACTAGCAATGAAATAATCTGTTAAAAATACTAAAGATGTCGTTTAGATGGGACCCTGGTTGGTACCAGGTGTGTCAGAAGGGCTAGGACTTGAAAAGGACCCAGCAGAGTGGGTGGGACACCAGGTTTGATGCACAATGACCCTCGACCTCTAGAGCGTGGGCTTGCTCCTGTCCTTCACAGGCCGATGCACACCTTCCCTGGAGACTGCCCGAGAGCCTCGTAGCAGCTCTGAGATCTGGATGGTGCATTTGGGGAGAAGGTTTTTCTAAGTTCTAGTGCCTGCTCAGCTAGCGAGGATGGTGTCGGCACGCCGTGCAGTGTACACATGCACACATGCGTGTGGACTCGCAGAGAGATGCGCACGTCCTAGTAATAGAAGTTGTCATGGTTTTTTCCATGTTACCAACATAAGGATCTCTGCCTCAGTTTTCACACAGGTGAATTAGAGACCCTGGGTTCTTCCTTAGGACTTCAAAGTGTCCAGCCTTGTTTGATGACATTAATAATATTAGAATAGGTGACAAGTGATAGAAGCTTCTATATCGTCAGTTAAAGTTGTCGGCCTTACTTTCATTGGCAAACACATGCGCACACGCATGG
Source organism: Callospermophilus lateralis (assembly GCF_048772815.1). Taxonomy (NCBI): domain Eukaryota; kingdom Metazoa; phylum Chordata; class Mammalia; order Rodentia; family Sciuridae; genus Callospermophilus; species Callospermophilus lateralis. The sequence continues at coordinate 60,932,913 of NC_135322.1, forward strand.
CCACACTCACTTGATCCTCACAGAAGCAGGGAGTGTGAGCACTGTTGCTCCTGGTGTTCACACGAGGAAAAGGAGGCACTGGGGAGTGAAGCTACTGCTTGAAGCCCCGGGTGGGCTGGGTGGACCCAGAGTCCATCTGCCTAGTCACCAACACGAGGTCAGAACAGTGGCTTGGATCATCCTGGTCCTTGCTGCTCTGTGCCTTGTGGCTGGGAGGATCATTTTCTGGTGAGGCGTGCTTATGTGCTCCAGGATTGGTGCTGGGTGTGTCAACAAAGATGCTAATGAGCCCCCCAGGTCTTGCTAGTGACGGTACTTGCAGGTCAGTGACCGCCTAGCAGAAAGGACAAGAGGCCTGCCTCCCTGCCTCCAGGTGGGCCACTTCTCTGGTGTGGTTCACGCTCTGGTGCTCCAGTCATCACTTGAGCAGGGATCCCCGACTCTGGCTCGGCTTCCAGGGAACCGTTCGTAAAGTGTTAGAAAGGCGTCTGTCATGTAGGAAGCTCGGTAAGTTTTCCTCTGTCGTTGGAGCCTTGTTTTTATTCTCCAGAATGAGGCAGGTGTGTCTAAGACATCGAGGGCAGGTGAAGTACATCCAGCACCTTGTCTGGCTCAGGGCTAATGATTAAGGTGAAGACAGCCCATGTTCATGGATAGGAAGCCGGTGCGGTCAGAGACCAGTTCTTCCTGGCTTGATCCGGAGGTCCACACAGTCCCATTTGCAACCTGAGAGAAAACAGGAAAAAACCAGATGTGTTTCTTTCCCATTCTCCGAAACCCAGGACAGCAGGAAATGCCTCACTTTGAGAAGGGAAGAGCCTGTGTGCTTTTTCCTCTGTCTCTTCCCGACTCGGGGCTCAGGGCTCCCGATTCCAGACAGGTAGAGTTTTCTCCCTCATGTCAAGCACGCCATTCCGAGTGGAAGCTGGCTGTGGGTGTTTTCCGATTCAGTTCAGTTTTGGTGCTGTTTATGTGGTGGTAGTGTCAGACCTCGCGGGTTAGGGTTAAGGGCAGAGTCCCATGAGACCACCCCCGCCTCTCCAGCCCCAGGCTGTGACCAGTGCCTCTGACTGACCAGCTGCACATCAGGGTTCCCCTGACCCTTCCTCAGGATGCTACAGCGACTCACAAACCACGGGGTACTTTTTTCTTTTTACTGGTTTATTGTAAAGAACATTTCAGATGAGCAGCCAGCTAGGAGAGGTGCACAGGGCAAGGGGTGCAGGAAGGGGGCGTAGGGCTCCCACACCCGCCCTAGGCATGCCACCCTCCAGGAACCCAGAGACAGACTCGCACAGTCACCTCCACGGGTCTTGACAGAGGAGCCAAGGCAGCTCGGTGCAGAGAGGAGCCTTAGGGTGGCCTGGGTGGCGGCCTGCGTTTCCTTTTCCTCATGTGTTTTCGTGTCTCATCCTTCTTTGGGGGCTGTGCCCGTCTCCCCTTCCTGGCCCAGTGCCTTGTCCTCCTCTGTGCCAGTCTGACCCCTCTGCCCCTGTTTGCCCTGCCACTTCCTCTCTGTCCTTCCTCTCTGTCCCCTTCTCTCTCTTCTCTTTGAACAGCTCTTACTGGGCCCACCGTGTGCGGCCTCCATGCTGGGGTGGGGTTGAGGACAGAGGGCTAGCGATGCACAGACTCCCTTGGATAAGCTCTGGACTGTTCAGTGCTGTGGGTGAAGGGGAGGAGCAGTGCCTGGTATGTATCTCAGCAGGCAATGGGAGGTTGCCCGAGTTCAGTGGCAACTGACCTCACATTGGGAAGGACAACTTGGAGCTAATAGGGCTAAGAACCATTCCTGGGTGAGCTGGCAGCACATGCTAATATCCTGTGGTAGAGTGAGAATCGTAGCTAGAGCATCGGGAGTGGGCCAGGCTGGGGGGTCCACAAAGGCCTGTGGTTCCTAGTCCTAAGAATCAATGGGACATCACTGGAAGGCTGATGCCAGGAACAGCATGGGCCTGTCATAGAGATGGCTCTGGTGATGGGCTTTGCTGAAGGAGGTGTGTCGGGAGGCTCCTCAGGGGACAGAGCAGCTTGGTTGCCTATCATGACAGCTTGGGTTGTAGGGTTGGTCATGGAAATGGAAAGAATTTGACAGCCTCAGAGCAATTTTGGAAGTAGAATTAGACTTGGTGATGGTGGAAAGACAGCGTTACATTGTCTGGACATTTTTCCTTAGTTTCATGTACGTGTGTCAATTTTTGTATTATTCTTATGCAAGGTGAAAAGGTCAGATTCCCTTTAAGAGACATTTTGTGGGGAAAGAGAAAAGTTAGACTAGATAGGAAATTACAGAGCTGGGCCATGATGGCGCACACCTGTCATCCCAGCAGGAGGATCTCAAGTTCGAGGCCAGCTCGACCACTCAACAAGACTCTCCAAATACAGAGGCTGGGGCTGTCGCTCAGGGGTAGAGCATCTTTGGGTTCAATCCTCAGTACCAAGGGAAAAAAAATCATTACTTAAGTCACTGGACTCTGCCTGTCAGTCAGCTGGGTGGGTGACAGCTGTTTTTGTAAATGAACCTTGATGCCATTAAAGGCTTTAGGTAACTGCAAAGGCAGGCGCATGCGGATTTCCCCTAGAAAGTCACCAACTCCAGCGCAAGGAATAGATTTATTTTTGAGGAACAGATAGAGCCAAGATCGGAAGTCCGTGGGTGTCTGTGTTGGGTGAAGAAGGGGGGCATGCTCTACTGACCACAGTGGGGCCACCCATAATTGACAAATGATTTCTAAAACCTTTTGTTTTGAAATTGTTTTAGACTCATGTGGCTGTGGCAAAAATAGTGGCATTTCTGTGCCCGGTTCCTCCAGGATCCCCGGTGACAGTGAGTTTCCTAATGTGATGATAACCAGGGTCTCTGGGACGGTACCGCTGACTAAGCCGCGTACCCTCACGGCTTTCAGCCCCTTGGTCTGGTGTTTCCTTCCGTGGTGTTGTAGTGCGTGGTCCCATGGAGTGATCACAGGAGCAGCCGTGTGTGACAGATACACCTGGGGTCCAGAGCAAGCGCTGTGCTGACCGTCTCCTCCTCTGTCATGACCATGGTCAGCTAAACAGACCCGGGGTGAGAAGGCAGAGGCTGTCCGCTCATCCCGCCGGCCTGTCACCTGAGAATGGGCCCAGTCTTTCCTGCTGCTTCAGCTGTGACTCCAAGAGGCCTTTTCTTGTTGGGTAACATGGTGGCTGCAGCCCCTTGACGAGGCATTTCCTTTTGGAAATCACGGAGAGTAGGTCTGGGAGGTAATGCATAGGCTAATCAGCTCCGTGAAGCCATTGTCCAGTGTATACCCGTTTCAAACATCACCTTCTATGTGACAAATGTATACAGGTTTTTTTGTTAATTAACAGACAAAACATAAAATGAGCTTTCCCCCCTGTCAGACCCACCCAGCCTCCCCTCCCCAAGCCAGCCTCCCCTCCCCAAGCCAGCCTCCCCTCCCCAAGCCAGCCTCCTCTGGGCGCAGAGCTGATCCTGCCTTCCTCACCCCCGTCTGGGAATCCCTGCCTTTCCTGTTTCTCTGTTCCGTGTGTGAACTGAGGTGTAGGAAGCAGCTCTTTTGGTTGTTAAGTGACAGAAACTTGTCTCCAACTAACCTGCGCTGACTTTATTGGTTGTCGTTAAGTGCCACCTCCCAGGGTGGAGCTGCCTCAGAGCCTGACTGGGAGCAGTCTGACTCGGTGGTGTGACGGGGCTTGATGTCTCTTTCCTCGTGGCCGGCAACAGGGTGCTGCTACCCCAGACTCGGGGCCAGTCTGGCAGCAGCCCTGAAATGTTCTTCATAAATGGTCCTGGCCAGGTATGTCCCAGGAGAAGGCTTAAGGGCCCAGCCGGGGCCATGGCTTGTCCTGGGACCAGTCACTGAGCCAGTCAACGGCCAACCTGGGGGTTCCCGGGACCCCTGCTCCCCCTTCACCTTGAGGCTGAAGGCAATGGGGGAAGGGGTGAGCCAGCACAGGGAACAGGTCTGACCCAGGAAGGGGGAGTTGTGTTGTGTTGTTTTTGGGCAGAGAAAGGGAAGGAAGGGACTAGTCCGGCTTGCTGTTTGGACTGGTCCATCATTCAGTGGTCATCCTATGAGGGCCAGGGAGTCTCCCTTGGGCCCCGTGGCTGTCCTGGCCCTGTAGCTTTTCATCAGGAGGGTGGACTCGCATTACAGGTGGGCTGCTTCTGATTGGCCCGTGCTTATTTCCTCAGTGGACATCATGGAGATCAAGGAGATCCGCCCCGGGAAGAACTCCAAGGATTTCGAGCGTGCGAAAGCGGTCCGCCAGAAGGAAGACTGCTGCTTCACCATCCTGTACGGCACCCAGTTTGTCCTCAGCACACTCAGTTTGGCAGGTGGGTGTCATTTTGTGTGCCTTTCTCCCTTGCCGAGCCACAGTTTCACTCTGAGGAAGTTCTCTGGTAGCGGATGCTCATCCTTGCCACTAACATGCCTTTGGAGCATCATGGTTTTAAATCCCAGCCCTACTGTGTGTCTTTGGGCAAGCTACATAACCACTCTGAGCCACAACTGCTCAGCTGTGAGATGGAAAGAGCAATCATGCCGGCATCATGGGATTCTGTGAGGAGTTTAAGTGTCAGCCTGGCTTATGTTGAGAGTCGAATAAATGGTGGTAATGTGATTGCCACAGGAAGGCACCTTGCTTTCTACCAGAGCTCCTGCACAGAAAACTTGGTACTGATCTGAAGGAGCTGAAGTCTTACGTGTGTGTGCAAGCAAACACATGCTACACGTGCATGCACACACAGACACACGTATCCGGAGGTGAGATTTCTAGTCATCCCTGTGCATCATCACAAAGCAGAAGTGCCCCCTCTGATCTTCTGAGAGCAGATGGACAGGGTGGGCTCTTTACACAGAGCTGAAGCTGTGGTTGCTTAAGGTCCAGCCTCAGGGTATGTACAGCTGTGACTGAGGGGAGAGGAAATAAATCCTGCTCAAGTGGACCAAGGGGGACCATGGCAGCCGAGCAGTGTGGGACATCCAGTTAGGGTTGGCCAGCCCTTACTGACGGCTCTTGCCCAGCGTCTTGTGTGCCTTGCTCTGTGAGAGATGTCAGTGGGGCCAAAAGAGGAAAGACACCCAGGTGCTGCTGTCACAGAGCTCACAGTCTGCCTGGGGAGATGGCTGTGGGGACAGGAAGTTATAGCACACCGTCCCAAGAGCTGCAGTTCACAGCAGTACCCTGCAGCAGGAAAACGGGGTGCCTGGTCCCAGGAAGGCTTTGCAAAGTGACTTCTAAACTGGGTTTTAAGGCCGTTTTGATAGGAGTTAAAGGAAAGAGGGAGGGCGGTCCAGGGAGGAGGCATGGCCTGAGCTGGAGCTTGAGCAGGGGTAGTAGGCCGGAAAGGGGGAGCACTTGATTGGTGGTGTGGGGAGGGAGCAGAGGAAAGGGGCCCCTTGACATGGGCCTTCACAGCTCCAGCCAGGGAGCCCCACGCCCACGGAGCCCCACGCCCACGGAGCCCCACGCCCACGGAGCCCCACGCCCACGGAGCCCCACGCCCACGGAGCCCCACAAGCAGGCTGAGCGCGTACCAAGCTTTGGCATGAGTTCCTTCTAGAGCCCTGAATTCATGACCCTTGGTTCACTCGCTGGGACACTTTGCCCTGCTGAGCCCTGGCTTCCTCCTCCTCCTGGGGAAGGAGTGAGAGTGGAGGTCTTGGGGTGCTCCTGGCAGAGGAACCAGGTGCCGGTGCTCAGCACGTGCTTAGTAGATGGCAAGTGTCGCGGTGCTGCTCCCTGCTCCTGAGGGCTCGAGGGGCCGAGCCAGTGAGGTGGCCTGCCCATGGGCAGCCCTGCCATGGTGTCATGGACTGGAGAGGCCGGCCTCCTCTTGCAGCGAGGTCAAGCTCTGTGTGCCACCTGTTGCTGCTTCCCTCTGTCCAGGGTGCTACCTCCCCTCCCACCAGCCTCCTTGGAAACAGGAAATGTGTATGGAGGGCGCCGGGATTGTGGCGCACATCCTCCCTGGCCCTGCTTCTGATTCACCACCCTGGGCTAAAAGCAAAAAATCTTCAGTGAGACAAAACAAGAAGTTAACGCCTTGAGCCAGAGGCTCTCCATTGCGGAGATGTCCGCGTCCTAATGCCCGCGGCCTGTGCGGCCTGTGCGTGCTTCATCTGACACGGAGGCGGGGACTTTGCAGATGTGACTGAGTTCAGGGTCTCCATGGGGAGGTGATCCCAGGTTAGCCAGGACCCAGTGTAATCATACGGAGGGAAGAGTTTCAGCTGCAGAGGTCAGGGTGCTGCTGGACCCCAGCCAAGGAGTGCAGGCAGCCCCCGAGGAAAGAAGACGGGTCCTTCCCAAGGGCTCCCAGCAGGAGCGCAGCCCTGCCAACCTTTTGGGGTCTTGACCTCCATAATGGAAAGAGATACCTCCGTGTTACTTTCATCCGCTGGATTTGTGGTAATTCTTATTGTGATAGAGGCCCTGAGACCTCAGCCTGTGTTCCCACTAGCACCCCTGGGAGAGTTGCCCACCCTTCCTTCTGAAGTAGTATCTTGGGGTGGGGCCTAGGCCCTGGGATTTTGGAAGGCCACCCAAGCGATTGTCTGAAGCTGGGTCTGAGCACCCCTGGCTTGGCGTTCAGGATCCTCAGCTTGTTATCCACAGAGTAGGGCGCCATTAGGATTAGGGGTAGGGTGGGCTGCAGGTCCCAGTCTGCTCTGGCTGCTGTAACAGAATGCCGCAGACTGGGCGGCTCACAGTCTGGAGCCCGGGAAGTCTGAGATCGTACAGCCAGCATGGTGGGTTCTGGTGATGTCCCCTTTGGCTGGTTGATGGCCGCCTTCCCTGTGTGCTCACGTGGCCTTTCTCAGCGTGCGCTCGGTAGGGAGGGAGCCTGGGACTGTCCTCCCTCCTAATCCCCGTGTGGAAGACCCGTCCCTATAACCTCATCTCAGTCTAGTCACCCCCAAATGCCCACTCCAAGGCCCGTCACATTAGGACCTCAACCCAGGAATTCTGGGAGGACACACCTTCAGTCCTTCATGGCAATCAGGGGCCATGTGGCCTTGGACATATCACCAAACCTTAGACTCGGTTTTTCCGCGCTGGGGTAGTGATGGCGCGCCCCTCGTGGGCCCGTCAAGAGGAGGCAGATACAGGCAGGCTCTCAGAATGGCACCAGCTGTGTTCAGCAGTGGCCTCTGAGGTAGTTACTGCCACTCTCGGCCGGGTCCAGGTGGTATGGGAAGCCCCCCTGCCACCTGTGGGAGGAGGCCCAACTCCAGTGCAGCCTCGTCTCAGTCAGGAGCAGGCCCCAGGATGGTGACGGTGTGAAGGAGACGCCCCTGGTGGCCTGCCAACCTGGAAGACAGTGCAGCTCTCTCCCGTCCCCCTGGTCTGTAACTCTGCTGGGGTTGGGGGTTCCAGGCAGAGTCTCCCAGTGATTAACAATGCTTCTGTGCTGTCCCGCTCTCCAGCTGACTCTAGGGAGGACGCCATGAAGTGGCTCTCTGGCTTGAAGATCTTGCACCAAGAAGCGATGAGTGCGTCCACCCCCACCATCATTGAGAGGTGCCTGGCTTCCCTGTCTCTGTCCTCGCTCGCCCACCCCTTGGGCAACGGGCTAAAGGGAAGTGGGTGGGGTGTTGGGTCTTGGAGGTGCACCTGGAGCCTGGGGGCCATGGGCCCGTGGGATTGTGGGCTCTCCAGTGCTTCCAGTCGGGCCTCTGGTGCTACTCTTTAGCCTTGGCCTTCGGGTGAGCAGAGCATTGGGACCGAAATGGAAACTTCCACTGGTGTGGCCTGTCAGGAGGGCGTCCTTCTGTTAGGACTCAGTGGGGGGCAGGTGGCCCAAACCGAGGCGTCAGGGCTGGAGTTTGTCCCCTGTCACTCCCTCGTGGTTGACAGAGGCTTTCTCAGGATTGTCTCTCAAGGTGATGGTACCGATGGGATCTGAGCATGAGTTACTGCCCCCAGTAATCCAAAGGCCCCACTTCTGCAGTTTTTCTTAACCAGCTATTTGGGGACTAGTAATTGTCATTAGAAGGAAACACCGTTACGCAGAAGCCCAGCCTCTTCTTGTGGAAGGGGCCCTCTTGGGTCAAATGGAGGTCTTCACCCATAGGGAAACCTCTTCCCAAGCTGCCCAAACACTTCTTTTTTTTTTTTTTTAAGAAAGAGTGAGAGGAGAGAGAGGGAGAGAGAATTTTTTAATATTTATTTTTTAGTATTTGGCGGACACAACATCTTTGTTTGTGGTGCTGAGGATTGAACCCGGGCCGCACGCATACCAGGCGAGCGCGCTACCGCTTGAGCCACATCCCCAGCCCCCCAAACACTTCTTATTTTATGTTTTTGGTACTGGGGATTGAACACAGCGGCACTCGACCACTGAGCCACATCTCTAGGCCTTTTTTTGTTTTATTTAGAGACACTGTCTTGCAAGTTGCTTGGGCCTTCACTAAGTTGCTGAGGCTGGCTGATAACTTGCCATCCTCCTGCCTCAGCCTTCCAAGTGGCTGGGATTACCAGTGTGTGCCACCACACCTGGCCCAAATACTTTTTGCTTCTCTTCCTTTTGTCCCCATCCCTTAGAACTTGCTTAGACTTCACTATTTTCTAATTTCTTTCTTTCTTTGTTTCAATCTCTTTCCAGTTGGCTGAGGAAGCAGATTTATTCTGTAGATCAAACCAGAAGAAACAGGTAAGACCCTTGCACAGTTTTGCTGTTTTCCATGGACTCTAATTTTCTTTTTTTTTTTTTTTCCAAATGTTCCAAGGGGCTTGGAGCATGCTTTGTGGTGGACAAGGTCCTCGTGAGATCACACTTGGCTGATGGAGGGCCAGATGCCAAGCTGAGTGCTGGGGGTTAATGGTGACAAAATTTTCTTTTTTTTCCTCCACATTTTTTTATTGGTGCATATCGTTGTACAGATGGATGGATTTGTTGTTAATATTTTTAGGTGCACGCCATATGACAATATAATTTGGCTACTATCACTACCCAGCACTTACCCACTCCCTCGGTGCCTTCCACGCCTCTCCTCTACTTATCTCCCTTGGATTTTCATGAGATCCCCCCCCCCCCCGTTTCTTTTCCTTTTTCCTCTCTGGTTTCTACATATTACAGAAAACATGTGAACCTTAATTTCTGAGTCTGGCTTATTTCACTTAACAGGGAGTCTCTAGTTCCCTCCATTTCCCTACAAATGCCATAATTTCATTTTTCTCTGTTGTAAATTGTGATGCGATAAACATGGGATTCACGTATGTATCTGTAGTAGGACCTACTTTAACTTTTAGGAAACATACCGAGGACTGGTATAGCTGGGGCCTATGGTCCATTCCTAGTCTTTTGAGGACACGTCCTACTGATTTCCTCAGTGATTATACTGATTTGCTGTCACAACAGTATAAAAGTATTCCTTTTCCCCCCACATCCTCTTCAGCATTTATTTATCATTTGTATTCTTGATGACTTCCATTCTGACTGCTTTGAAGTGAGATTTCAGTATAGTTTTGATTTGCATTTCCTAACTGTTAATGATGTTGAATTTTTTTTTCATGTAATTGTTGACCATTTATGTTTCTTCTTTTGAAAACTTGTCTAATTCCATTTGCCTGGTTATTAATTGGGTTATTTCATTTTTTTTGGTGTAAAATTTTTTGAGCTCCTTATATATTCTGGATAAGACAGAGGTCAGAAGAGTAGCTAGCAAAGATTTTCTCCCACATGATAGATTCTCTCTTCCCATTCCTAATTGCTTACTTTGCTTGGCAGAAACTTCTTAAGTTGATGCTATTCCATTAATTAACTCTTGGAATTATTTCCTGAGCTTTAGGGGTCCTATTAAGAAAGTTGTTGCCTGTGTTTGAAAGTTGGAGTGTTGGGCTGGGGATGTGGCTCAAGCAGTAGCGCGCTTACCTGGCTTGCGTGCGGCCCGGGTTCGATCCTTAGCACCACGTACAAACAAAGATGTTGTGTCCACCGAAAACTAGAAAATAAATATTAAAAAGTTCTCTCTCTAACTCTCTTTAAAAACAATTATATATATATATATATATATATATATATATATATATATATATATATATATATATAATATAAATGAGAGAGAGAGAGAGAGAGAGAGAGAGAGAGAAAGTTGGAGTGTTGACCCTGTATTTTCTTCTAGAAGTTGAATAGTTTCTGGTCAAATTCTGAAGTCTTTGATCCGTTTTGAGTTTACTTTTGTGCAATGTGAGACATAAGGGTCTAATTTCATTCTTCTACATAGGGATAACTGGTTGTCCCAACACCGTTTGTTAAAAAGGCTGTCTTTTCTTCAATGTATGTTTCTGGTACTTTTGTCAAGGATTAGTGACTGTACCTGTGTGGGCTTATCTCTCTATCTTCTGTACTGTTGGTCTGTGTCTGTTTTTGTGCCAGTACCAATCAGTTTTGTTACTACAGCTCTGTAGTGTACTTTGATCACTGCAGCATTGCTTTTTTGGCTTAAAATTGCTTTGGCTACTCTGGGTCTTTTATTCTTCCACATGAAATTTAGGACTGCTTTTTTCTAGTTGTGTGAAGAATGTCATTGGTCTTCAGATGTACATTACTTTTGGTATATGGCCATTTTTTTTTTATTTGAAGGGCCATTCGTTATAAATACTGTAGAAACATTATTATACTTTGTACAATCTACTATGCAAATGATAATATAATACTGAATATTAAAGCTTCTTTTTAACATTTCATTGTGAATAAACAATGAGTCAGAAGGAGACATGCAGAATAATTATGTATGCAATTATTAAAGTGGAAATGATACTTTCAGAATAACAATCTAATAAACTTGTTGAAATTCTACATTTTTCATTATGATATACTTGACTGATATAGCAAAAGAAAATCTCTAATGCTTGAACATCAGCGTTTAAAACAAACTTGTATACAAAAAATTCTCAATATTTCATTTTGGAGGCTTCCTTATTTAATGCACAAAATCAAATTCCATTCAGTAAATACTGCTATACCAACAATGTCCTAAAGTTTTTCAGTTGTCTGCTGGTGATCCTGATCCACATACTACATTCATAAAAGCCAAAAATAAAATAATACGTAAGGATGAAATAATAACTTTAAAAAACCAATGATAATTAAAAGGTTCTAAATTTTATATTTTGTCAAACTTTACTGTATTTACTACAATTTTGGTTTTGTAGACTCCGTGATACTAAATTGCCTGTTGGATTTAGTAATTTCTCGCATCGGTTCCTGTAACTGTCCAATTTGCTCATCACGAAAGTCATTTTTTCTTCTGGGAGGGAGGTGCCAAAACATGCTCTTTCAGTTGAATTTTGTCTGTATTCATTAGCTTGTTCCCATAACATTGATGCATACACCTCCCATTCCTGCAAGAAATGCTGGGCCTCGTTAGAACCAATGGTCTTATGTCGCCTAAATTTGTCCTTCACGTACTGGTCACCCAGAGATTTAAGGTCCGGGTGGGTAGAACCCAGTATAGTTGCAAGATCCGCCTATATAAGCTATGGACCCTAGAAACATGCATTCCAGGCATTTCACCATGCGTTATATGGCCATTTTAACAATATTAATTCTTCCTGTCCACGAACATGGAAGGTCTTTCCATCTTCTGAGGTCTCCTTCAATTTCTTTTTTCAATGTTCTATAGTTTTTTTTTTTTAATTTTTATTTAACTCTAGAGATCTTTTACCTCCTTGGTTAGGTTTATTCCTACATATATTATTTTTTAGAGGTTATTGTGAAGGAATTGTTTTCCTGATTTCTTTCTCTGCAGATTCATTGGTGGTATATAGGAAAGCTATTGATTTTTGTATGTTGATTTTGTAACCTGCTCCTTTGGTGCAATTGTTTATTACCTCTCAGTCTTTTGGTGCAGTTTTCTGGATCTTCTAGGTACAGGCTTATTGTCATCTGCAAACCGTGATAATTATGACTTCTTTCTTTCCTGTTTTTATCCCTTTAATTTCCTTTTGTCTAATTGCTCGGGGTCGAATTTCTAGCACTATATAAAATAGGAGTGGTGAGAGGGGACATCCTTGTCTTGACTCAGATTTTAAAGGAAGTGCTTTCAGTTTTTCTCCATTTACCATGAGGTTGGCTTTCGGTTTTTCGTATTATAGCCTTTATGATGCTGAGGCAGGTTCCTCCGAATCCCTAATGTCTTCAGGGATATCATGAAGGGCTGCTGAGTTTAGTGGTGACAGTATATTCTGTGTGGGCTGAGCCTCCATTCCAGGGAGGATCCCAGTCCAGCTTCAGAGAGGACGTGACCCTATTCACAGACATTTGAGCACCTCTGTACCTTGGGAATAGTGGGACGCAGGATCCCTCACCCCTACAGCTTGTGGTGGGAGCGAGGCTGACAGTGAAGGGGCAAACAGAGTTACTTGGCCATGGCTTGTGGGCCGGGCTGGGCAAGCAAGCTGGGTAACCCCATGTAGCGTGCTGGACAGGACCTTGGTGGAGTATCCCAGTCAGCACACCCAGCTCTGTGCTAGGCATTTTCTTTTCTTTAACAAATATGTGGTTTTGGTTTTTCCTTAGCTGAATGTGGTGTAGTTCCAAACATCATTCCCTTATCAAGGGACAGAGTTGTTCCTGATCCTTATGTTGTTACTGTCAACAACGCGGCTCTGCAAATCCTGCTGTGTTTGTGTGAACTTGAAGGTATCCACGGGCAACATGGGCTGCTGAGTGTTGCTGGTGTGACATGTGCCTGGGCGTGGCAATGTGTGCTTCCCGCAGAGGCTGGAGCCCAGCGTTGGACCTCACCCTCTGTTAATCTGATGGGTGAAAGGCAGGGGTGTATTTTTGCTTAAATTTGCATATCCTTCTTTTGGGCAGGGTTGACCCCTTTCCTTTTCTTTCTTTTTCTTGGGGGTTATGATTCAGTTCCTTTTAATAATGAAAAGATGGAAGCTATTTATTGAGCACTCACGCTCAGCTGGTGGGCTCTGTGCACTTTGCAATGATTTTCTCTTTTTAGCTTCACACTTGACCTTTAAATTTTTTTTTCCTTTTCATTTATTCTTGGTCTAGAAATATCTGTGTCATACTCAAGGCAGTAACTCAACAGCCAGCACTTCCCTCATCTTCCCAAGAGCCTTTCCATCCTTAGAGTCCATCTCTCATTGAAGTCGGGCTTTGGGTGGCCTCTGTGGCTTCCCCTCAGTGCGGTGACAGGAGGATTTGGAGCTATTAACCATGAGGTAGTTAAGACCTGGGAACATCAGCTCTGCCTTGCTTCTTCCTCCTGGGGTCCCCTCCCTTGTCCTCCCCTCCATGTTCCCTGTCTTGTGCACAGATGGCCGTCCTCTGGGGACACTGGGCTGGAGCCGGTGAGTCCCGTGTTGCAGATTTTGTACACCCTGGTTTCCTTCAGCCTTGGAGGGGGCGCCTCCCCACTGTGTTTTCCTTCTCTGTGGTTTATGTGATTCATCATGGACACTGGCAAAGGGTGACAGAAAGAGCCATCCTGGCTACCCCTGTCCCCACCGGGGTGGCATGGGGTTGTTGTACTGGTTTCAGACTCTGCTTCTCCTTCTTATGTGGCCAAGAATTGGAAACCTCGCTGTCGCCCAGGGTGGTTCTGCAGGTCTTGTGTGGAGACTCACCTTTCCCCGCTCTGGTCCAGGCCCTCAGCAGAGAGGGCGTCCTGTCCTGGATGGGGCCCTGGGCAGGCGCTCCCGTCTCCCTCCCGGTGGCTGAACCCTGCTGCTCTGCCAACATGTGGACCATCCCACCTTTTCTGTGAGGGCAGGAGGGAGCGTTTCAAAGGGAGCTTGGTCAAGGGAGCTGTGAAGAGCTGCTCCTTTCAGTTCTGCCAGTATCTCGCCCTTTCCCGACACCCATGTCAGTGGACTGGCTATGAAAACCACGCGGCCACAAGAGGAGCGCAAGGACCGGAGGGCAGGCGTGGAGCTGGCCTGGTTTGGGTGGAGCCCTGATCACAGGGGCTTTGCTTGGCCCAAGCCACCATCTGGCTTCTTGACTTCTACAGAAGCAAAATGGACGCAGCTGGTTTTGTGGAGAACTTGATGAGCAGCCCCAACCCCCAAAAGCTCTTGCATACTTATGGGAAGCTCTTAGCTCACTGCCGAGGTAGGGACCCGTTTTCTACTGAGGTCCCTGGGGCCAGAGAAGTTGTCTAAAGCCGCCCCGCTTGTTGAGGTTGGCACTAAGGTTTGTTGTCCCGCTGTTGGATATTTTTAAAAAAATTTGTATTATTGAAAGTCGGGGAAATCTGTCCTTCTTCACCCTGACTGGTCACTTTACAATTAAAATGATAGGATTTTAATTTTGTTTTATTGTGGCAGAAGATAACGTCTCAGCCTCCTTCAGGCACGTGGTTCGGTGGGGTTAAGGCGTTCCCTGTCTGCAGCGACCCCCACCGCTGTCCGCTCCAGAAATTTTTCTTCTTCCAAGCTCAGACTCTGGAGGCATTAAGGGGCAGCTCCACTCCTCCCCCAGCTCCTGGAAGCCCCGTGCTGTCTCTGATGTCCTTAGGCCCCTCTTCTGGGTGGAATGGGAGACTCCATCTTTCCGCCCCTTTCACCCAGTGCACTGTCTTCAAGGTCCATTCCCCCCCCCCCCCGTCCCCCCCCAGTCGCGTGTTGGAATCTCCTTCCTTTTCCAGGCAGGTGATGGTGCGCTGTGTGTCTGTCCTACCACATTTTGTCTATCCGCTCTTCCACGGTGGGTGCTTGGGCTTTCTGCTCTGGTGAGTGTGCTGTGTGAGCGGGCGGGGGGGTGGTGGTGGTGGTCTCTGCCATCTCTGTTTTCTACTCTGGGTCTGCACAGAGCAGTGCAGGTGCTGGAGTGGTGGTGATTCTCCCTGGCCTCTGGAGGAGTGCTGTCCTGCTTTCCCTGGCGGTGGCACCCTGAGAGGTTCCCCCAGCCCGTGTTCCATTTTCCCCACCTCCTCACCAGGACTTACTTTGCTTTCCCTCCCTGCCCGCTGGGTGGATAGCACTGAATTTGCATAGCAGAATTGGTTTCCTTTCTCCTTCAGCTCTGCAGGGACAAAGGGGCCACTGAGCTGGGCCTTCAGGGAGGTGGGAGGGGAGGGCATTTTTTTTTTTGCAGGTGGGAGACAGGTGTGGGTCCATTTATCTCCCCGAATGCAAATGGGTTTCGTGTGGTTAGTAGCTGAGGTTTCAGCACAGTACAACTCCCTGGGCAGATTTTGTTGTTCTGGGCACTGCCTCCGCCATGGGAAATTTTTAGAAGTTTTCCTTGAAGCGGGGGTTGGGAGCTAGAGAGGGGTTTTTGAATTTGAGCAAGCCTCAGAGTCCCCTGAAGGGTTAGAATGCAGGGGCCAAGGAAGTGGACTCAGTGGATCCCGGCTGGGGCTGAAGAATTTGCTTTTTAATGAATTCCTGGGTGAGGTGGATGCCACGGGTCCAGGAACTGTTTGTAGAAGGACCCTCCAACTGCTTGTGCAGATTGGGAGCTGCTGAACACTCGCGGCTGTTTAACATAATGAAAATTAAATAGAATTAAAAAAAAATCATAATCCCAGCTGCGAGCTCTTCCGAGCTGGAGGGACCATCTGCTAATGGCTACTGGTGGAGAGAACCTAGAACACAGTCTGAAAATAGTGTCTCAGAGCCGGCATGGTGGTGCACGCCTGTAATCCCAGCCACTCAAGGGAACCAAGGCAGGAGGATCAAGTTCAAGGCTAGGCATGGCAACTTGGTGAGACTCTGTCTCAACAAAACAAAACAAAAACCCCTAAAAGGGCTGGTGTAGCTCAGTGATAGCCCTGGGTTCAGTCCTCAGTACCCTGAAAGCAAAAAACAAACAAGCAGCCCCTTGTTTGCAGAAGCCACACAAGTCTGGCAGCCATGTGCGGAGGGCCTGGATGTGGAATGTCCTCAGCAGTGGAGAAAGTTCTGCTGCTGGTTGTGTGAATCGGGACAAATGGTTTAATTTTCTTGTGCCTCAGTTTCTTCATCTGTGAAAGAGAATAGTCCTGCCTCCCAGCTGGGGTTGATCTGTGGAAACCCTGGGGCAAGGCCCAGATCATGTGACTGTCATTGTCATGGTAGAGGTCTTTGATGGCAGGGTGGGCTTCAGGGAGCCGCCAATGTCACTTGCTTGGCAGTGGCCGCCTGGGGTGCAGCGTTGAGGGACCTGGGACTTGACCAGGCTGAGAAGGGAAGAGCAGCATGATTTTGTTCAGTGATGAAGAGGGAGGGACCATTGGTGGCTCCTTGGCGGGGGGGTGTGTGTGGATTTTTGCTATCTTTCCCCAGAAGGGGGATCTGCTCTGGGCAGCTCAGGGACTGCCTCACAGAGCTGGAACCAAGGCCAGATGGCAGGTCTTTATTCCCATGCATGGGCCTGTTATTGGATGCTAGCCGCCCTGGGCGGGCGGGCGGGGTGGGGGGGGGCGTGACCTTGGGCTAGGCACTTTCTAGCTGATGATCAGCCAAGAAGGTGGAGCTGAGCTCCAGGAATGTCCAGTGCTGGCTGGGGACCACACACCCAGAAGTGGGGAAGAGGAGGGCTCTAGAGAAGCTCTGGCTCTGGTTTTGCGGTCCAAGGCGAAGCCTTTGGGACAGTTGGGCTTAGGTGTTGCAGATGCTCTGACTCTCATGCTCTGGGTCCTAGATCTGTCCCCTGGTCCTCGGCTCTCTGCACCTCACCCTCTCTGTTCTTGGACATGGGAAGCTTCTTTTGCCCAGTGGCAACCTGGGCCCCTGAGGGGACTCTGACGTCTCCAGTGTGAGCCCGGGACCACCACTGTTCTAGACCCTTTCTCTGCTGCCTCTGTGTTGCTGGCACCCACCCACGGCCCCTCCACCTGCAGGGGATGAGTCAGGAGGGGTAATGCCCCCCACCTGCTGGCTTCTCTGCCCACTAAGCCCCACCCAGCCCTTGGGGGGCTTCCTGTTCCTCTGGCAGGCAGCAGCTCACAGGTCAAGGGCTCTGATGGCAGAGAGGCGTCAGGACTAGAGTTTGAGAAGGTGGGAGGTGGGGACTCTGGGTGGCCAGAGCATACCAGCCTTCCTCAGGGGCAGCCACTGGACCATCACCTGTGCTCCCCTCTGAAAGTAACAGTGGGGCTGAGCTCCCTGTGTGCAGGAAGCTGGGTCGTTTCCTGCCCACACCTGGGGCGGGTTCCTTTGACCCTCTCTAGTCCACCAGACGCTGGGCTCTCTGGCCGGAAGGGTCTGGATCTCCTGCCTGGGGGTCACAGACTCTAGTCTCATCTGTCCCTGTGGTGTGTGCACTCCCTGGTGGCAGTCGGACGTGGCTGCTGTGGCAGTCTGGGCTGGAGTCCGAGTCTGGCGTGGGCAGGTCCCAGCCTCTCTGCCTGTGCTGCCTTCCAGGGCTGTGGAAGCCAGGGCACCTGGAGCGCACCCTGCGCCTGGCGCACGCTCGTGAGTTTCAGCTGTGGTCGCCACTGTGGGTGGGTGACCTCTTATGTCCCCTTTCCTGGGAGGCGCACTCCTCTCCTCTTGAAGTGAAGCTGACGGTCAGCGCACTGGGGGCAGTGTGTGGAGGTTGGGGCGCAGCCCTCTGGCCGCGAGGCTGTTCTGGAGTTTGATTCTGACTCTGGCTGTGCAGCTCTGGCCTCTGGTGGGCTCCCCAGTGACCCCCACCTGTTCTGAACCCTGGGGCCGCTGATGCTGCCTGCCCCTCCCCTGCCCCTCTGGCCTTGGTAACCTGGCCTGGCTTTGAGCCCCTGTGCAGTTGGTATTGGAGGTCCCGGCCATCTCTGGAGGGTGAGGCCAGCCCTCCTCATGGGGCATCATCCCCATACACCTGTCTCCTACCACGACCTTGGCCATGCCTGAGGGGTGGGGCCAGCCTCTGTCACTGGAGTCCCCTCCTTGAACCCTGAGTGTTTGGTTCCTAGCTGCTCAGGAAGCAGCTGCCAGCCAGGTTGCTTGTGGAGGGGTGGGAGAGGGGAGGTGGGAGCATGGGGCAGGCTGAAGCCTGCACAGCTGAGCCCTGGAGGCCCATGGATCTGGGTCTTTTCTCCTTTGCAGCATCAGCCTCCGAGAGTTGAAGGCCATCTTACCCCTGGTCAACTTCAAAGTGAGCGGTGCCAAGTTCCTCAAAGATAAGCTTGCGGTAAGTTTCAAAGCTGAGCCTGGGAATCTTAGGAACTCAGGGCTACGTGGTGCCTCTCCCCTGAGCCCACGGCTGCCTGGGAGCAGGGGCTCTGTGGGGCGATGCCCAGAGAGTCCTGGTCTCCAGTGCCCCTGTTCCCGTCCAGTCAGCAGATGGGGTGATGGCTGCAGACGTGTTCCCCGACCTTGCAGGCATGGCATGGTAAAGACCGCTGGGCTGTCGGCGGCAGAGCATCTGTGCTCATTGCTCTTTTCCCTGTCGCCTGGTCTTCCTGCTGCGTTGTTTCTTCCTAGTAGCTTGAACATGGGTATTTTTTGCAAAATAGTGTTTTATAAATAAGTCCTGTTGGTGTGCTCATGGGGGATGGCTCTGGATTCCCCTCACCTGTCCTCTAGCTGTCTGTCCTTCCACCTCTCGTTGAGTTTGCTTTTGTTGTCGTGTTCTGGAGCTGTTGGAGCAGGACAGTGAAGCCCCTGAGTCATGGGATATGGAGGGTCAGGGGGGCTTCTCTGGGTGGGGCAAGAATGCACAAAGATAATGAAGGACGGGCACCTTGTGATTTGACAGGAAGTGGGTACTGGATCTCAGTAGCCCCATGGGACTTGTGGCCATGCCAGTGTCAGCCATCATCCATAGGATTCCTCTGCTCATTCTGTCCTAGTGAGCACCTGGGGAGCTCACCCGTTTCGTGGCTGACCACACCATGCTTTGACCTACCCCACTGTCCCACACTGGTCCTCAACAGAAACAGACAGGCGGGATTTGAGAAGAGAAGGAAGATGAGGCGAGCATTTATCATTGATCCCTGAGTGATCAGAATCTTGTTCTTATCAGGCATTTGTGTAGCCAGGCATTTTGTGTCTGCTATCTTACTTGGTTTCAGGGAAGATAAGGAGGTTGGTGATGGGCCTCCTGTTTAATAGATGAAGATACTGAGGGTCTGAAAGGGTCAATTAAATTGCTCAGAGCCCCAAATAGCAGTTGATTGGAGCTGAATTCTGTCTGTCTGACTCCTGATTAACAATCAGGTGTTTTTTTTTTTTGAATTTATGCTTTAAAAAATGAATTATGTATATATACTTTATAAGTATGTCTGGATTCAGAATTCCAAAGAAAGTACCTCCTGCCCACAGGAGGAGGAATTGTTCACGGTGGCTCTCGGAAACCTGGCTGAGACTCTTCCCCTGGGGGCTCAGGGGAGGACCGTCCTTGGTGGCGGTCCCTGTATGTTCTCTCAGACGGGTGACTTGGGAAACTTGTGGACAGCTTGGCTCGGGAACAGAGGAGGCTCTGAGCTGTCCTTGAAGGAATGGGGTCCAGTGCCTGCAGGCGGGGCAGGCCTTCTTAGGTGGACACCCAACACTGTGTGGTCACTGGTTTTTTTTTTTGAATTTACAGGAAATTGGTGCACATAAAGATGAACTCAGCTTTGAACAGTTCCACCTCTTCTATAAAAAACTTATGTTTGAGCAGCAGAAATCGGTAAGAGGAATCCTGAGCAAAGGGTCAGATGATGCTCTCTCTCCTGTTTTGAAGCCTGGCTTGTGTCTGAAAAAACCCTCAGGAAGTATCTGACCTCCCATTTGGTCAAGGAAACATAAGATGGGAATGACAGTGACATACATTTTCATTTATTAGGTTGGCAAAAAGAGTGAACTGTGGGGGAGCTACAGGGAAAGGGGCAGGGTGGGGGCTTGAGGCCTGCGTCCCTTTTGGTGGGGTGTGAACCTAATCTGAGCCTATGAAGGTACAGAGTGCAACGACTACTGTCTTATCTCATTCTGGAAGGAAATTAGCAAATTATTCATAGCAGCCGGCTCTGCGCTGAGGGGTCACGTGTGTTTCTTATTTTAACACTTTTATTCCTATTTTTTATGTGGACTTATTTTTTCATGAAAACAGTAGACTTTTAAAATTAAGATGCACGTACATTTTGACCTGAAAGTGGCATTTTGGAGACTGTTTTGCAGGAATGAGGGCACTGGACTAAGGATGTAGTCCAGATGTTTATGTAGCTTTTCTTATGCTGCCAACATACCTGGGAGTCTTCTGAATGCCTCTCGGAAGAGGAGTAGCCTGTTGACTCATGGCTCCTCCACACATGTGCCTTTAAGCGGCTGATGACAGTTCTGTTTCTCCTAGCCTGGGAGGATGCTGGTGCTGACCTGTGGGGAGGGCAGGGAGCTAGGTCTGCTTTATGAAAGCATGGCCCACCACAGCACTCCAATGTCTGTTTGCATGCAGGTTCATGAGCCAGGAGAGAGTGAGGAAGAATACGTAACTCCCACCGAATGTTGATTTCATCCGTGTGCTGGAGGGGTTGGGAGGGTGGGCAGGAGGAGAAATTAACTCTTCTTTGAACATTATTTCCTCTGACTGGTTCCAAGTTGCAGGTTACTTTGGTAATAAAAATGCCCTGTAAAGCATCAAGTTGAAAGAGGGGGCTGTTCGGGGCAATGCCATTCCGCAGCCAGGGGGTGGCACATGTTTAATGGAGCTCTTGCTTTTACAGCTGGAAAGGGCTTTGCAGACTGTAGAGGGGTTTCCAGAGGGAGCTTCCAGGGAGCGGGGTGCACATGGGACTTGGAACCAGTGGGATCTGGTTTTTCCCGCCACCTAGCTGTGTGATCTTGGACAAGTCCCCGACTGCACCGAATCTCAGTCTTCTCTTCTGTGCAATGGAGGTGATGAGTCCCATCCCACAGGGCACTGGGAGGGTCCATGTAGGAGACCAGGAGTTTCAAGTGCCGGTGTGAATTTTATTAGATTATTATTATTGATTGTCTTCTGCATGCAGGGCAGGCTGACTATGCAGTGGGTACCTATTAGCCACGGAACTTCACAAGAGGTGGAGAAAGGGGAGAAGCCTTCCCTCTCTGCCTAGACTGGGGAAGACTCATATTTTATGGAGTAAGAAATTCAATTGCCATGTATTCACTTTTCACACATATAATAATTCATTATTGTTTTGCTAAATAAGAGGAGAAAGATTATAGGCTCTGGAGCTGGGGGAAGTGGATTCTACCCCAGTTTGATCTCTAACTGACCCGAGTGATGCTGGGGGAAGCCATCTTTATTCCCTGATGCAGCTTCTGCATCAAAATGAAGATATTAAATCAGATCAAAGGTTTCAAACTTCTAAAACTGTAGAAGTCCTCCTTTAAATATGAGACCTGAATAACAACAACAAAACTGCATGTTTCATAAAAGCTGATCACAATACTCTTTTAGGTCAGAATCTATTACTTTTATCCATAGTTCTTGAGGGTAACAAAAGTGTTTTGATGGTGACGTGCACGTGAAATCCTGGCGATGACCCTTGCTGCCTTATGCACTTGACAGTGTCTGTGATAATTTGCCTTGAAAGTTCAGGACGCTGTCCCATTGGATTAATGGCAAAGCTTGAGAATTGGTAGGTCTGTCAAAGGCTGCTCCCCCTGCCTGCACAGGTGGGGGCCTCCTCGGTGGGAAAATTGTACCTACATTGTTTTTTTGCAGTGCTGGGGATTGAACCCAGGGCTTGGCACAAGCCTACCCTGCCCTCTATCACTAGGCTATATATCCCCAGCCCAAGATATATTTCACCTATAATATGGGTTCTGTTTTTTATTTAAAAAAATTTTGGAGGAGTTACCCTGGATTGACCTCAGGGGCATTCGACCACGAGCCACATCCCCAGCCCTATTTTGTATTTTATCTAGAGATAGGGTCTCACTGAGTGGCTTAGTGCCTTGCTGTTGCTGAGGCTGGCTTGGAACTGATCCTCCTGCCTCAGCCTCCTGAGCTGCTGGGATTACAGGTGTGCACCACTCTGCGCCTGGCTGTATGGGTTCTTTTTAAAGCATGTGTCAGAGAGAAGAAATTTGAGTTTTGCAGGATCCCTGAACCTCCAGGAGTATCCCTGGGTGGGACTTTGGGGAAATTTGAACTCTGCCCAAGGTTGCCCCTTGGTGGCCAGAATGCCACATTGAGCCTGCATCTGATTGAACTTATCCTGTCCAGTGGCTTAAATATTTTAAAAATCAAGCTTTTGTTTAAAGGTTGGGAGAGCATATATTAAAATCCAAATTTTTGGGCATCCTTAAAGAAATCGAGATCCATCTAAAAATGGGTCCACAGCTCCCCGAGGTGGTCAGCAAAAGGGAGGAATGTGTCCCGTTCCTGCTTGTCCCAGCCCTGCCCAGCTCTCTACTCATTCATGTTGCCTGCCAGGCCACAGCAGTTCTGGGTCTTACATGGGAGGATATAAAGCTCCTCTGCTGCAGTTGCAAACTCAGTGGTTTAGAATTTGAATGACCAAGCCCCCAGCTGTGTAAACAGTGTTGGGCTGGTGGAGGGCTCCTTGCCCCTCCCCTAATCTGCTAGCAGACTGTCCGATTCTGAGCTGGCTTGAAGCACCTGGCAGAGAAAGGCAATAGCTTCCTGACCGAGTGGGGAGCGGGTATTATTGGATTTCTCAGGTGCCTTGGAAAGACAGAGCTGTCCTGATGACTCATGAGCCTCAGATTTGAAACTGGGGAGTGGGTTTATGCTAATCAGTAGCCAAATGCCAGGGTCTTTCCTGGCTCCAGGAAGCCTCTGCGTCCAGTGGCACCTCCTCCGCCATCCGTGTCTCTCATGCACAGAATGTGGTGGAGCTCCTGAGCCCTATCAACAGGAACAGGAAGGATGGGAAGGTGGGGCAGTCCCCAGGGGTGTCACACTGTGCTGTCTCCAGGTGTCTGGGTTTGCAGAGCCCCAGACCACCAAGCCTTCAGTTCAGCACCAGCTTGACCTGGTGACCCAAGTGCCAAGTGAGCCCAAAGAGCCGCTGGCAAAGCCACCCCCCATTTACAGCTGTGCCAGGAAAGGAAGTACTTCTGCATTTGTCTGAAAGAGTGGCCCTTAGCTTTTGGGGGTGAACTACTTCTCTGGGATGCTGATGGAAGATATGGATCATCTTTCCAGAAGAAAAATAACACACCTGTGTACACTGATGTGGACCCTCCCCTTGCTTCCCCAGCCTGTGGGCTGCCTCTGGACTGTCAGCGATATTCCTCATCCTCACAATTCCAGGTAGTTTGGCAAGAGGACCCAGGTGGCCTGGTCGCTGTTTTATATCATTGGTGTTAGTCACAGGTCAGTGGCTGCATTTCCATTTTTGTCCAGAAAAATTACTCAAATACTTACACAATTGCAGTGTCCAGACACAGACAAGGGCTGTGTGTGTGCGCGCATTTGTGTGTCCAGTGCTCAGCAGATGAGCTGGTGTGAGTAGAAGCAGGAGGAAGGTGCCCATGTCACAGGCCGGTAGAGCAGAACTGAAGCCGTCTGGCCTTTCTTCCTGCCCTTGGATTTGAAGACAAGAAATACCATCTTTGAAACACTGAGGATTTGAAATGTAGCGATGCTGGGAGGGAAGGTGGCATGGTCCAGTGGGGCTGCCCAGCAGGTTCGATGTTTTGAGAGTGATTGTCTGAATCTGGGAGCGCATGTGCAAATCTCATGCTGGGATTTGGTTCCAGAAAGATGGCCTGTGGGAATGCTGGTTCGTGGGCCAGGTTGGACATGTGAACGCACAGGGGCCTCCTTATAAGACTGGTGTGAGAGCAAGTTGACTGACACGTATCGTGAAATAAAATGTGGCTTTTCAAACCAGTGAAGTGGGCTGCTTGAGGTTGCAGAATCGTGCGTGAAGCAGGAGACAGCAGCTGGAAGTTGCGGGAGACGCCGGTGATGTGCTAAAGTGCTAAAGATCTAGGTAGATGAACACCTGTAGACCAAGCTCCGAGAGGAAGCCGATCTGATCACGAAGAGCGGTCGCTTCTCGGGAGGACTGAGAGGGAGGGAGACTTCTCCCTTTTGCTCCAGAAGTTTCTGTTCCATCTAAATGGTTACAGCTAACATGGATTCCCGTGGTGATATTTTAACAAGTCTTTTTGTTGGCATCGTGTGACTTGTCCAATATCATTTTGTGTATGTTTTCCTTTTCAGATTCTTGACGAATTCAAGAAGGACTCTGCGGTGTTCATCCTGGGGTGAGGCACCTCTATATGTCATTGCTTTTCAGGTTAGCTCTGCCTTGGGTGCAGCTGGCCTTTGTGAAGGGATACCACTGTGCCATTACTGATCTCTAGGGACAGGGTCCCTGGCAGGGGACCGGCCAGCCCGAGCAGGTGGCATGGGAGAGGGGCCACAGCAACGGGGTGGAGAGTGTTGGGTGGATGGTCCAAAAGGCTCTACAAAGAAGCCTGTTTGCCTCGGGGTTCCTTCCTAGAGTGTGCTTCCTGGACTTGACAAGTTAGCAGGGTTCCTACAGAAGCTAAAGTGAGGTTAATGGAGATTCCTGGTTAAGCAGGTTGCACTGAATTAAAGTGGGTGAAGCGTGTAGAGTGCCTCCTGGTGCCGGGCACGTGGTGAGGACTCAGGCCTATGGTGAGAGCATTATCCAAAGTCAGTGCTGCAGGACTCTCAGGACTTTCTGTGCCTCAGGAGTCCCCAGGTGGGGGATTTGTCAGGGGTCTTGCAGGAGTCCCCAGGTGGGGGATTTGTCAGGGGTCTTGTGTTTCCCAAGCCTGTCTGACCGGAAGCGTTTGCCATGGAGTGAAGTGGCACCTCAAATATGGCCTGTGGGGCACCGACAGTCCTCAGTGAGGAGTGACTTTCCCTCTGTCACTCTCTAAACTAGAGCCCCAAGATACCAATGGATGTGTCAAATGAGTGGACTTTCAGAGTTTGGGTGGAAGGGTTAGTGTGAGGCCCGCAGACTGCATGGGAATGTGTTTGTAACGAGCAGCAGACTTGTGACTCTTGGCGTTGGTAAGGGGAGCGGCTCCAGCATGTTAGGTCTCCCATGTAGTGTAAGTCCAGCTCTTTCCCACCCTCTGGAATGTGCTTCCCTGGAAACCAGCAGAGGCTTGTGCCCATTCAGTGAGGTTCTGGGCTTCTGGTAGCTGCAAACGTCCTCTCTTGGAAGCGGCTGTCCACAGCCTGCTGGGGAGGGGGTCCTGCCTGGGTTCAGAGTGAAGGAAGGGTCTCCAGAGCGAGGGCCCCTGCTGGCTCCCTGGCAGAGTCCTGCACACTGCAGCTGCTTTTCAGAGCCCCTGAGGGCTCGGCACACTCTGGGCTGTGGCTCTGAGGAGGCCCCAGGCTCTGGTGCGTTTGCTCCTCTAGCATCAGCTCCTGCTATAAATGGGCTCCACATGTGGCCCTGTCCAGCAGCGGCTGTGCACACTGTAGCCCTGAGGTCCTGCCCTCCCTGCCTCCTGGCCCCCACCCTCCCCTCTGGAATCATCACCCGCCCTCTTGCTTGGGCCCCTGCTGGACACTTTCCATCTCCATCCCACTCACCCCTCCTCCCTCTCTGGATCAATGCCTCTCCTCCAGGAGGCCTCCCTGACCCTCCAGGTCTGGGTGGGGCCCTCTGGGCTCTCCCCCGGGCAGCCCCTTCCTGCCTCATCTCTCTTGCTTGGTTCCTCTGTCTTCCCTGTGGCCATACTTCATACTTCATCCCCAGACCTTGGATGGCACTGGGAATGGCCAAATGCAGAGTCCAGGCTCCACTTTCTGAGATTCTGGTGTTAGGGCCCCTCCTTGAGACCTCCTAGGTCAAGGACTCTGCCATTCACTTGCATCATCTGGGGGCCAGCCTGGTACCTGGCAGAGTGGGGGCTGGGCACTCTGGGTGGAGCGGGGCCCCCTGTTGATATTTCTCTCTCTAATGTGCTCTCTTTCCCTGAGGGCAGCAACACTGACCGGCCGGATGCCTCTGCCGTCTACCTGCAGGACTTCCAGAGGTTTCTCTTACATGAGCAGCAGGTGAGAGAATGGCAAGGGTACTGAGACTGGGGGTGCCTTCAGGGGACACCGTGTCCACCTCGCCTCTGACTGTTATAGAACAGCAGTAGCCTCTCTGACCGTGGTGCCTCGTGCTTCAGGCTGGTGTTGAAAGCTCTGTGACTGGTGGTGACCTGGGGTCTGAAGTCTCCCTAGATACTCAGCCTTGGGCAGGGCGCTCAGCCTCTCGACCCATTTACCCTTGGTAAATAGGGATGAGAGCTCACACTGCTCTGAACTGTGGGGGGTCAGAGAAGATTGCAGCAGGGGTGTGTGCGTGTGTGTGTGTGTGTGTGTGTGTGTGTGTGTGTGTGTACACAAGTATAGTTGCATGATCTTAAAATTTCTCTTTATATTACTGGAGTCTCATTGATGTTTTCCCTTATCTATTTGACTTCTTTATCTTTTTGAATAGACTTTATAGTTTTAGAACTGTTTAAGGTTCACGACAAAATGAAGTTCATTTACGTAAAAATACTGAGTTGCCAGATATTTCAAACATACACAGAAGTAGATCGTGAACCACGCGTCTCCATTACTCAGACTTAGAATTAGGAACATCTTACCAGTTTTATTTCACCTCCCTCCCATCTCCACCAGTCTCCCTGACCTGCCCCCTTCTCCTTTCCTTTGCTGTACTTTGTGGCCTGGATTTTGTAGCCTTTGACTTATAAATGCTTCAGTAGCTCTCTTTGCACAGAAGGGGACTTGTTTTTAAAAGCCACAGCCACAGTCCTCCTATTTCACCTGACCCAGTGAGCGGTTTCTTGGTGTCTGCCACCCAGTACCCTGCCCGGGTTTGGGTTTCGTTGATGGTAGAGAGGCTAATGACAGGAGGGAGGCACGTTTTGCATAACGGCCCAGGCAGTGGCGGCAGGTCCCTGGTGCTCTGGGTCATGGTGAAAGGACTTTGATGGGCGTTGTGCCCATCATACCCTGCTTATGTAGGGCCCAGGGAAAGTGACGGAGGGTAGGCTAAGACAGAGGGGAAGTTAAAAGGAAGGGGGAAAATTAATTCTGTTGGGCACAGTTACTTGTGAGATTCTGTGCTCTTCTTTGCTTGGATTGTTCAGTTTTGCAGGGAACTATTGGAGTTAAGTTGATACAATTACTGATACCAGTAGCCAGGATGTTCCAGAACTTCCCAGTAGGCTGACTTGGGTGTAGATTTAGCCCCACCTAGTGGTTACCTACTGTATTGCAGGATTCCCCCAGTGGGCCCCAGCGGCTGGGTGCCCTTAGAGCTTAGGGTCATAGGGCCAGGAGAAAAGGGCAGGGGTGCTCTGTGCACCTGGGGAGCTGTGACATTTGTTTGGGATGGTGGTGCTCATATAAAATGGCTACTGTAGTACTTTGTGCAAATTATTACAACTTTTCTGGAAACCATTTGGCTATGTGCTGTTAAGATGAAAACACTGAACCAAGATGCGTACAGTTTGATTCAATAGTTGCCCTCCTAGGCACATGTCCCGAGGAAATAACAGCAGTATTCTAGTAGGAATGGAAACGGGGAGCTCATCCACATTTCTGGCAGGGACCTAAGTATAGCCAGCCCTGGGTGTTACTCCACAAAAAGGGGTTGAAGTTCAGCCCCTAGAGCCCCTGGGCCTGGGTTTGGTTTCAGGTTCCCCATTAGGTCCCGTTATTTAACGACAGAGGCCTCTGTTCCCTGTTTATGTTGCGTGGAGAGTATCACACACCCTCTGGAGTCCTGGTACATCCTGGATGAGTCACTCTGCTGAGTGAGCTCAGCACAGGCCCCGGCAGAGCCAGTGCCCAGGGTGACTGCCAGCACCATTTATTTTTATTCTCGTCATCGTTCTTTGTCGTTTTCATTGTCGCAGGTGCTTAGTGCAGCCACCCACATCATGTAGATGCTTTTTTCCCACCTAGAACATTGAATTGTCGTCTCCCTCAGGCAGAGGTCTCTTTGTGCACAGCCAGTCCAGTGTCGGATTATATTTGCTAAGAACTGTGCCTTTTAATAAAATCAAATGCTTCGTGGGAATGGAAGGAAGGGAGCCAGGTCCGGCGTCTTTGGGACATCTGGGCCAGACTAGGGGTTGCCATCAGTATCCTACCCCTGAAGCTTCACATTGCCTATTCAGAGATCTACGGACCACATGGAGATGAACTCGCTGCTCCTAGCCTCCGCTGTCTGTGCACAGATCCCAGCGGATTTGCATGAGGCCACGGCAGGGCTTGTTGTGGTTTTGCACCCCATGCCAGCGAGGCAGGTCTTCGCCACGCCATTTGCACCTGTGCTTCAGCTTTTTGTCTTTCCTGACACCCTCCTCTGACCCTTCCCACCCAACCACACTCACATCTGCCAGCACATTTGCTTTTATTATCCATAAGGACAGAGGTTTTAGGATATCTGAAATCCACAGTCAAAGCTGGAGTGTGTGCCACAGTTCATTCCTTTTGCCTGTGAATGTTCGGGGCTTGGGGGTTTGGGGGTGTGGAGAGGAAAACGGAGTGACCATATGCGATGTGTTCTTTTCCTAAAGGACTTTGGAATCCCAAGACTGCAGAAGCTGTTTTGGAACTGGCTGGGTATATTCCGGGCCTTAGCCATCTCTGAGCAGCCTTGCTTGGCTGACCCCCTGAAAAGAGGGCATGATCAGATTCTATTTCCTCTCCAAAGTTTAGTTACTTGGAAACTGGACTCTGCCACTTATGAGCCCTGTGGACTTGGGGTCATTTTTTAATGGTCCTGGGCTTCTGTGTTCTGTCTCTAAAATGACAGTAATAGTACAGGACTTGCAGCCTTGTATGGGCTGAAGATAGCCATTGGGGATGGTAATTGTTTGTACAAACTGTCATGAATTGAGTGTGTGCCAGGTGCCATGTTAAGCCCATAACCTTCTTCTATGTAGTCCCTTGCCGAAGCATGCAGCAGACACTATTATTATAATTTCAGTTTCATGAATGTGGACACACAAAGAGGGCATATATCTTGCCTCAGGTTGCCCTTGTGGAAGGAGAGGACGAGCCGGGCAGGTAACCCTGGCAGGCTGACATAACTGCCATGCTCCTTGGCTGCTTCATACCAACCAATGGAGTAGACAATTGCAGGGCATGCATAGGCAACCAGCTTATGGGCCAAGTGTAACCCTCTTCTTGTTTTTGCAAATAAAGTTTTATTGGAACATAGCCGCACCTATGTGCCTGCATATTGTCTGTGGCTGTGTTTGCATAGGCAGTGGCTGAATTATCACCCTGTGGCCTGCAGAGCCTAAAATATTTGTTCTTGGGTCCTTTATAGAGTCTATTTGCTGACCCCTGGCCAAGGCCTTGAAATGTGGCCCCTGATGGCCAAGGATGGCCAAGGAATTCAGAATTGGTCAATAGTTTGGTCTTTGCAACTGGATAGACCCTGAGTGGTGAGGAGTTTTGTCAGTTGTCATTTTGGCGATTTCTTGTTCTGTCATTTCCAGGAGCTGTGGGCTCAGGATCTGAACAAGGTCCGGGAGCGGATGACCAAGTTCATCGACGACACAGTGAGGGAAACTGCCGAACCCTTCTTGTTTGTGGATGAGGTGAGTGGGGGGCTCGCTGCTGCGTGGGCACGGCTGGCTGTGCCTGTGTCCTCCAGGGTTTGTTTCCTGGGTGTCTTCCCTCGGAGGGCACTGCCGTCAGCGGCCCCGGGTCCCTCTGTCTCTGGGGGGCTCCCCAGGTTTGGGGTTGTTCCTGCCTTTCCTTTCTGTGCCTGTTCCCTGTGTGGCTGTATGATCTGCCACTGGAGGGTGCCACCAGAAAGACACGTCACTGTGAACAAGATTGAAAAGTGTGGCTGGGGCAGAGATGGCTGTGTCCACCTTGCTCAGGGCAGCAGGGGAGGCCCGAGACGGGGAGGGTGGGGGAGGCTGCTCCCAGGTAGAGTGCAGCCCGGGTCACTTGGGCTTCTGATTTTTTTTTAATTTTAAGGAGTTAGGTGTTGGGATAGGAAGTGTCCTGCCTTTGGGTGTTGTGATTCAGGGAACATTCTGGGTTTTCAGTTGGGTTGTGAGTTCACAGACGTTTGTTACTGTAATGACGGAAAATTTCTGTGTAGGAAGAAAACGTTGTGGGATAAACATTAAAAAAAGAAAACATTGCTGGGAGCAGGAAGCCCAGCTTGGCTGTGGCCTTATGCCATCTGAGGCGGTGTGTTGAGACTCCGGGAAGCCATGTGTGGGTGCCTGTGTCAGAGCTGCCCTCTCCCCATGTGGGCACAGAGCAGAAACAGCCAGATGGGGTCCTCAAGCCACGGCTCTGCCTCTGTGTCTCTTTCAGTTCCTCACGTACCTGTTTTCACGAGAAAACAGTATCTGGGATGAGAAGTACGACGTGGTGGACATGCAGGACATGAATAACCCCTTGTCACACTACTGGATCTCCTCGTCCCACAACACGTGAGCTTCCTGCCAGCCTAGTGGGCCGAGGGCCAAGGGGCCAAGCCGCCGGTGCCCCAGGGGGCTGCCCTGGCAAGGCCTGTCACACAGGGTAGAGAGGGAGTGCCAGTTGCTCACACTGGAATGTGCAGAAGCTTCTGGAAGGGGTGGGGGACACAGCTTCCTCTCTAAGTTGGTGTTGGAGTAATAATCCTTTGTCAATGGCCCTAAACCCTAAGTCAGCAAACCTGCCTTTCTGCAAGTTGGGCGTCTCAGTGGACATAGCAAAGCAATTCAGTTGGCCGTTGACTGGTATTTATGGAGCGTCTGCTCTGGGCCAGGCCCTGTCCCTGGGGGGTGCAGAGAGAGAAAAGAAAGGTGGGTAGGATGGGAGACAAGGAAGGTACACCGAGTTCTGGTAGTGCTTGCCTTTGAGGGTGAGGGTGCAGTCCTGGGCTCTCAGGCACCCGAGAGTGGTAGGCTGTGCTCGCTCAAGTGTCACTGCGGGGGGTGTGGGGGGCACTGAGAAAAGGCCTGGGGGTACATCATCCTCTCAGTATCTCAGAGAGTGAAGTATTTCAGGGGAAAATCAACTCCATGGTTCTGTCTTCCCTGCCCTGTCCATTCTTGTCAGAGTGGGTTTTCCCAAACGTAGGAGACAGTAAAGGGAAAACCCACAGTCCCTTGACACGTGGGGGGCTGTGGTGAGGAGTGTATGAGTGTCCCTGTGGACATTTGGTGGGTGTGGATCACAGCAATGAATGCCACCAGCTGCTACTGGGCACCTACTCCGTGCTGCCTGCAGCCCTGAGAGCGTGCTGAGGGCCAGCACTGCTGATAGCCAGGCCCAGTGGGCGGCCGTGGGTCCTTGATTTATCATCTGCTCTTTCTCACTCCCGACACCCTTTGACCAAGTTCTAGAAAGAACACGCCATCCCAGGCTCTGGGTTGCCAGGGGCCATCATTCTCTTCTGGCAGGTGGCCTATGTCTAAGTTAGTGACCAGTGCAGCCCGGGGACTGTGTGTCTGACCAGGCTTGGTTC
Organism: Callospermophilus lateralis; assembly: GCF_048772815.1. Classification (NCBI taxonomy): domain Eukaryota; kingdom Metazoa; phylum Chordata; class Mammalia; order Rodentia; family Sciuridae; genus Callospermophilus; species Callospermophilus lateralis. The sequence continues at coordinate 60,964,223 of NC_135322.1, forward strand.
AGGCATTTCTGAACAGGGAGAACTCGGGGCTGTGGGGACTTGGGCTCTGATGTTCCCTGAGGACACCTTGAGGTGCATAGCTGCCCTACGTGCTCCCTCCCCTCACAGCCACCCCGCCTCCCGTCTCAGGTACCTCACAGGTGACCAGCTGCGCAGTGAGTCGTCCCCGGAAGCGTACATTCGCTGCCTGCGTATGGGCTGCCGCTGCATCGAATGTGAGTAGCCTGTCCTGGAGGAGGTGGCACAGCTATTGGGGGCCACTGCCTCTCTAGCTGCTCGGAGCTTTTTGGGTTTAAAGGGCTGAATCGGAGACGGGCAGGACGGGCCGAGGGAGGCCTGGTGCCAGGAGTACCTGTAGTGAAGTACCCTGGAAGACACCTGTCTGTCCCTGAGTCAAGGAGTGACTGCTCAAGCCTCACCCAGAATGCTTTGGGGCACCCAGAGAGTGTCCCAACAGAGTGGGAGGCTGGGCCACCCTCTCTTTTTAAGAGAAGGCAAGTAAATGCCTTCTACTTCTAGCACTGGTTCCCAGTGTGCCCAGGCACCGCGTCTCACCATCACTGGGGCATTCGTGAGCATCTGTGGAAAGGACAAGCAGGGCGTCCATGGCTGGGCCTATGGCAGAGGCCTTAGTTCTGTCCTGCCTTCTTGTCATCTGTCTGGCTTTCTCCCTTCCAGCTTCACTTGATCTCAAAGGTTCCTAGGCAGATGTATTAGTCAGCTTCTGCTTAATGTCACAAAAGGCCTGTCATAATTAACTTATAAAGACAAAAGGTTTATTTTGGTTCACAGGGTGGGAGTCATTGCTTTGCAGCTCAGATGAAGCACATCATGGCGGGAAAGCATGGTGGAGCAAACCCTCTCACATCATGTGCTAGGAGGAGGAAAGGGCTTGGGTCCCACAGTCCCCTTCAAGGATATGCGCTCAGTGACCTGAAGATCTCCCCCTAGGCCACACCTCCTAAAGGCCCTGTCCCCTCTGATTAGCACTCCCCTCAAACCTGGGACCAAGCCTCTAACACTGCCGTGTTTGGGACAGCATAGCAGTGGATTTGGCTGAAAGAAGGCATAAACCGGGGGTTCCGATTCCAGTGTTACCAAAAACACTCACCATGGTATAAAGTTTAGTAGTAATTATTCTATAGATTCTCCCAAAAAGCAAATGTGAAAAAATAAAGTCAGAAGCTCTTAGCTTAGGTGAGGAGAGGGTTGAAAATTTGGGGGTTGCTCACCTCCATAGCCTGCTCTGTTTGAATATTTCACCTGAACCTTTGACAGCCTTTTCATGCCCTCTGTTACTTCCACTGACCGAGAGGCAAGCAAGGCTTCCCCAGGGGACGTGGGAAAAGCAGACACACTGTGGAGAGCTTATTTAAAAAGAGGCGTTGGGACTATTTCTCTTTGGAGAAGCATTGGGTTATATGAGTGAGTGGGTAACCCCGGGTACACGGTGGACCTCCGTGCTCTGGAGGGGGGGGTGCTCCTCGGAGTCCTGGTCCCTGGGCTACTGTGGGAGCAGCCCTGACCTTGCTGCCCTTGACCGGATGGCTGCTGCTGAGCTGCCCTGTTTCTCCCGTAGTGGACTGCTGGGACGGGCCTGATGGGAAGCCCATCATCTACCACGGCTGGACGCGGACCACCAAGATCAAGTTTGACGATGTCGTCCAGGCCATCAAAGACCATGCCTTCGTTGCCTCCAGGTCAGTTGGCCAGTTGCCTTTAAGGGAAAGTGGCTAGTGTGGGACAGACACACACACTGAACTTCCCACCCCCTCCTTCCCCAAACACTGGAGGTCTGCACCCCCTCTTGGCCAAAGTCGCTGCCAGGGGCTGGTGAGAGGTCCACGGTGGCCTCAGCGGCGTGATGGTCTCTTTGATGTTCCTGGCATGTAACAGCACCATGAAATGGGCGCTGGGATCTCTCTCGGAGTCTGAATCCCGCTCTGTTCATTAGCAACCTGATAGGCACTCACCGTTCACTGCTGTGGTTCCCACATCTTAAAAACAGAGGTGAAATTACGCGCACCTCACAGGGCGCAGTGAAGACTAGACACGGTGATATCTACCCAGTCCTCGCACTGTGTCTGAGTGTTTTTTCCTACCTGGTAGGTGAAAGAACAATCGAGGCTTGCTGTTGGAGAAAATGCCCATTCACTGAGGAACAGCTCTGCATATTTATAGAGCCGGGGGTGGTTTGACAGTTGTGACAGTTTAATGGTTGAAGGGTTTGACAGTTGGCATGGGGTGCTTTCTGATTGGTGGGTAAGGATCATGTGAACCAGCAGGGCTAGTCTGATTGGTGGGTAAGGATCATGTGAACCAGCAGGGCTAGTCTGATTGGTGGGTAAGGATCATGTGAACCAGCAGGGCTAGTCTGATTGGTGGGTAAGGATCATGTGAACCAGCAGGGCTCACCATTGGACGGCTCTTCTGGGGGGATGGGGAAATTAGTCTTTGGAGCCGGGGCGACTCCCAACAGAAGAAACCTTGAAATCGGTGCACACATAGTCTGCATTTCAACCTCTCCCCAAAGAGGCTCAGCCCTTGCTTGTGCTGACTTCCACTGTCCGTGAAGCCATGAAGGACCCCGAGTTAACAGAGATGGTGAAATCAGTCAGACTCTATTAGCTTTTTGTCACTGTAACAAGATACCCGAGATAATGAACTTATAAAGGGAAAAGGGTTATTTTGGCTCAAAGTTTTGGAGGTTCCAGGCCATGAGTGGCCCTGTTGTCTTGGGCCTGTAGTGGGGCAGCACTTCATGGCAGAACAAGACCACTTACATGGTGAGCCAGGGAGCAAAGAGGAAGAAAAGGAGGCCAGGGTCCCACAGTCCCCTTCGAGGGCTCACCCCTGTGACCTAAGGACTTCCCACTAGGCCCCATTTCTTAGAGGTTTCCACCTCTCATCTGCCACCTGGGGACCAAGCCTTTGGGGACATTCAGCCTTCATGCCATAGCAGACTTCTTGGGGAGTGTGCTTTGATTTCCCAGTGCTTGTGGCTGGGAGTGGCTGTGCAGTCACAGGGCATGGCCTTGCTCATAGCTGAGGGAGGGCTTTGTGGTCAAAAAGGGGACCTGCAAGGCTGGACCCTATAGTCAAATGCATTGTTTTGTGGTAAAATGGATGAGTGTTCATATTAAGACGGATTTTTAAAAAGATGATAGGCAGCATCCATTCCATTCAGAGTTGGCTCCTAATGGAGTTTTCTGCTTCTTCTTTGTTCTGGAAGCTCAGTTGTGTGGACCAGGATGGGGGCTTAAATCTGTGTTTCCCAGGATTGACTTGAGGTGAAACGTGGCTAAATGATTTTATTTTAAAGCCCCCCCCTCCATTACTCTGCTTTCCACTGGTGCTGTGGCTTCCTATTTATGGTAGTGACACACCTGCATTTGAAATAGTTTTGCTTCATAATAAATGCATTGCACAAACCTCAGATGGATTCTAGATGGAAAAAAACTAGCTATATATTACATTTCTTTGCTAGTTGGGGAAATTTGAGTATGCACTATCTATTCAGTGATATTGAATTAATGATAATTTCCTGAGTTCAGTAATGGTGGTGTGGGCAGGCAGGAGAATGGCCTGGTTCTTAGCAGATATAGGCGGGGGGAGGGGGTTTCTGAACCTCCTTTCAAATGGCTCAGGAAAAAATGTAAATGAGTGCATGTATGTACCTTGGGCACATTACAAATCATATATAGGCATAGATATACTTGTTCAAATGATACACACACACACAAAATCAGTTCTTATCAGTGGCTTCTGTATTCCAAAATTTATTTCTAACTCCAAATTGCAAAGCACTTTTGAGGTCATTTCTGGGCATGTGACAAGTGGTGGGAAATTTGGGTCATCTGATGTGCACGTGCCCAGCTCAGATGCAGAGATGCTTTGCCTTCTTGTTTTCAGTCCTTGAAATGCAAACAAGTGTCCTTTTGGTCATCTCTCTCATGCCATGTTTTTCATATTTTTGAACTTTGGCTGGTGACTTCACCTTTTGAAGTGGCCCCAAGCACAGGGCAGAAGTGCTGGGTGGGGTTCCTGAGAACGAGAAAGCTGTGATATGCCCGAAAATCCATGTGATAGATCAGCTGCCTTCAAGCACAACTTCTAGTTCTGTTAATGAATCAGCAGGATATACTGAATGAGGTGTCTCCAAACAGAAGCTCATTAAAAAAAGGTCTTCAAATTAACAGTTGATAAAAATGTGACCAAAGGCTTGAGATTCTAAGCCAGTCTTTCCCCTGAGGAGTAAATGGCTCAGGTCAGTGTTGGCAGCGACTCATGGACCATGGCCCCCACAGACAATGAGATTCAGCTGTACCTGCACACACAAAATGTGCATGATGCACACATACACAAATAATATATCAGTGTATACACGTGCATACAATGCCCATACGTGTGATAGATGAACATAATGAAACAATTAACACTTTATAAAAATAGGAAAAAATAAATAGGATAAGCAGGTGCACCCAGGAAAATGCTAACACTGGGGCCTCTAGTTGACACATGAGTACTCATTGTACTTTGTTTTCACCCCTTTTGTAGGTTAGAAGCTAAAACTTCGGGGGCTTTTTTATTTTTATTTTTTTAAATTTAAAGTTGTGCATAGGTTAAAAGAAAAGTACTGAGAAAAGTTGCTGTAGTTTGTACCTGGACACAATGAACATAGGAAAGTGGCTGACTAGTGCTCTGGGGTCAGCAGGGCCTGAGTTCTGGCGCGGTGTCCACCTCCTCGGCTGAGCCTGGGCGCAGGCGTCATGGGTCCGTGTGGGGCAGCCATGGAGGTGCCCGCCCGGCTCCTGAACTGACCCTGCCCTGCTGCTGCAGCTTCCCTGTGATCCTGTCCATCGAGGAGCACTGCTGCGTGGAGCAGCAGCGCCACATGGCCAAGGTCTTCAAGGAGGTGTTTGGCGACCAGCTGCTGACAAAGCCCACGGAGGCCAGTGCTGACCAGCTGCCGTCGCCCAGCCAGCTGCGGGAGAAGATCATTATCAAGGTAGGCCGCCTTGCCCCAGGTGCTGCTCTCCTTACCAACTTCATGGCCTCGAGGTGCCTCTGTGTCCCCCTGGGTTTCAGGGGTAATGTAGAACCCACCTCCTTCGCTTGGTGCACTAGCGAGTGCGGCTACGTCCTGCGCAGGCGCTCTCCACGCACTGACCGGTGATTGGTCTAATAGGAATCTGTGATTGCTCATTTGTTCTTTGGCACCACGCCCCTCTCCAAGTGACCCCAGAAGCTGTTCCAACCCTCTGGAGTCCCCAGGCCCGTGAGGGAGGTGGATGGGACGACGGTCCTGGGCCCATGATGCCAAGGGAACATTTGGGTATTGTATTAATAGGATGGAGACCAGAAGCAGTGGCTTAGAGTATTTGAAACCATTTCTTATTCATTTGAAGGAGAATGTTCTAGGAGATTTGAGTTCCAGCCTGCAAGGTGACCCAAGGACCCAAGATCCTCACCACCTACTCTCCCATCTCCCAAGGGGTTTAACTAGGGCTCTACAGACCCCGAAGAGCCCCTGGCTAGGATAGGGGAGGGCAAATGAACTTGAGTGGGAAACGCTGCATCTTCTTTTTGGAACCGGTCTGTAAAGCTCGGGGCTTCCTTCCATTGTTGAGTGTCGGCAGCAGGCCACCTGGGCTTTGTCACCAGCAGAAGGCACAGATACTTTCATATCACATTCAGTTATTGTAGATATCTCAAAATAACATTGTGTTACCATGTGGGAATTATGGAGGTGATTAGATCTGCCTGTGCATCTTATTTAAGATGCTAATGAGGAAGCATGCCTATTACTATATTGAATTATTTTTATTTAATATCTTAATAATTGTATTTCAGTATAATTGGCTTCCCTTATAATTGTATGCATTGTTAACATTCTGAGAATGGGATCTGTAGTTTTCCCCACAGCACAAAAATGAGGACAGTCTGCCCGGGAGCCTGGTTCTCGTTTGTAGGGGAGCTGAGGCTTGGCATGTCTGAGTCCAGCTCACACAGGGTGGCATACTAGGCCTCTGGGGCAGAGCATTTCCTGTGAGCAAGAGCTGACTGTTGTCCATGGCTCTTCCTTTCATGGTCAGTGCATGTGAACTCTGTCCATGACCGTCCAATGGGGGCCGAATCTGAAGGCTGTACCTGGCAGCTGTTAGGAGGGAGATGGATTTTGTAGACAACTAGCAAGGCCACAGGGAAGGATGGACAGGTCTTCACCAGGTGCCTTGGTCCACCTCAGCACCTTTGGGCTGCTGTAACCAGTACCATATGCTGAGTGTCTATCAACAAATTAACTTCCCACTCACTGTTTTGGAGGCTGGGAAGTTTGAGGTCAGGGTAGCACTGCGAAGGCCCTCTTCTGGGTGTAGACTGCCAACTTCTTGCTGTGCTCATGTGGTGGCAGGGGCAGGGCAGCTCTCTGGGGCCTCCTAGGAGGGCCCTAATCCCATTCATGCCATCTTTACCCCGTGACCTTACTCCTCCCAAGGGCCCACCTCCTGATACCATCACATTGTGATTAGGTTTCAACATATAATTTGTGGGGGGGACCCAAACATTCAAACTACAGCAATAGGCAGGGAAGTGGGGGGGATGCCTTCCAGATGGGGGAAGTAACAAATGTGAGGTTGTGGCCATGCCAGCACATGGCACATTCCCTAAATTGTCACTGGGCCACCAACAAACATTGGGCACAGTCCCTCTGTTGTAGGAGGTCTGGTATTGTGGGGGACAGATCTGCCAACAGAGAGACGCTGCACAGTATAAGGGGGCTTTTGTCAAGCCCACCGGATGAGGGGATATTGGTGTCCTGTGGCTAAGAGTGTCAGTGCACTGGGACTGTTGGGTCAACGCCACGGGCTCCTCGGGCGGTTGTCACTGAAACACCAAGGGAGCTCCCTGCATGGTGAAAGCAGTCCAGGTGCATGGGGGCCTGGCTGGCAGGGGTCCAGGGCTCCCTCAGCATCTGGCAGGTGGGGCTTCAGGGGGCCTGGCTCACCTGAGCACATGAGGTAGTGACTGTTCTCTGTGCAGTTGTTGAGTACTTACTATCTCTAAGTGCTGTTCTAGCACACAACAGGAAGCAGAACAGAATCTCTGCCTCATGGGCTTATATGCTCACAAAAGACTAAAGACAAGCAGAATATGAGAAAAACAGAGCAGGACTGGGGCTGGAGGGTGGCAGGGATGGGAAGGTGGTGTGGCCTGTTTTTGGACCGAGTGGTAGGCACGGCCCCTCCAAGGACATGGCCTTGAGGACAGAGCTGAATGCAGTGGAGATGACCAGGCAGCGGAACAGACAGAGCCAAGCTCTAGGCAGGAGGATGCAGGTGGGCGCTGGCTGGCTGGTTGATGGGGAGGAGTTCTCTTGGATTCCAGATTTTCAATATGGGTTTCGAGAGAGACTGTGTGGATTTCTTTTCCTTCAGCATAAGAAGCTGGGCCCTCGAGGTGACGTTGATGTCAATGTGGAGGACAAGAAAGAAGAGCGCAAGCAGCAGGGTGAACTGTACATGTGGGATTCCATTGACCAGGTGGGCCTGGGTCCCTTCCCATGTGTGCTGTGGATGTGGCTTTCTGCACCCTTCTTGGAGCCCCCCTGGGGAACTCTGAAATCATGCCATTTTAAGCCAAGTGAATTGGTCTTCACAATTAAACTTTTCCATTTGCATTTTTGTCTTATTTTGAAATACTTTTATATTAAATGTAATATGTATTTACACAGTAGTTGAAAAACTCCCATATATCCTTCACCCAGTTTCTCCAAATATGAGCATTTTGCATAACCCTGTACAGTATAATGATCAGAACCAGGAAATTAACAATGGTATAATACTGTTAACTAACTTACAGACCTTATTTCAGCTTTACAAGTTTGTCTGTGACGTCCTTTCTCTGTTCTCCATGGCACTATATTTAGTTGTCCTCCAAGCTGTAATAGTTCCACTAGAAATCTTATTTTTTGAGTGAGTAAGGCATTTAAAACTCTTAGGGCCTCTTCTCGTGTCCTTTAACCTAATAGGCAAATCCATTTGGGTATATTTTTATGTATCTGTTCTTACATTTCTAGAAATAAACATAAAGGTGGTTAAAATTTATGGTAAATAAAAAGTCATAATTAAATGTTGCAGAAAATATCTTTAGACTCACTGGTTGAAAAATCCAGAAAAATCTTAAAGTAGAAGGGACAGGAAAAGATAGTCATGTGGGGCATGAAACAATCCCATCCATCATGAAAGGCTGCAAATTAAATATGCAGGAGAAAATTTGGCATGCAGGAGAAAATTTGACATTAAGTCGTATCTACTCCTAGACACACTGATTTAAAAAGTCCCAAGAATGACAAAAGAAGTAAAAAATAGATGTCTTAAAAAAGAAATGTCTCAGAGGGGAACAGATTCTGCGAAAGCACCATAAATGTCTGAACCTGGGAAGGGGAATCCCCAGTGAATGCTGGGGAGGTGCCCTGCAGGGAGGGCCCTGGGTCCCAGAGTTGACGGGGTGGAGACTTTGGGGGACTGATGCCAACTTTGCCCTCTAGAAGTGGACTCGGCACTACTGCGCCATTGCCGATGCCAAGCTGTCCTTCAGTGACGACATTGAACAGACTGTGGAGGATGAACTGCCCCAGGTAGGCGGAGACCCCGCTGCTCCTGTCGACTCCCCTGGACTGCCTTCTTGCTGGGCCTTGGTGCCATGTGGCCTTTTATCCTGATGTTGGATGGGCTCAGGATCCTCATCCCTCCGGAGCTTCCTCTTTGGGTACCAGAGCCTTGCTGGCTCTTTGATTGGCTGGCTGGCCCAGGGGCTTAACCAGTAAGATTCAAGACTCTTTCCTACCGTCTGCAGGACCCAATTGGCCTTAGGTGGTGGCCCTCGCTGGCCAGGGAGTGCATGGACATTTGGATACTCTTTCTTGCGGTGTCCCCTGGCCTTTCTGGCCGTGTCCAGCTGTTGGCCGTACCCCATACTCCCCAGGGAGTGGTTCTAGACTTTCTAGAGCAGAATCGAGGCCTTTACTGGGGACCTTTGACCCCATGTCTTGGGACTCCAAGAGGCCACCGCAGATGGGAGCTTCGAGGAGAAGGCAGGGGAGGGCAGCGGGAGTCATCCTGAGCACCCCCTCTTCTTTGTGGGCCAGGACACGCCCCCCACGGAGCTGCACTTTGGGGAGAAATGGTTCCACAAGAAGGTGGAGAGAAGGACGAGCGCCGAGAAGCTGCTGCAGGAGTACTGCGCCGAGAGCGGCGGCAAGGACGGCACCTTCCTGGTGCGCGAGAGCGAGACCTTCCCCAACGACTACACCCTGTCCTTCTGGTACCTCCCGGCCCGCCCTCCCGGGAGCTGGCGGGGATGGCTGGGGGCCTGCAGTGGGCGGGCGCTGACCTGGCCCCCCCCCCCCCCCCCACGCAGGCGGTCGGGCCGCGTGCAGCACTGCCGGATCCGCTCCTCCACCGAGGGCGGGGTCCTGAAGTACTACCTGACCGACAACCTCACCTTCGACAGCATCTACGCGCTTGTCCAGCACTACCGCGAGTCGCACCTGCGCTGCGCCGAGTTCGAGCTGCGGCTCACCGACCCCGTGCCCAACCCCAACCCGCACGAGTCCAAGCCGTAGGTCCCCGGCGGGTGGGAGGCCCCGGGGCGGGTCCACAGGTCGGAGCAGCCAGCCAGGGGGCTGTGCCTGTCCCAGGGACCACGAGAATTCTGAACCACTAGCTGCCAGACGGGCGGCTGGCCGTGGCCTTGGCCCTCTCTGTCTCCTCCCCTCCCCCCGCTGGCTCCTTCCTTCCTTCGCTTTCCTTTCTATGCATAGTCCTGTGGTCTTGGACTTCGTTCTAGAGGTGAAATTTGGCCCAATGATGTCCTTTGTCCTGTCAAAGCTCACTCTGACAGTGAACAGGAAAGGCAAATGATGGTAAGGGTATTTCCCTCATTTCTTTATTTAGCAAAGTGAGTCTCAAGTTATGTCTTGCAAAAGGCCAACACAGTGTGTAAATAACTTTTAAGCAGAATTCTATTTCTGAGGAAGAATAATTTAACTTTTTTTTTTTTTTAACCTTTCCTGTCTGTTTTCATTTGGGTCGCCTTTTAAAACTTGGTATTTCACATATGATGAAATAACCAGGACCCAAGCAAAGTCCCCCAGAACCCCCTGTGCTCTCTGCTCAGATTTCCTGAGACCTGCTATGGTTTCTGCCCCACTTGTTGAGGCTGGTCTTTTAGACTGGGCTGGATGGGTGGGTGAAGATCAGTGGGTTTATTCTTCTGTCCTTCGGGCCACCCCATTCAGTCTTCCAGTGTTCTTTTGAAAAATTACTGTCCTCAGAGCTGCGAATGGGCAGGGAAGTGCCAGTGTGATTCCCATGGCTGTTTCCAGGGACAAGTTCCAGGACTTCCTGGAGCCCATTATTTCATCCCTTGTGGGTGGGCAGCTCAGCACCCCAGAGGGCCCTCACCTGGCTCTTTTCTGTATCCTGGGCACAGCTGGTACTATGACAGGCTGAGCCGTGGAGAAGCGGAGGACATGCTGATGAGGATTCCCCGTGACGGAGCCTTCCTCATCCGGAGGCGGCGGGAGGGGACCGACTCCTATGCCATCACCTTCAGGTAAGTGGCAGGGGGAGGTAAGGAAGGGCAGGAATGGGGCACAAGAGGGAGCTTCTGGAAGAGTCCTGCGTGATGGGGTTCTCTCCCCAGCTTCAGCAGCATTGATGACTAGGGTAACAGCAAGCGCCACCTGTGCTAGTGTGTCCCAGACACTGCCTACGTCCTGTGCCAGCTCTTTGTGGCATTGGCATTACCCTGTTTCTCCAAGGTGGAAACTGAGGCACAGGGAGGGTAAGTATTTGTAGAAGCATGCAGCAGGGGCCTGGGGTTTGAACCCAGTCAGCCTAGATGTGTGATGTCATAGCTCTGGCCTGAGCCCCTCAGCATCTGCCCCCCAGCCATCTCCAGGACTGTGATTCTCTAGTTCCACCCCCAATTCCCCTCCTACCAGTGATGGGGGAGAGGGTTGGTGTTCAGACCCCAGGCGTCATGCTGGCCTGCCGCCTCCCAGCCTCAGGTTTCCTTGAGCTCTGTGCTCATGGTGACGTCATGCCATCCACGGAGTTCCTGACTGTCCCTGAACTAGGTGGCCTCCGAGGTCCCATCTGAATGAGCCTTTCACTGCAGCCTGTGATGGGCAGGGGCAGGTATTACCAGTGAGAAGACAGAGGTCCAGAGAGGACTTTGCTTTCATCTTTTCTTGGTAATAGCTTTTCTAACAGGTGTGAGCTAATATTGATGTTCTTGTGGTTTTAATTTACATTTTTAGTGATGTTGGACATTTCCATATACCTGTTGGCCGTTTATATGTCTTTTGAGAAATATTTATTCAGATACTTTGCCCTTTTTAAAATCAGTTTGTCATCATTGAGTTATTTGAGTTTCTTATGTATTTCGGATACTAACACTTTATTGGATGTTCAGGTTGCAAATGTTTCCTTATTTGTCTGGTTTTTGCTTTTGTTGCCTGTGCTTTTAGGGTTGTATCTAAAATATCAGTGTCCAAACTAGTGCCCCGGGCTTTCCCTTATGTTTCCTTCTGGTAGTTTTACAGCTTCAGATCTGACATTCAAGTCTGTTTGGGGTGAGTTTTCTATGTGGTGTGAGATTATTTCATTCTTCTGTGTGTTGGATTCCAGTTTTCTCAACACCATTGATTGAAGAAACTGTTCCTTTTGTATTGTGTGTCCTTGGCCTCTCTTCTGAAAATCGATTCCCCATAAGTGCCTGGTCTTACTTTTGGGCTATTTTGTTCCGCTGGTCTAGGGCTCTGCTTCTCTGTCAGCACCGTCCTGTTTTGATGACAAGTCCTGGGGTATGTTTTGAAGTCAAAGAGTGTGAAGCACAGCTTTGTTATTTCTGCTCAAAATTGCTTTGTCTATTTAGGATAGACTTTAAAAAAATTTAAGAGTTTTTGATTGGCACATAATATTTGTACCTTATGAGATCATGATGTTTTGGTTCATATATTCCTTGGGTGGCAGCAAACTCAGGGTGACTACATATCTGTCACCTTACACTTTTATCACCTCCTTGGTAAGCACATCAGGGTAGACCTTAAAAAAAAAAAATTGTTTTTATAAGATCTTCTTGGCTGTAAATTTAAGATCAAAATTTTATTTTTCAAAATGTTTCTGTTCTTAGAAGAGCTAGTGAGACAGAAGAGTGTTCTGTTTGGATTTTTTTTTTCTCTTTTTTCAAATGCATGAAAAAACAGAAAACCCATTTCCTTTTTGAAAAGTAATTCTGAAGTTACCTATGGGGCCACATTTGGATTCACTCTAGTCCCAGAGGTCTAGAGTGGGCAACAGTGATTTTCTTGAGGCTTTGCAGGCCATGTGGTCTCCTGGCAGCCATTCAGCCCTGCTGTTCTAGGGAGAGCGTGGCTGTGCACAGTAAACAAATGAATGGTAAATATTTCGATAAAACTTTATTTACAAAAACACACAGTAAGTCAGACTTGGCCCCCGGGCCTTTGGGCGCCGACCCCTGGTCTGGATACCTCGGGGGTTTCTACAGTCAAGCCTGTGGTGGGCAGGGAGCCAGATCTGGTGCAGAAAGACCCACGCTGTCGTTTCCAGTGCAGTCTTGTGTTCTGTAGGAGGGCGGCCACTGTTTATTGACCCAGTCCCCTCAGGGTGGATGCCCAGGTGGTTTCTAGTGGGCAGGGCCTATACAGCGAGTGTGTGGCCATCAGAATCTTGGTGTGCCAACTCCATATGGTTCCCCCTTCCCCTAGGGCCAGGGGCAAGGTGAAGCACTGTCGCATCAACCGGGACGGCCGGCACTTTGTGCTGGGGACCTCTGCCTACTTCGAGAGCCTCGTGGAACTTGTCAATTACTATGAGAAACACGCGCTGTACCGGAAGATGCGCCTGCGCTACCCTGTGACCCCTGAGCTGCTGGAGCGCTACAACATGGTAGGTGGCCAGCTTGTGATTTTGTTCATTCCTTTGGCATAACTTTGAGTACTTACTGTGTGTCTGCAGCTGCTGCAAGTCTGAGGATCCAAAAGGAACACAGAGATCCTGCCCTCCTGCTGCATACAGTCTAGCTTGGAGGAGGCAGACAATAAATAAGAAAATATACGTAGCAAGCGTCAGTGATAAATGCTAAGGAGAAAGATGGGAAGTTGGGTAAGAGCGTACAGAATACTAAGGGGGAGGTTTCAGTTTTCAAAGGGCCTGGCACGAGCTATGCAGTATCTCGGGGAAGAAAGGACAGCAAGTGTGAAGGTCCTGAGGTATGAGCCTGCCTGGAGGCACAGAGGGGAAGCTGGCATGACTAGAATCAAGTGTGCCCAGGTGGGGGTAGAATTTAATAAGGATGGGTCAGTGTGGGGCCGGTTCAGGTAGGGCCTGGTAGGCCATTGTGAGTCACTGGCTTGTGCTCTGACCATTGGAGGGTTTTGAGCAGAGCGTAAACCTGCTGTGATTACTGTGTCTCACTTCCTATGGGAAGGGTTTATTAATTTGCTGAAAAAAGGTGGACAGTCCTGACTGAGCCAGGGACTGCTGTAGACACTGGGAGCAAAGCCTGCCCTTGGGAAACTTAGGTTCTGGAGAGAAGAGAGTCGGCACAGTGACGTCATGGCATGTTTTCAGTGAAGCAAGTGATGCTGGATAGCGTGGGGAGGGTGGCGCTGCTGCAGGCTGGGGGTGATCAGAGGAGGCAGACTGAAGTGGCTGAGAATGTGAGCTGAAACCCAGTGAGTCAGCCTGGGAGGTGTGAAGGGAGCCGGGACACCAGGTAGAGGGAGTGGCCACCGCAGGTCCCTGAGGCTGCTAATGGACAGAGGCTGGCAGCCCGCTGGGGTGAGTGGGGGAGGGAACAGAGGCAGGAAGGTGGGACTCGGCAGAGGCTCTGGGAAGAAGGCCCCGCTTTATAGCGTGTGCCAGTTCCTGTGGTGTAAATCCTTCCTCGGTGGCCTCGATTTCAAGCTTCTGTGTGCCTTCCTTGAACTCAGGGACAGGAGAAGACATGCTGGAGGCTCCATGAGCCAAGAGCTCCCTCCACAGTTGGATCTTCAGGTTTATGTTTTTACAGGGAAACACAGTGCCTGGCACACAGTAGGCCAGCACAGGGCCCCTGTGATTTGGGGGAGGTTCCCAAATTGGGGAGAACTGCTCTGTAGCTTCTAACCATCTCTACCCATGAGCCACAGTAAGTTCTGTGTGATTTCCACCCTCCCCTCGGGTGAGTGCCAGGACATCTGTAGCCCTTGCTGTGTCCAAGGGCTGTTCAGGGGGCAGTGCCGTCCACTGACATCCCTCTCTCTCTTTTTTCAGGAAAGAGATATAAACTCCCTCTACGATGTCAGCAGGATGTACGTGGACCCAAGTGAAATCAACCCTTCTATGGTAAGGTCCTGCTTGCCCCATGGCAATTATACAGGACCAGAGAAGGTTCTGGAAAACCTGGCATGCGCATGCGTGTGGGCGCGCGTGCGCGCGCGCGCTCTCTCTCTCTCTCTCTCTCTCTCTCTAAACACACACACACTTTTTGTTTTTTTAATAGAAAGGATGATTGGTTTCAGGGCAAAGGTTAATAGAATCCATCCACATGCAGCTGGGCCTTGCTAAAACTCTGAGGTTTGATGAACCACCTTTGGGCCAAATGGCTTCCAATTAGAAGTCTTTCAAATGTGTTTTTCTAGCCAACTGAGCCTGTGGTGTGTGTTCCGTCTGGTTCTCTGACCTCCTCGATGCAGACGCTATCTCGCCTTCCCACCTGGCTCTTATGAACCTCCAAACAGGTGGGCATGAGGTCTGCCTTTGCTCCCGGCTCCTCCTCGCTCTGGTTTTGTCTCACATGTGGTTTGAGCAGGTGGAGGGAGAGCCACAGTGGGTTTTCTGTATGGGAGACTGGCCCTTGGCTGGTGTGCAGCCCCTGCCTAGGAAGCAGCCTGCTGGTGGCCTCTGTTAAATACAGATGGAGTTTTTCTTCTTTCCTCTCTTCCTTCCCTGCCCTTTTCTTTCTTTTTTAAAAATTTCTCATCCTTGGCTGATGCAAATCTTGAGCAAGCAGTGAAGTCCCGAGGAGCTGGTCGTCCTGCACCAGCTGGCCTCAGAGACTTTGGTTAGCACTGAAGAACATTTGGAAATGAGAACGGTCGCCCCTCTGCCCGACGTACAGGTTCTGGACATATGCCTGGGGCCCTCTGGAGCAGTGGCCAGGGGCCTGTTCGTCTTTGCCCTTGACGGGGTGTACTTTGGAGTTTATTTTGCGGGCTGCCAGCTCACATGTCCGTGAAGGTCAGGCAGATAACATGGGTGAGTGGAGCTGTCCGGGTGTAAGAAATATTTCAGTCTTTTAAATCTTCCCCCACAGTGACAAAATAGTGCAAGTTTGGTGATGAATGCCGACTGGCATTTGGCCTTTGGTCAGCTGGTCGGCAGGGGTGACGGAGCCTGCGGTCCTCTGAGGGACCCTCGCCCTCAAGGGCACCCCTCCACAGCAGCTGCTGGCATTGCCTTGCGGGCGGGCAGCTCGGCTTCGGATTTCTTGGGACAAGCCAGTAATCTGGGTGTTTCACATGAAATCTCCTAATTTTAAAACTCTGGCAACTAAGCCAAGTGGTAGAGACGGTCTCCTCTTCCACCGTGTGAGCCGTGAGAAGCCCCTGAATGCAGCACTTGATCCAAACTGCCACCTGTGATCAGCACCTCCAAGTAAGATTATTACTGTCACGGGGAAAACTGACCGAAGGAAAGAAAGCACGTGGAGGAGAGGAAGCGGTGACCCCCGGTGCCACCTGTGCCTTGTGTTGACCCTCCTTCCTCAGAGTTGACCCTCCTTGCTGCTCCGTCTTAGGTTTCCTTTGCTCATCTCTTAGTGACCATTTTGTCAAACCTGGTAGGCTGAGCAATTTAAGCAAAATCTCTATATTGGAATTTAACCTAAAAATGTTTTTAATGTTGTGAAATATTCTGGCGATTCTGCTCACTTAGCTGTTTTCCCATCAGTGGCCGCTTGGGTCATTTCTGGTTTTTGTTGTTCTAGTTAATACTAAAATGAGCCGCTTCACGCAGAGGCTCCCGGCATGTTTTGCATTCTTTTTCTTCGGTAAGCTCTTGAAACGGGAGGACAGATCAATAATCCTAGGTAACCACGTACTGGGCACTGGCAGTGGCTAGACCATTAGCTCTCATGACAGCCCCACGAGGCAGGTTTTACTTTGATGCCCATTTTACAAAGGAGGGAACTGAGGTACTTCAAGGTTAACTGCCAGGAGAGCGGTGGTGTGGCATGGCGCTGGACTCTGGTCCTGGGCAGGCTGGCTCTTGGCCATTTGACCTGCCATGTGCCTACTTGGGCATCTGGGGAATGGCTGGTTTCTCTGTAGCTTATCAGGACCTCTCTTGCCACCCAGCGGGCTGGAGGCTTCCTCCTTATGGAAGCCATATGGCACTTCCCTCTGCCACAGGCTGCTTCCCACTGAGGCCTTGAGCCCAGCTCTGGTCCTTCCACCTGCCTGGAAGCAGAGTGCCCAGGTAGATGCTCCATTTGCAGTGAGGAGAGAAAGGCAGGAAGTCTGGGTGGCCTCTCTTTGGAGGTCCTGAGTTTCTAGAACCCTCGCTGCTTTCTATGGAACATCATGGACTATGGCAACAACCCACCCTAGTTGATCCAGTTCTGGGCTCAGGGGCTTACCAGCTGTTGACCTTGGGCAGATCACCCAAGGTCATCTCTGTACCCCATTTTCCTCTTCTGTAAAACCAGCATACTACCACTTCTACCTTCCTATTGAGGTAGTTGTGAGAGCTAAAGGAGACACCGTAGGTAAAACAGGCTTAGAACAGGTCTATCTTGATGGGGTGGTAGGCGATTGTCATTCCTGTCGTTACATGCAGTACCTCATTTAATAGTCTCAGCAAACCTGGTATGTAAAATTTTAATTCCAATTTCACAGGTGGGAAAACTGAGCCTTAGTAAGCCTTAAATGTAGAGAACTGGGAAGGGGCAGAGTGATGATTGGAACCTGCGTGTCGACACCATTGTCTGCCTTGGAGAGTGGGTTGCCTGCTCCCTGTTCCCGTTTCCCTTGGGTGAGAGGAAGGGAAGCCCTAGATCTAGGTGGACTTGACAGTTCTGCCCATGAAGACTTTCTTGCCACAAGGGTGTAGTTTTGTCTGAGCTTCTGCTTGCCAAGCAGCAGGCATCCAGCAAATTCTTTGAAGAAAGATCGTATCTTAAGTCCTGTCTTGTTCCTGTCAACAAGGGCTGACCTTCTGATGAATTTCATGGAGCAGCGCTTCAGCTGTTCCAGTAAAACGTCAGGCCTTGAGAGAGGCTGGTTAGAGGGCCACCCGCCTAGTGGGAACAGCGGTGCGGCCCTGGATGGCCCGGAAACGGGGCTGTCCTTAACTTCTGGGGGCACCTGGGCAGAGCGATCCTCTGAGGACCTCAGAGGTGGTGCCTGTGGTGTGATCTGAAAGTTGTGTCCTCTCTTGTTGAGGAAACTGAGCAATACTGGGTCACACCCAGCTCAGGCCATTGTCGGTGCCTCCCGGGGACATTTGGGCCTTGGCTCCTCTGCAGTGCTGCCCTCTGGCCAGCAGGTGGCGCTGTCACCCTGGCCTCGGGAGCCTCCTCCTAAGAGGAGCCTCACAGCTGCCAGTGATGCTGCCCCTTCTCTGCGGCTGTCACCAGGCCTGACCTTTTCCTTCCTGTTTCCCTGAAAGCCTCAGAGAACCGTGAAAGCTCTGTACGACTACAAAGCCAAGCGAAGTGACGAGCTGAGCTTCTGCCGCGGGGCCCTCATCCACAACGTCTCCAAGGAGCCGGGGGGCTGGTAAGGCTGGTGGGGGTGGCTGGCATGCTTGGCAGGTGGGTGCCACTCGTCTCTTCTCGTGGCGGCACTCAGGGCTTGCTGACCTCTGCTCCCCTTGTCTGACCTTCTGGGCTGGTTTTGGCCTGCATGCTCTCCACTGGGAAGTAGGTAAGCAGCGGTGTTAACGGTTACCAGATCTTGCACACTTCACATCGTCACGTACCGGGTATCACTGCCGTCACGATGGCACTCTGTTAACTGCTTTTACGCATCATCTAACCAAATCCTCATTGCGATCCTGTGGAGCTGTGCCTGATATTGTCCCCACTTCACAATGTGGCCAATGAGTCTTCCCAAGGGTACACAGCAACAGGCACTTCCATTACACAAGCCCCATGTGTTAGGTCAAATTCAAATTCCTAGGCTATCACTTAGTCCTGTGCTCTGTATTATGGCCTCATCCTAAACTGAGGAAAGTAGGTTTTTTAGGGCAGGGGTACCTGGGTTTGCTGAGGTTTGGTTACCTCTTCTCTTCTTTCACCTTGGAAGAAAAATTTGTTGCCTAATGATACATCTTCAGGCGAGTGGTTTCTTACCTGAGAGCAGTAAGAACTCACTGATGACCAGGGGCACTGGCAGAGATTCTAGCACTACATCAGACTGGCATTTCTTCCTCCCAACATGATAGTGAGACCTGACTTGGAAATCCAACAGCATCCCGTGTTGGGGTCTTACTGTGTTAAACACTATGGTAAGCATTTCCTTTGAAAGCTCGTTTGTCCACATGATGGTGAGTTCTGTTGGTACCTGTTTTTTTATGAATGAGGAAACTGAGGCACAGAGAAGTGTAGTAAGTTGTCCAGGGTCACACAGCGGGTGATTATAGGGCCCATACTCTAGTTTCATACATAGTGAGGCCCCTCTCTGGACTTGAGCAAGGGACCTCAGTCCAGGGATTTTTAAACTTGTTTTAAAGCCAGGAGAACCCTCACTCCAAACCAGTCGTTACCTGCTTTTTATTCTGGGGATCCAGGTAACAGTGGAGTTCCCTGTGGAGTGAGGGTTTGGAGCTGCCCTGCAGGTGGCTCTGTCCCTGCTGCAGCCCCTGCTGCTCCTGCTTGTCAACAGTGTTGTCCACCTGTCTCTCCCAATGCAGGACTTAGCTTTGCTGGGGTCCCTCCCCTCGGAGTGGCACAGCCAGAATTTGGTCTCCTCGGGCTGCGGGTGCTCCCCATGAGGCTCCTGAACTTACCTCTGTGGGAGTACCAGTTCTCACTGGTGGGCAGATGATGGACTTCTGTGGAGGTGGGGGTACAGCCCAGATAATGACCCCAACTCATTTTTCCAATTCCAAGGCTTTGGAATGAGTGAAGAGATCGGCGTGAGTTCCTTTGGCAAGGGGCCCTGGGCAAGTTGCCCACCAAGGTGTCACTTCTGACTCCTTGATGGCCATAGCGCTACCTAGTGGGTTGCCCGTGTTGGACCAACTTTTCTTCATCCTCCCAGACTAGTTCCTGCAGAGCCAGGGGCACCAAATAATTTAAGTTCCAACGGGGCTACTTTTGAGAGTGAAGGGAATGTTGTTGCTAATAATTATACCTGGCAGCAGGTGGCACTGCTCAGTCCTAGGCAGATGGTGCATGTGGTCACCCTAGATACAGGGTGACCTTTACTAGCCTTTACCTGAGATGGGTGTGGAGAAATGAAGGGGAGGAGGGTTGAAATGGGCTGAGAGCTGGCAGTCACTAGGATGGTACCATCCATCTTCATTCTGCCTGTCCAGGCCCAAAATTAAAGTGCTTCCCGTCACCACAAAAGAGATTTGATCAGTATCAAGAAAGGTCTCAAATAGTGGGGAGGCAGATACAAGGTCCCACTGCTGACAGCTGGTGCCTGGAGCACAGGGAGAGCTCCGCCTGGGTGGCTGAGTCTGAGGGTTCAGTAGGAGAAAGGTGCACATGAAGGGCCTGGTGGTGTGGCAGGGCAGATGGGCTGCCTGGACATGTCAAGCTGGAGTCCGCGAGTCCCAGGGTGATACTGTGCTGGGCTCTGATTGCCAGACTGGAGTCTGGGTCCTGGAGGCTTTGAGGAGGTGCCGTGTGGCATGGTCAGAGGTCCATGTTGGCACAAGCCCCCTGGCTGCAGGATGACCAAGCTAGAAGGAGAGGCCTGCCCACCTGAAGAGACTTGGGAGAATGTGTGGTACCAAAGTCGGATGGGTCTGGCTGGACCACAGGTGTCCTCGGTATCACATGGGTGTGGGAGCAGTGCTTCAGCTGAAGGGACGGGGACCTACTCGTCCCATTCTACACAGCTGTGGTGAAGCTGGCATTTGATTCAGGGCTGTCTGGCTCCAGAACATTCTTCGTATGGTTTTTATGTCTACATTTGCAGCCCTTCTTGAAATGGGGTGGGCGTCAGCCGGAGAGAGTGGGTGGTCTGCGGCTTCCACTGAAGCATAGGAGCGCCTGACTTTCTGGGTGTTGGACCAAACATCAGCATCATTGCAACGAGGAGAGCAGTGAGCTCCCAGCAACTCGCTGGTGATTAAAACAGGAGGCAGAAGCTGCCTTTGAAATCCTCTGCTGTCACGTAATGACAGCCTCCTCTGGTCACTTGGCCAGTTGCCGCTTTTCCCCATCACAGCCAGCCAGCAGCTGAGGATCTAATGAGCGGTAATGGATTATTAATACCCATGGGCGAAGGCTCTTGATGCCCTCTGCTTTTATCCAGGTGGAAGGGAGACTATGGCACCAGAATCCAGCAGTACTTCCCGTCCAACTACGTGGAGGACATTTCAACAGTTGATGTTGAGGAACTGGAAAAACAGGTGAGTCCTGCCGTCCATCATCCTGCCTATGCTGTGTTTTGGGAGTCTGGAGCCCATCGTGGGGGGTGAATTTTGACACGTGCTGGTTGTGGTTTCTGAGATTTGGAATGGGGAAGACAGGGTGACATGGAAATCGGGATGGAACCCAAGTTGTCATGGGTGGAATTCGCTGTGACGAGCCTGTCCTACTCTAATCAGGCGGTGCTGGGCTTGAGGCTCTGAATAGGCAGCGAATCCCCACAGGAGGGAAAGTGGCCAAACAGGGATTCTGCCCTTTGCTTCAAGCAGTTTGCCAATGGAGATCATTGAGCTTGGGCAGCCAGACGTGCAGAGCGGGCTTGATGTGAGGGGTGCGGTGGGTCCAGCTGGTCGGGGAGAGGTCCTCGTGGGACTTTGCCAGCTGGGTTTCTGTTCCCCAGCCTCTGCCTTGTGCCCAGAGGCTCAGGGAACAGCCACTTTGACTGTGGGCCCAGAGCATTCATTTCCTAAGGGACGTGGGAAAATCTGGAAGGGCTTCCTAGAGGAAGGGACATGTGAGCCTGAAAAGTCAAAATGGCGGGAGGTGGGCTAAGCAAAGAGGGGGCTGTGTGAGAGCTCCCACTGAGGCCGAGGTGCGGCCCTCTTACCATGTGGGTCCTGTGTCACTGCTGTCTACAGTCACTCTTAGCCTGGTGGGGAACGGTGGGGCGGTGTAACCACCAGGTGGATTCACAGGTCTGCCCTCTCTCCTGGCAACAAGATGGTCACCGTCTCAGCTGGACGCTGGATGGTTTGGGTGTGCAGGGACCAGGAGAGCCAGCTGGTGGGGGTGGGGGCAACCAGGGCTTGGAAAGATCATAGAGCATAGCTGTTGCTCCCATAGGCCACAGGAAGCTGCAGGGGGTTCTCGAGCTGGGGTGTCGGAGGCCACATGGTCCCATTTCATAGTATTGTCAGATAAAGGGTCCAGGGCGTGTTTTGAGATCTGTTCTAGGATTCACAGGACTTGTTTCTATGGATGGGGAAAATGAAATGCTGACCCTGTGGCTCCTGCTCACCACTCAGTCCCCTTCATCTCCGAGCTTCGTTATTTAGCTCTCCCGGTGGACGGTCCTGTAATGAAAACGCATTTTAAACAATTCCACAGGCAGTGTCTGCTAAACGGTGTGCTTTGGAAACTGGTTGTCTTTTTATTATTCTTGTTACGACTGCCGTGAGTTATGTCTTGTTTCTTCACAGATTATTGAAGACAATCCCTTAGGGTCTCTTTGCAGAGGAATCTTGGACCTCAATACCTACAATGTTGGTACGTGCACACATTGTCTTAGCAAGTCCCCCAAGGCCTGACCCTGGAACCACCCCAGGCAGACGGGTGGCAGACGCTGGCCCTGTGCAGTGGGCACTGATGTCGGCTCCTGCCCTGCATGAAGCCTAGTGCATCTGGACTGGGCTGGTCAGTGATGCGGATGGAACCAGTCAGGCAGTGGGTGCTGAAGCGGTGTCTGACCCATAAGCTCTTGAGGAGTATTAGCTGCTGTCCCCAACGTCATTATTTCGGGAACTGGCTTTTGAAGCTGTTGGCCAGGCCCAGGTGAAACTCGGAGTCAGGAGGCTGGGCTTCTGAGATCAGATCTGCAACTTGGTTGCTATGAGATGGCATCCTGACACTTCTCTCTGTTCAGCCAGGGACCAGGAAACCAAGACTGCCCACAGGGGGTCTGGGGCGAGGGGGAAGTGAGGGTGTGGCCCAGACGTGGGCTTGTGCAGTGGTGGCAGGGTTGGATCTGCATGGGCTGCTGGGGCTGGCCACAGCTCCCTCGAAGTGGGGTGCAGGCAGTGAGGGACCTTCTGGGCCGAGGGCCTGGCCTCCTCCCGCTCGGGCAGCCTCCCTCTGCTGCAGCACACTGGTTTGTCAGCCTGAGCTTGCTCCCCACGAGGCCCTCCCTGAGGAGTCCTGGTCCCTGAGGGCTCAGAGGACAGTGTCCCAGCACTGTGCTTTCTGCCTGCATCACGCGGTTCTGGTTTCCCCTGGCACCAATCCAGTAGGGTAGCCGGGTACAGGAGTTTTTGCTGCCATTGCCAGTTGACAGAACCCAGCTCCTTAGTGACCACCACACCTGAGGTCCCAAGGTGAGCTCCTAGGCGCACGGGGCTGGGGGAACTCCCCTTCAGGCCCCGACACCCTGGAGCACCTGCCTCCGCTCCTGCGGAGCAGAGGCACAAAGTAGGGAGTCGCTACCAGGTCTGATCTTACCTGTGCGGCCTCACAGTTTCACTCTTCCAGAGCCTCAGTTTTGTGTCCTGTAAAATGGACACAAGGTAGTGGTACCCCACGAGGCTGTGACGAGGACCGAGCAAGACACAGTGCCTGTCACTGCTTAGAGTATTGCCTGGCCTCCAGGAGCTCAGAAAGCTTAAGCTGATCTTTTTAGGCAGGTCATCTCCCCCTCATAACTATAAGTTTCTTTTCTATAAACACGTTCTCCGTGGAGGCCTCTCCAGGCCTCTGCTCGCTGGCTGACGCTGGCGGTCCCTGATGCTTTGCTGTGGCTTCACCGCCCTGGTGTCTGCCTCCGTGTCTCCATGCTCTGCACTCCTGTGTCCGAGTCCAGGTCTCCCCCTCCTAACGGAAAACCAGTCCTTGGATTTAGGGTTTACCCCAAACCCAGAGGTCTCAGCTTGGAATCCCTCACCGAGCACATCTAGTTCTAAGTAAGGTCGGGTTCTCAGGGCCTGGGGCCTTGACGTTGTTTGGACACCACTGCTGAAGCCACTAGACACCTGGGGGCAGGATGTGTGTGGTCCAGACACTGCCTGATCGAGAGCAGATGCTCCAGTCAGTGCCCGGACGACCCGCAGAGGCGGCTTGGGGTGGTTCCTGGGAGAAACGTCTCAGGCAGCGTGTAGTCTGCTCTTTGGGGCTTCTAACAGGACCTCCATCCCCCCCCCCCACAGTGAAAGCCCCCCAGGGGAAAAACCAGAAGTCTTTTGTCTTCATCCTGGAGCCCAAGAAGCAGGGTGACCCTCCTGTGGAGTTCGCCACGGACAGGGTGGAGGAGCTTTTTGAGTGGTTTCAGAGCATCCGAGAGATCACCTGGAAGATTGACACCAAGGTAGGCCTCTGCTCATCTGGGCACAAGGTGACAGGCAGGGACACTTGAGATCCCTGGGAAGCTGGGCCCAGTCTGAGTTTTCAGAAGACTTGGCGTGTGCAGTGTCGCCTACCCAGGAAGTAGCGCCTTCCTCTTCCCCGTTTCCTGGTCCTGTGCGTCTTTCAAAGCAGCCTAGATCCTTCCACAGCCAGCGATCACGGAGCTCTCCTCCCTGGAACGCAGGGGTGACAAAGACCCACCCTATGGCACATCATCTTCTAGATGGGAATGGGCTTTTTTGGGTTCTTCGAGCATCAGAACCTGGCTAGAGTGTTTTGGGGTTCTGGGTAGGGATAGGTGGTTTGGAGTCGGGCAGGCTGGACTTTGAATCCTGGCAGGGTTGGACACCGGGCCTCTGCTTTCTTGTCTGCAGGATGAGGAGCCAAATACCTGACTGGTAGGAGGAGGTGAGGTAGGGACCGTAGCCCATGATGGCCTTGGTCATCCCTGTGCCAGGATGACGTGGCTGCCACATCTTGAGGGATGGCGTGAGGTGCTTTGCTCTTTCTTGTGGCTACAAAGCTGGCTTGCTTCTGAGGAAGATCTCAACCTCTGCAGTCCCCCATGATCTCAGGATGCAGTCCATTCTTGCTCCTCCAAAGTACTTGGAGTGCCCACCTGCCAGCAGCCTGGTAGCCCCTTGGCCACCAGGGGTCTGCTGACTTACCCTTTCTGCAGGGCAGTTACCATCTTCAGAAAGCCTGTCAATGGCATCCTCCTGGCAGGGCCTGCCACTTTCCCCTGTCCTAGAAATTCAGGGGCCTTGTCACACCACCACTAGTCACTTGGGATGACCTGTGAGCTTGTGGCCAGCAAGTCAGCTTGTTCGCATGTTCCCTGATAGGGACATCTCACCTGTCCCCTAGTTACTCAGGTCTGAGGCACAGGGGGCGCCACCGCCCTGAGGTTCATTTGAAAAATCGTCCCTACCCAGGTGTGTCCCCCTTGCTGGCTCGCTGTGATCTGTGTGATGGCACGGCCCTTCCTGAGCATGTTCTGGTTGGTCTGGGTCCTTCTAGCTGAGGGTGGAGAAAGCCAGCCTGCGAGTCCGTCCCAGCAGCCTCCTCGGGGAACGCGCCGTGTGGGCCGGCACAGGGCGTTGACTGGCCCCTGTACTTGGCGCCTCCTGGAGAAGAGTGTGGCTTCACTTGAGGTGCCCTGGCCCCTCCCTCTCCTGCCCGTGAAGTTTTCTGAAATTGAGCCTAGCTCTTCCAGGCTGCTTTCTGCTGCCTTTGATCTATATCCTCTGTAATTGGATTTTACATTTGCTAAAATTTCGTGAGAACAATCTTAGTCTTCTTATTACATTGAGGGTTAAAAAAACAGGAGTCGGCAGAGTTGACCGCGTTCTGGCTCTGGCCACAGCCGCCCTGTGTGAGGGGCTGGTGTGGGTCTGAGGGGCAAGGCCCATCCCCACCCTGGAAGCCTCGCTCCTGAGCAGGCCTCGCGGCTGCCTGGGGGCCGGCTCAGGCGTGCGTCCGTAGGTGGTCTCTGTCGTCTGTCCACACTTCGAGGTGGCCTAGTGGGCAGCACCTTCAGTGCAGAGAGCGACATGAAGCAATTTTGAAGAAGCAACTGGCATTTCCTCTTAAGCTGGTATTGTCACCTGTGAGGCTGAAAATGGGGTAAGGTCCCCACTTGTCACAGCTGTGCTCCATGAGCAGGGACAGTATTCCAGAAGCCCACCTATGGGTGGCATGCCTACTCACCTTTGTTCTAAGCAACCCTGTCGTCAGCGGAGGCAGACAGTGTTATTGCTGGGGTGTCCTGTACCCCCACACACTCACAGTGAAGATCGTGCACCAGGAGTGCAGAGCCGGGCTGAGGAGGACCTAGCGACCTGAGGTTTGGAAAGGTCCTCATCTCCTGGGAGCATTTGGCTCTAGGTGGGCTGATGTCTTAAGAAGTCATGGCGTGCTCCACGCCCACCTCCCTCCTCTGGTTGCTTTGTACCCAGGACTCCTGTGAAGCATGGGAAGGGCTGGTGAGGGTCGGGCTGGTGAGGGTCGGGCTGGGTAGAGGAGCTGGGGTGCTTCCTTGGGCATTGCCAGTCTGCTTTGGTGGCGGAGTTAACTCAGCACCCTGGTGCAGGTGTCCGCACGGAAGAGCCTGCTGCTTGCCTTTGCTTGCTCACCTGCCTAGGGAGGCGCCTCCTGGGGCCACCTGCATGGCCCCCATTACTGAGCCACGAGGCTTCCTCGTTTAATTCCTACAATGGCCCCGTGAGGGAGCATTCCTGTGAGCTT
This sequence comes from Callospermophilus lateralis, assembly GCF_048772815.1. Lineage (NCBI taxonomy): Eukaryota > Metazoa > Chordata > Mammalia > Rodentia > Sciuridae > Callospermophilus > Callospermophilus lateralis. The sequence goes on from NC_135322.1 coordinate 60,990,260, forward strand.
CATTTTACAGTTAGGGGATCTGAGGCTCAGACTGTAGGATTTGCGCAGGTGACCCAGTAATTCTCAGGGCCTGGTTTCCACTTTCTACCATTGTAACCACCTGAGCACTTGCTGTCTGCAGGGCCCTCCCCTAGGGGGTCACCATCTGCACATTAGCATTAAGGCAGGACAATGGAAGAGGGATTGTCAAAGCTGAGCCTGGCAGAAGCTGGCTGGGGCAGAGAGGCGTGGATGCCTTCAGGAGGGCAAGGTCCCTTCCCCTGCCCCATGAGAGCTTCCCAGAAAAGGGAGGACTTGGATGGGTCCAGGAGAGCTCTGCTGGACAGCCTAGGAGCCACCAAGGGGTGAGGAGTCTGAGGGTGCTGCTGGGGTTTGGGGACTGGCTGTGAACTGTGGTGCTGGATGTAGGGGCAGTTTAGTGACATCTTCTCCAGGGACTTTGGGTCCCTGCCCTTAAGCATCTGGTCTTCACATCAGCTGGCTGTGTTTCCTTGGGTAAGCTGCTTAACCTCTCTATGTCCATGGAGATAATTTCTGCTTCTTGACATTTGTGGACAAATAATATCCAGCATGCCTGGAGCTGAGCACCATTCCATGGTGACTATATTAAATATTCTCTTACGGTTCCCCCAGGCCAGGGAGAGGCTGATAGAATCTGAGGGGCCTGGTGTGGGGTGAAGTGAGCAGCTCATCCTTACCTGGGTGGAGTTAGATTGAGCAGTGGACCTTCTGGGAAATGCCGCCTGGGTCCGTGACCTGGGGAGAAAGGAGAGCCTCGGGATGGAGCCAGGATGGGCGGAGCTGAAGGCTGGAGCTGGCCTGTAGGGTGCTCGGGGCCCGGAGATCTGGAATTGATGAACTACCACTGGTTTCGGGGGAGGGATGGGGTGAAAGGCAGAGGTAACAAGAAAAGAGGGGTAATGTCAAAGAGGTATCCTCCCTGCCAGCCAGGCCCCCATCTACTTGTGAGAGCTGTGGCCAGGACTGGGCGGGACACCAAATCTGGGTGGAAGCTTGTTGTGGAGGAGGGGCAGGGCGTCTTCAGGACAAGAGAACATTCAGCTCCATGGAAGGTCTGAGCTGGCAGGAGGGGCCCAGTGGCTTAGGGTTGCTGGGGTGCCGTCTTGTGGCAGCAACTCAAGATGGTGGCGTTGTAACAGGAGAACAACCTGAGGTACTGGGAGAAGAACCAGTCCATCGCCATTGAGCTCTCGGACCTGGTCGTCTACTGCAAGCCCACCAGCAAGACCAAGGACAACTTGGGTAAGGCCCTCCCCGCGACTCCCCCGCCATGAGCAGGGCTCCCTGTGGAATCTGATGCTCCAGGGCAAAGCGTTTCCTGCTGGCTCTTGACTGCTCCTGGCAGTGGCTCGACTCCTTTGTCCTCGGCCCCTACTTGCTCCGAGGGCAGCCACTGTAAAAATGACCATGAATGTGGTGACTGAAAACAGCACACATCTGTTGTCACACAGTCTTGAGGCCCTGTCACCAGGCCAAAATGAAGGTGCCAGGGGCTGCAGTCCTTCCAGACCCCCAGGGGGAGTCCATTTCCTGCTTTGCACAGTTTCTGGTGGCTTCTGGCCTTCTCTTCCTTGTGAGCGCAGCAGGCCCACCTAGATGATCCAGCAGGGTCTCCCTGTTCCAAGCTCCTCAGCCACATCTGCACTGTCCCTGCTGCCCTTTAACAGCAGATTCATAGGTTCTGGGGCTGAGGTCCTGGGTGGGCCAGGGACCACTGTTCAGCCGACCTCTGAGAAATTACAAAGTGGATCTTCACCAATTCTCCATAGCAGGCGGGTCCCAGCCCTCCAGGTCCAGGGGAAGATGCTGAAGCGCAGGATGGGCCCGGCCAGGTGTAGCCAGTTTCCTTCTGGTTGTCCCACCCCAGCTGGGTGGGAGCAAGCGAGGTGACACATCCACACCCTCCCGCCTCGCCTTTTACCAGTCCAGGCACTCCTTCCTGTCACGTCCTGCCCACAGGCGGTAGCATTTGGTTCTCACTCCTCCACGATGCGGGGTTTGTGCTACTTGTGTCTCTGGCATCCTGAGGAGAGAGCCCATCTCTGTATGTTTCCTTCCCAAGACCTGCACCTTCCTGCTGCTGCCCACATACCCGTTCCCCCCCTTTCTGTCACTGTGCCACGTTAGTGCTGTGTGCTTCAAGGATGCTCATAGTTTTAATCACAAATTGTCATCCATCTAGTATGAAAGATGAGGTTCCTTTTTATTGTGTGGGGCCCCTGAGGGAGGAGTCCATAGCAGCATTTCATCACTGCCCGAAGCGTCCTGTCGAGGGACTTCTGGCTACCTTTCACCACCCGAGCACCCACCCATGGCAGCAGGTATTAGGAAAGTGTGTGGGCGAGACCTGCGAGAGTCAAGTGCCAACCACCCACCTCTGTCCACAGAAAACCCTGATTTCCGGGAAATCCGCTCTTTCGTGGAGACGAAGGCCGACAGCATCGTCAGACAGAAGCCCCTCGATCTCCTGAGGTATAACCAAAAGGGCCTGACCCGCGTCTACCCGAAGGGACAGAGAGTTGACTCTTCAAACTACGATCCCTTCCGCCTATGGCTGTGTGGCTCCCAGATGGTGGCACTCAACTTCCAGACCCCAGGTAACTGGAGGGCAGCTGGGGGCCAAATGGTGGCCGCGTCATTCCAGGCAAAGTCAGCTGGGGGCCAGTGATGTGTCTTAGGAACCGCCAGGGCTCAACCAGAAGGCCAGTTAATGCAGAGCCCAGCAGCTGAACCGAAGGAAGGGCACTGTGGCCACTGGCTGTGTGATCACGAGTCTAGCTTAAGAGAAGGAGCTGTCTTGGCTTATATAATGGAAAAGTCTAGGAGCTGACTTGTAGCTTCAGGCTCACAGGATCCAGGTGTGCAGTGGCCGTCTCGGGGGCGTCTCCTCTTGGCGCTCACTCTCCCCCAGCGGTATTCGGCTGCCGGGGAAAACCACATACACGGACTTAAATCACGGTGCTTTCACTCCTTCCATTCTCTTCATCGCCTCTGAGTGGAACTGCCATTTACTTAACAAGCCTCCCATGGAGGTGCATCTAGGCCATTGCCCATCCTTGGCTCTCAGAGGGAGCATTGCCTTTTGGACCCTCGAGTGAGCATCATTCAGATGCAGGTGACATCTGTGGGGCAAGGGTCTCAGAAGGACTGGGTGGGGCACCCGCACTTGTGTTCTCATTTGATATGCTTTACCTGCAGAAAACCACTGAGCACCTGTGTGGGGTTGTGCCTGAGCTGAGACCCTTTGCAGACAGTGCCCCCCTAGAGACAGTGGAGGGGAACACAAATGGGTGAAAGTATGAATTCATGTTTTTGGCATAACTTCACCAGGATCAGATTTTTTTTTTTTTTTAGTACTGAGGATTGAACCCGGGGGTGCTTAACCACTGAGCCACATACCAGCATGTTTTATTTTTTGAGACAGGGTGTCACTAAGTTGCTTAGGGCCTTGCTAAGTTGCTGAAGCTGGCCTTGAACTTGCGATCCTCCTGCCTCAGCCTCCTGAGACACTGGAATTACAGGTGTGTGCTATTGCACCCAGCACCAATGTAATTTTATTGAGCTTTTAAATTTTTGCCTGCTGATAAGTGAAAACTGATATTATCCTGTAGATAATTAAAGCTGCTCTTGTAGGCATTTCTCCTACCAGTGATGATGTTAATCTATTTTTCACTTACTTAGGGAGAATTTGCATTTTTTTCATGCATACCATTCATGTGATTTATCTAATGTGGTAGGTTTTTATAGCATATATTTACCACAGCTCTTAAGAGGCTAAAGGTTTATATGTATTCATTTGCTTGTCATTTGAAGTGATTTAACTTTTTTTTTGTACTTGGGATTGAATCCAGTGGGGCTTTACTGCTGAGCTACATCTCTAGTCCTTTTCTAAATTTTGAGACAGGATCTCACTACATTGCTGAGGCTGGCCTTGAACTTGCAATCCTTCTGCCTCATACTTCTGAGTCACTGGGATAACAGGCATGTGCCACCCCACCCAGCTAAAATGATTTCACTTTGATGCAGTTTGTTTTTTCTTTGTAGATATTGAGCTTCCAATTTTTAGCCTTTTTTCCCTGTCATCGTTTTGCGGTGCTAGGGATGGAAGACGGGGCTTTGCATATGCTAGGCAAGTGCACTAACCCTGAGCTACGCCCAGCCCTGTTTTAATCATCTGTGGTCCTACGGTCATACTTGGAAAAGTGTTCCTATGTCTGACATTGTCTTTTCAGTTACATACCTATTGGAACAACTGCCCCAAGTTGTCTAGGAGAGCGGTACACCGCTTCCCAGACAGCACCCCCAGCCCAGGGCCATGTCCCTGAGCGGCCTTACATCGCGCTCTCTCGGCTGTCCTTGCAGACAAGTACATGCAGATGAACCACGCGCTGTTCTCGCTCAACGGGCGGACGGGCTACGTCCTACAGCCGGAGAGCATGCGGACAGAGAAGTACGACCCGATGCCACCAGAGTCACAGAGGAAGATCCTGATGACTCTCACCGTCAAGGTAGAGCCCTCCTGGGGGCTGGGCCCACGCTGCACTGGAGGCCCAGAGGGCATCTGGGGGCGCAGTCCCATCTAGAGTGCTGTGATGGGAGGAGGGGATCTCCTTAAATCCAACCCAGTGAACTTCCCTGGTCCTCTGCGGGAGAGGCATGAATCTCTCCCTGGGTGGTCAGCCTCTGGCCAGGAAGAGAGAAAGGCAATGTGGACATGTCATCGGGTCTCAACCCAGGAGAGCTTATCCCCCTGTTGGCCAGTTTTAGGGGTCAAAGTTTACTTAATTTAACCCAACTTTCAGACAATGTGTTGTTTTTTTCTAAGAGTTTTTGGAAAGTCGAGAAGTGGATTGCATTTCTCATGAGATTAAGGAAGAAAAAGTGAAATGGATGCCACCTAAGGTCTTTGCTTAATAGGGTGCCCTGCTCTCCTCTGCCCTGTCTCAGTTCTGGGGCACCCAGCCTTGGTAGGTGCCCACCTGGCATGAGTGTGCATACCTGTGTGCTCAGGGAGACCCATCTGTTGGGTCAGATGACAAGTGGCTTGGTTCAGACTTCTCCTTCCACCTGGGAACCCCGCAACTCTCCACCTCACTTCCTTGTTTCTCAGCAGGAAGCAGTGATGGTGGGCACTCAGGAGCCACACCCTAGGGGGTTGCTGTGATTCTCCTGTGGACGAGGCTGGCTTTGAACTTGTGCAGCTGGACTCTAGACCCAAACAAAGCCCATGCCTGACTGACGTGTGGATAGGCTCAGCTGCTCATGGTCGGACCTGGGGGATCAACCTGCTTACCTTGGTGTCCTAGGTTCTTGGTGCCCGCCATCTCCCCAAGCTTGGGCGCAGCATCGCTTGTCCCTTCGTAGAGGTGGAAGTCTGTGGAGCCGAGTATGACAACAGCAAGTTTAAGACAACGGTCGTGAGTGAGTAGCCTGGGCCTTTCCTTGAAATGCCACCCAGTTGGATCACATGCTGTCCCCAGGGGACTCCGAGTGCACTTTGTGGTCTAGCCTTTTCCTGTGCCCCTCTTGTCCACCATAGTTCTGGGAGGGGAGGGGAAAGGCAAGGCCACTTGGTGAGGGCTGGAAGGCAGGGCTTTTGCTCTGCCTTGTGACACTAGGTGGGTTTCCTCTGCGACAACCCAGACCTGACACACTTGTGGATTGAAGGCTAAGAAGCAGAGTGGGGGACTTGGGGACACATGTGGCTGACTTGGCACCATTCAGTCTAACTAGGGTAACCTCAGCCATAGAGGGCAGGAAGGACCTGTCAATTATGGGCCTTTTAAGAGCAGAATCACTGTCCCTGGCCAAAGGCAGCCTACTGCACGACTGAATACTGACCACGTGGCCTTTCTAGAGGTTAGGTCCTCCCTGTCAACTCTAGAACACGCTCTTCAGAGAGCCCCAGCCCACTCCCCTTACTGGACAGAGGCCCACTTCTCACCCGTATTTCTTCAGCCTCCTGCTCCCATCACAGGAGGTGAGGTGGGAGATGTGCTCTCTTCCTCTGTCCCTGAGGGCCACGGCCACAACTGCAGCTTGCCCACTGGGAAAGGGGGTGGGGAAACCAAACCTGAAGATGATGGCTTGGATCTTCTTGGATCTTGGTGCAGACATGTTCCAGGAGGGCGGTGCGAATGCAGCCTCTGACGAGCTTTGGTCTCCTTACAGATGACAATGGCCTCAGCCCTGTCTGGGCTCCATCGCAGGAGAAGGTGACATTTGAAATTTATGACCCAAACCTTGCATTCCTGCGCTTTGTGGTTTATGAGGAAGACATGTTCAGCGACCCCAACTTCCTGGCTCATGCCACGTACCCCATTAAAGGCATCAAATCAGGCAAGAGGCATTCTAAATCAAGAAACATAATTTGGGCCAGAATTGTTCTTTGATCTGGGCTGCTTGCTTTAAAAAGAATGAAAAAGCATTTTACCTGGTTTTGATTAAATTGGTGCAAAACTGATTGGGTGGCTTGGAGCTGGGCCCCCTTTGAACATTTATTTCGTCCACAGGTGGGAGGCAAAGGGTGAAATGGGGGGTTGTGTCTTTTAAGACTTCCGTGTGCAAACTGGAGCATTAGTCTGTCATTGAACTGGTGCTGCTGCCTGAGCTCCCTGGCTGGGATTTAAGACTGATGGGAGCTCAGTCTTAGGTCCAACTCTCCTGGCCTTCAGAACTCACCTTCCTCTTTTATAAAATTGGAGTGTTGTTAATTTTCCTTCATGCTGAACAAAATCCCTTCATGGGTAGAGAAGGGTCATTTTGTGTTTGCCTGGGACCAGCTTGTAAGAACCTGGGTACTGAGATTGCCCATTGAGTCTCAAATGCTCAAGCCCCTCAGTGCAGCTGCCAGAGTCCTGGTGGGCAGGGGCTGTGGCCCAGGAGCTCAGGGCTGATCTTAAGATGGCTGTCCTTATGTGGAGGGCAGTTTCTCTAATCTCCTTTCCTGCGGGATTCTGTGTATGAGGTTTGACAACCAGGTGTCCACTGGATGTTGAATTTCTTCCTTGCCCCTCCTGGGTGTTTCTGATGAATGAGAGGTAAGTTTGGAAACCTTCTAGAAGTCACTTTTCCCTCTTTTCTAAGAAACATTTTTCAAGAGAAAGATGTTACTATCATTTTAGTCATTTATATTAAAAAAAATACAATCTCTTGGTGTTGTTGGGAAACTTAGGCCACTTATAGAACTGGACTGGATATTATTAAAACTTGGAACACGTCACGTGTTCTTGAATTTCTCGTCTTTGTATCATAAATCTGGCCATTTCTTCCACTGGGTACTAGCCCAGCTTCTGAGTAGCAGGCATACTGGGGCCTCTAATCAGCCCAAGAATCTGCATGTTTGGCCAGCTCCTCAAGTGGCCTTTGGATGACACTGAGAGAACTGCGTGGGGCCCAGGCTGCCCATCTTACACTGAGGAAGCCAGTCCCTAAGCAAGTAGGTTGAACAAGCATTTCAGAAAATGTTTAAACCCTCCGATTTCATAATTTAATGCCTATTCATTTGTAAGTTCCAGAGGCCTGATATTTGGCAGCCCTTACTGGGTAACTTGCAGATCCTGTGAACTATTTTAAACCTAGCAGTTAAGCTGCGATGCTCTAATTTGCCATGTGCTTTGTTTGGATTAGCCTCATCAAGAAGGCTTAGGAATGAGGCAGGAGGCGTAGATTTTGGTAAATCCTAACAGTCCTAATGCCATAATGGATTTCTTTTTATGTTAACTGTGCCTACCATTCCTGACAGTACTGCTACCCCTTGTTACTCTGATGTCCTCCTAAGGGATGGGGCAGGAGCCTGTACTCTCTCCCAGTCCCCTGGGGAAAGGTCAGAATGGATGGAATTTCCTTAGTGTCCCCGCCAAAGTACAGTCCACCTAGACAATGACTAAATTGGAGATATAAAGAAAGAACAAAATCTCAAGGACGATTATAGATGTGACCCTCCCCTAACTGTGAGCTATACCGGGGACCTCCTTACTCCCCTTGCCAGCTCCTAGTAGCACCTGATGCATCCATATTCATGGGAGGAATAAAACAAAATGAGTAGTGCCTCTGCGCACAAGGCATCGAGGGCCTTCTGAACTCGAAAATGAGCTTGGCATGCTGTTGTGAAGGATGCATTTAAGCCTTTCACCAGCTGGGGCTCGGGAAGGAAGGAAACACCAGTTATTGCATTAGGCTATTGCATTAGACTATTGCATTAGTCTTTCTCTTTTAATCCTCATAGTAATCCTGCAAAAGGGATTTTGTCGTGTTTGCCTTTAAAATCTGAGCACTTTGTGAATTAACTAGTTTAAGTTTGCAAGACCAGAGCTAGGACTCCCCCTCCCCCTAATTCCTCCTGTGCTGCCCTCTTGAGTCCTCTTACTGCCACTGGGTGCTTAAAGCCCCAAACACTGACCTTTTTTAAAAAGATGTCATGATTTCTCTTTCCTCTGTGATATAGAATTTTTATTCTTTTTCATTATTTTTGGTGAAACTGAGGAACACCTTTCCTCATCCTTAACTCCAGTATATGAGAAGAGCTCCCAGTGCATCATGCTGACAGTGGGCACTGAGCAGGATTCGGGGATCTGGAGACAGCTAGTCTGGGGCAGAGCTCCTGCTGCTGGATTCAGAGGCACAGGTGGAGTATCTGAGTGGCCTTCTGCTCGGAACCATGCTATTGGAGTGCACGGGGTACCTGACCGCCTCCTGGAGCACCCAACAGCATGTCAGCACTAAAGTGACTTCTTCCCTGTCATCAGTAGACTGTAGCTCATGGTCAATGCAGAATCTTAGGCCCCCAAGTTAGAATCTGCCTTTGAACAAAATTCACAGGGACTCAACATCTGGAGCAATGACAGCTGCAAGGTAGGAATTCTGTGATCTGCTATCCAAGCAGAAAATCCACAAGCCAACATCACCCATAAGGTAAAAACCAGAACCTCTCTACAGAAGAATCCTATGAGACCAATGTCCTCAGAATCCTATAGGGCAGACTGACCTGAGAATTTTATACCCACTCCAACTGTCACTCAACTGGAAAATCAAAGTCGGCTTTTGAAAATGTACAACTAAGAACATAACCAAGACATCCACAGTGAGCACTGTATAATTTAAGTTTGTGCATTTCATTTTGTGTAAATTTTATATAAGAACAATACAAAGTAATACTGGGCTCTGGTTAATGAGATGCATTAAGGGTAAACAGTGAAAGGTTAGTGGTTGAATCTAGGTGCGGGGTATACAAATGTTTCTTGTATTTTAACTTTTCTGCATATTTAAAAACATTTATGATAAAATGTGGGAGAATTATGGTTATAAAATGGAATGCAAATACCACAAATGATGTCAAGGGGGGAGAAATGTTATCTTTACCCAAATTAGGGGAAGAGAAAGAAAGGTTGGATGGGTACCTCTGCCCTCTTCCTGAGTGGCGGAAAGTGAGAGTCAGTTGATATTGTTAAAAAGTTCTAAATTGATTAGAGCATATTTTGCATGGAGAAAGAGTGTGGGTTCCCTAGCTGGACATTGCTCATCCTGGAGCATCAGTGAATACAATGTAATTAAAAAGCTTTGAAGACAAATCAGGGCCACAGAGTGAATCCCTAAATTATGTTAAATGGAAACTGTAAGGTCCTATTCATTTGTGACTTAAAAGAAGCACAAACGGTGCATTGACCATCTTGGGAAAGAGTTAACAATGGTTTGTTCTAGGATGTGGAGCATCTGGGTGGGAACGAGCTCTATTTTACTGTGCACTCTTTCATACTAAATTAAAACAAGGAAACCAACCCTCCCGATGAGCTGACTTAGACATTACTTAATGGGGTGAGAGGAGATTCAGCTCCAACTCCTCCCAATCCTAAGTAAAAAGAAACATTAAAAGGACTGTCAAACACAGGTCCTAATGGTAAACAGGGAATGGCTGCTGGAGGAGGATAATCAATACTGCCACGAGCTACCAAGGGACAGGAAGATTGGAAATCTTTAAAGATAAAACACACCCCCCATCCCGTGCCTTGTAAAAGCCTATATGGAGGACAGGGACTGTGGATTCATTGCTCCTTGGAGTCTTTAAGGAATTGAACCATAGCTGCAGTCACTCTAAAGTCAACACAGCGTGTTCTATGGGCTTTAATGCCTTCTGAATGAATCCTTTTCATTTCTAGATGGCAGATACTTAACTTTGCTTCCTGTGTGGACCTGTCTGTCGAGACTTCTAGCCTCTATACCCAACCCTCAGTGGGTACTGCAGCCCCCGCATGGGGCACTGACCTCCCTGTTCTTGGGGCATATGATCTCTGGGTACCCCAAGAGGCCACGATCAGACATTAATTCCTGCCTTTGCATTTCCCCATCCTGTTGCAGGGTTTAGATCTGTTCCTCTGAAGAATGGGCACAGCGAGGACATCGAGCTGGCTTCCCTCCTGGTTTTCTGTGAGATGCGGCCCGTCCTGGTGAGTGGAGAAGCACCAGTGAGTCATGGGGGTGGAAGTGGCTCATGATCATTGTTGGCTGATGAACTTAAGCATTCTATTTCTCAGAGAATGCTGCACAATTCTGAGAGTAGGCAGTGTAGTTGGACAGGGCGATGGTCCTTGGAAGTTCCTCAGCTACCTTTCACCAAGAACCTGGCTCTTCTAGAGAAGCTCATGTTTTTGGGTGCTTTTTTTTGTTGGTCTTGGGTCATCCCTTCAAAGGATCTGAGAACATCCAACAAGGATCCTTCTTGGCCAGTCCTGGGGAAGGAGCTACATGGATTCCCAACTCCTTTTGCACCCCTCTACTACTGGAGGCGCCTTCCTTTTGGTCCCCTTGGTTTGCCAAAACTTTGGAGATTCTTGGGTCTCTCCTTTGAAGAACCAGTTTGGGTGGGCTTGGCAGAAAGGTCTTGGCCTCATTGAATGGCATTAAAGGATATGATAACCTAAGAACAGAACACCAAACTCTGGGTAGATGGGGCTTGGGTTCGATGGTAGAAGACCTGGAAGTGTGATTCTGGAGCTTCAGAGTCTTTATGGTGGCCTCTTCCATAGATGCAGACCCATGTATGGTAAATGGTTTTTATAATGCCTGATCTGTAGTCAGTGTGTGCCCCCAAGGTCTTCCTATCCATCACAAAACTCAAAGCTCTACCAAGGGCCAGGTGAGTTCTTTGATCCCTCAAGTTCTCTTTGGCTAAGCTAAAAAACACACATACACACACAAAAAAACTGGACCTGGACCTCAGTGGTTGAGATGGGCTGGTCCTGCCCCCAGACACTCCTCAACCTGTATTTTCTGGGTAGAGTCCATACCCTGTGGTGTTATTCTTTGGCTATAAGAACTAGCCAGTGATTTGGTAATTGCTGGTTTGACAACTTTCAGAATATAGCTGAAAGCCTTTAAATGGGGAAGGAGAAGGTGTTGGTGGGTGAGGGGTGCTTTTTAACGGCCATAGTGATAGCCCATGCAGTAAAAATTCATGAACTTGACTGAGAGGCGAGAACATCAGGCTGCTTTGCATAGCTGTTTCCCTGTGCTCAGTTTTTTTTTCTGCAACCTTAGTAGTTTTCCACTCCACAGCATTTCAGAAGCATCAAGATGAAAGAGGATACAGACAGGAGCAGAGACATAAAGGCCCAGTGCCTGGGGCCAGAGACCCTCGCCAGGGGCACGACTTTTTGTTAGTGTAGTCTCATGATGATGAAATTCTGTCTTAAGAGGATACGGGGATGTATAATAGAAACTCTCTTATCTTGAAACAGAATTTAAATGTTGAACTGTAATGTTTATATGGAAACTAGTTTTCACTTGAACGTTAAATTATGGGCCAAAAAAAAAAAAAAAAAAAAAATCAAATGCCATGATTCTTTCTGTAGTAGAAAGGCTTGGTCAGGAAAATTTATATAAAGACCCCCCCCCCTCCGTTACCAGGGCTAGTGAATTAGCCAACAGACCCTGTCTGGTTGAGAATTCCTAGTTCTTCAATTTCTCCTCTTTTGGAGTGAATCATGCATTTCTTAATTTATCATTGAGACTGGGGTATTTATTAAATCTATTGAAAGACTTAAGCCAGAATTCTTGTTTTGTATAAATGGTTTAAAGAAATTGCCACAAAACCCCAGCCTAGACTGTGGGGAGTATGTATTTTTATAATTAGAGGGAGAGCGGGGCACGGAAAGGGACGGGTCTGTTTGCGTCCTTCATTTCTTAGTCATATGTCTTCCTCTGTAGCACAATACAAAAACTCATGTTTACATGTACAGGAGCTGGTGGCACCCCCCCCCCCCCCGCCCCCAAACAACCCAACCCAAACTATATCCAGACAGGTCACTTGTTCCTTGGTGGCAAAGTCACCACTGCTTTGAAGTGAGATCAGAAGCACTTTCATACTGTCACCCAGTCTTCACAAACACTCAATGACATCAATGAGCATGAGCTCTGTGTTCTTCCACGACAGGCATTGGGTGCCATCTGGTTACAAACAAGGCCACCAAGCCTGTCTTTATGTGGTTCCCTTTCAAGTCTGAATTATTTGCTTAGGACCCATTAATTTAGCAGGATGGCGGAACTGGAGCCCTCAACTGAAGCCTTGAGCAGGTAAGTGAAGGCCTTTGGTCTGGTTAAGCTGCCCCGTCCAGGTCCTGGACTCATCCCTCTGTGCACACCACACCCATCTGTAGGTGCTTTGCAGAAAGGCCAAGTGATAGCGCTTGGTTGAGATGTGGCAGGACAGTGTGTGCTGAGACTGCTCTGCAAAGCCTGCGTAAACAAGCCAGAACCGTATCAAATAATTTAAGTGATTAGGTATCACCAGCAGCAGAGAAAATTAGTATATTTAAAAGAAACTCTTGTTTATCCAGATTTGCATTCCTTGATGAGGGAAGCTTAATGCGCGGCGGCTGCTGGGGCTTTGGGTGGGGTTCCCTGTGGAAGCTCTCAGATCTGCTCTCTGAACACGTTTTTGTGGAGGGATTGTCTGAGTGTGTGCAGATATCATCCAGCTGCTGGCTCTCGAGGTTTACTTAATCCTACATCTGTCACCTGGTTCTGTGCCACTCGCAGGTGCCACTTGGCATTTCCATCCACACTGGAATGAGGGCCTTTCTTGGAAGGCAAACTGGGCTGCACTTGGTAGGCCCAGGCTCTCTCCTTGATGGCCAGGGCCGAACATCGTTTTATTTATCATTATATCCTCTGGATGCCAGGGAGAGACTTGGGTAAACAACCTCTAGCAAGATTTGTCTGAGCAAGTGATTGATCCAGTGAGGGCGGAGATGGAGTTTACTCATAAAACATTTGCTGAGACAGAGTTTAAAGCCCTAGAAAACTGTCAATAAGCACTTTAAGCCCCTTCTGAGGAAGCCATTTACATGTCGCAATTACTTTATCAATTCTCAGTCCTTTACTTTGTTAGCTGTATATGTGGTTTATTCAGAGTATTTTTAGTACCATTTTATTACCTACTATATTTAATTTGAGAACTAGGGTAAAAAGGAGGAGGATGGGGAAAAAACCCCATCATCGGCCATTATATAACCACTATTAGCACCCTGCTGTCTTTCCTTTGCCTTGTAATTTTTTGCGTATAACATTTCTGCAGTTGGACTCACGCATGTGCCCTCTTCCCACTTCACAGATGACCTTAAGCACTTTCTGTTAGGATTTTCAAAGCCATTGATGCCCGTTTCATCAGCTGAAGATCCTAATTCACTTAGCCACTCTACCACCGATGGACAGTTCGGTTGTTGGCAGTTTATAAATAATAAAGGTCCTCGTGTACCATTTTTTAATTAAAAATTATTCCCTAAGGCTAGATATTTAGTAATGGCATAATAGATCAAAGAAAAAAGGGCCATTTTCTGTGATGCATGGTGGATTGTTCTCTGAAAGGAGTTTCTTTTAGGTTGATGTTTTATCTTCATTCTTGCCTTAATTGGAAGGGACCTCCACTCAACTGATCTAAACTGGTCAGATTCAGAAAAATAGGACTAGGCAGGGAAGCCTGAATGTCCATCCTTATCCTCACCGTGGGCCAGCCTGCAGTGCTGGGGGTGTGTTGAGGACAGGACACTCACTGCCCGGGGTTCCTCAGGTCTGGATCCTGTTGGAACATGGTTTGCTGGGTGCAAGTGCTGGAGAGGCTCAGTGCCAAGACCTATTGGTGGGGATTCCAGGCCACGAAGATGTGTGAATCCTTGGGGAGAAGGCCCAGCATGCTTCAGAGGACCAGGGGCTGTACTCTCGAGCTGAACTGGTCCTAGTTTTTGAGGTTGAAAAGATTTCTTTCTACCTGGGAGACACAGAGGAAGACCCTCCTGTGCTTTGCCAGCTGAAATTTACCAGTGCTGAAGCCACGATGCCTGTATGACTACTGAACACAGAGCCACCAGCCTGCAGGGAAAAGCAACGGCGCATGGGGACCAGGGGAGAAAGACCCACACATGGACATGGAGTAGCTGCTGGCAGTTGAAGCTGAGCCATAAAACGTAAGTCTGGCACCTTCCACAGACATCGAAGCTGAGTGCTGAAAAAGGCTTTCAGGCATTTGAAACACATTAGGAAACCCTGACTTTTTGAATTTAGAATTTATTATATAAGAGAAGATATGGACATTATTGAATGAAAAGATAAAGTAGAAGAACTATTTTCAAGCTAGACAGCATCCCGTGAGATGGAAACCATGGAGGAAACGAGAGGCTAGAAGCAAATCCCAAGACAGATTTGGTTGGCCGCTTGGACCCAGGTGGAATGAGTAGAGAACATATCCACAGCCCTGGGCTTATTTTAATAAAATATTTAAATTCCAAGAATAAATAAAAAAAAAACCTTAGACTTCCCAACACAATGGCTGTCTATAAGGAAAAGTCAAGTCAGACCTGTTATCAGCACTGAAAACCCAAGACAGAGGGATGCCCCTACCCACAGGAAGACAGGGGATGTGGTGACCCCACGTCAAGGCAGGAGGAAAGCATGTGTGTTACATAAGGAAGCTCCCAGGTGGCCCAGAGTAGACGGTATTTTATGCAGAAGAGGGACCTCTAGACAGGAAACGTCTAATTCTGCAGAATTCCATCTTACAGGATGGTGACAAGTCTCAAATGAGGATTCCTGAAACCGAACACGCTCTGATGCCAAATTCCATGATCAGAAGCTGCAGAGACTCCTCAGAAGAGCCCAGGGGCTGAGAGGGAAGATGGAGGTGTCCAGCTCCTGGGTTATCAGGCAGACGGAGCACCTGCAGAGGACAAGTGCCTTCTGCTATAAAGGGAACATGTAATTTTAATTCGGATTGTTGAAAAACTGAGGCGAGCCACTGTAAAAATTGAGAAGCAGTGGCGCAGCGAGGAGAAGAGGAGGAGATAAACAAACTGAACCAGGAGTAAAAATAAGGAAAAGGATCAAAGAAGGAATTAAAGCAAAGAGTAATCAAAATGACATGGAAAGCGCTTGTATTTAATTTGGTAAGTGGGCTGAATTCTCTTCCTGGAAGGGAGATCCAGCTGTGCAGTGTTTACAGAAGTAAACCCAGGAGCAACCTGATGGAAGAGCTACTGGGTAAACTGGGAAGGAAATGTCAATATGAAGAGCACTGGAGAGCTTAAGAGGAACGAGGGGTGAGGATAAAAAATGCTGGGTTTACAAAGAAACAGCATACAGCCAGAATACATAAAATCTACAAATACAACAGATAAAAGGCTTTCAGAATTTGGATGATATTGTAGTATTCCCCTCTCCCTCCAAAAAGGATCAAAGATTACAATAATTTGACTTCAGAGATGTACAGCTTTGTATCCTACCTGGGGATAATGTGTGCTTCTTTGTCTCAAACTGTATAAACTTGCTTATATACTTGATCAGAAAGAGAACCCTAATATAGTTTTTAAATTAATGATTTTATAAGTCATTTGACAGATAAAAAGATGCTGAAAATGCAAAATATTTGAAAACAAGAATTTCCTAAATAACCAATCTAAACAAATTACCCAGAATGCAATAACACATTTATGCCTGACTGTACAGGTGTACTGTTTTCCTGTACTTGGCAGATGGTGTGATGTTTATAATCTGAAGCTACATGGGGCCCTTTCCCAACAGCACATGCTGACTTTGTGTCACTGTCACATTTTGGTAATTCTCCAATTTCAGACATTTCCATCATTCTCCTATCTATTACAGTGATCTTTGATGCTACTGTTGTAATGGCTGGGGGCACCACAGCTGCATCCATTTAGCCAGCTTGATTGATGTTGTGAGTGTTCTGACTGCTGCTCTCCCACCTCCTACAGCCTCCGCATTCCCTGAGACACAGTGATAACCCTATGATGGCCTCCCTGGGTCCAGTCCCAGGTCACTCCCTTTAAATCAAAAGCCACGAATGGTTAAGTTCAGCAAGGAAGGCACAGGGAAAGCCGAGATGGGCCTGAAGCCAGGCCTCTCGTGCCAATAGACAAGTTGTGACACAAAAGAAAAGTTCTTGAAGGAAGTGAAAAGTGCCAAGAGACTGATAAGAAAGGTTCGGTGGCCTGGACAGAGGATAGCACTAGCCCCGGTGCTCCCTTAAGCCAGTGACAGGCCCAGCTCTCTGCAATTCCAGGAAAGTGGAGGGAGGTGAGGGAGCTGCAGGAAAGAAGTTGCCTCCTGGGGTTTAAGGGAAGAAGCTGTCTCCAAAGTAATTTTTCTGTTTTTGCTGTGCTGGGGATTGAACCCAGGGCTTCACCCATGTTGGGCAACAACTCTTTTACTGAGCTACACCCCCAGCAGCCATCTCCATTACCTGAAAGTGGGAAGTTCAGCAGTAGAGCTAGCTGAGATCACCCGACAGCAGCCTTTTGATACAGATGAAATAGGCTTCTACTGGAAGAAGATGGCATTTAGGAGTTCCACAGAGAAGTCAGTGCCTGGCTTCAAGAGACAGGTTGACTCTTGTTAGGGCTGATGCAGCTTGTGACTAAGTGGAAGCCTTGGCTCATTCACCACTCTGAAAATCCTAGGCTCTCAAGGATCCTGCTAAATGGACCCCGCCTTAGGTAAAGGGAACAACAAAGCCTGGATGATGGCACACATGTTTACAACATGGCTTGCTGGAAAGCTGAAGCCCACTGTTGAGACCTACTGCTCAGGAAAAAAAGGTTCATTTCAAAATATCACCACTCGTCAACAGTGAACTGGCCACCCCAGGGCTGGAGTGGGCATGTACGAAGACATCAATGTCGACTTCCTGCTGGTGGATGGGCATCCATTCTGCAGCCCGTGAATAGAGCAGTAATTTTGATGTTCGAGGCTTGTTATTTAAGAAATACATTTTTAAGTCTGTGGCTCCCTTGGATTATGACTCTTCAGGTGGATGTGGGTAAAGAAAACAGAAAACCTTTTGGAAAGGACTTGCCATTCTGGGCGATGTCAAGAACATTTGTGATCCATGGGGAGGAGAGGTCAAAGGATCGACATCAATAGGCATTTGGAAGAAGTTGATCCGAACCCTCATGAATGACTTAAAGGGGTTCAGAACTTTAGTGAAACTTTAGATATGAACAACAGAACTAAAAGTAGGGGGGGACTTTTATAAATGGGTGAGCAAAGAAAGTGGTTTCTTGACATGGAGTCTACTTCTAGTGAAGGTGCTGTGAATAAATCGTTTCTGAAAGAATCAATCAGTGTGGCAAACTTTGTTATTTTTTTCCCCAAGAAATTTCCCTAGCTACTCCAACCCTTTGCAGCCACCACGGTCATGGAAAAACCCTTAGAAAGATTATGACTTACTGAAGGCTCAGGTGACTGGTAGTGGTTTTTAGCAATGATGTATTTTTAAATTAAGATATGCAAGCTGATTTTTGGCCATTAGGCTATGGCACATTCAACAGACTGCAGGGTGGTGTGACTGTAACTTTAATATGCAAACTTCACATGACCTGCTCTGTTGTTGTGGTCTGGAATCAAACCCACAGTCTCTTAGATTTACCTGTATTTTGAAGGGAAAAATTCTTGCCTTAAAACCTCACAGGATAAATACTACATATGCATGCCCTAAATATTCATCTTAAGAATTTTTAAAACACCAGTAGGAAACAAAAATGAAAGCCAATTAAGTGAAACACAAAAGGAGAACAGAAAAAATTAATGATGGTTTATCAGACTATTTAAAACAGCTCTTTGCTTATTTTATATGGGAACAAAGTTAAGAGCAAAATCACACTGGAATGGGTATTGGAAAGGAGACCAAACCCCAAACCAGAGCAAATTGGCAGTTGTCTTAAAGTGTATCAGTGGGATAATTGTTCTGAGAAGCAGTAGCTAGGTTAGAGATAAAGTCCTACAGGAGTCCCTTGAAGGGTATTAAAATACCTATTGGGTAAAACAGATTTTAGATCTACATGGCTTTTTAACTGAATTCTGAACCCCAAGAATATAATTCCAGTTTGACTCCATAGAAGCCACCAGCAAATCAGAAATGCTGCAGTTATCTTGAGTTCCACAACTTTCAAATCAAAACCAGAGGTAGATGGGACTCCAGTGCTCCATCCACCTACCACGGCCACAGGTCATTGTCACTTGTGACTAAAATGCATTGGCAAACCCCAAACTTCACTTTCAGCTTCTTACAGAAGCACAATATATTAAATCTAAGTGGAATTTATTCCAGGAATTCAAGGATAGTTTACCGTTGGCACAGTTGGCAACAAATTGAGAAAAACAGCAAAAGCCACTAAATGCCACAACTGTATCTGGCCAAATAATTAGCATAGATTGTGGAAAGATAAAAGGGAGACTGACATATTTGTCTCGCATTTATTAAATCTAATCACTTCTCTATTCTGGAACTAACATGTGGAAATGTAGGGCAGCAGACAGGGACATATGGGAAATTCCATTCATGACATTGACAAAAACAGTTCCTCATTTAGCAGTAATTTAAATAAGAAATTTAAATAGGAAAGATTGCATTTATATAAGGTCAAGTATAAAATCTTACTGAAAGATAAAACCACCTCGGGACAAGTAGAAATGTATACCAGTCCTTCCAAAATGGATGTTTGGTTGGAACCAGTCATCAGTATAAGCTCACAATTATGTGTCTATTGAGAAAGGTGGGAGGTATCTGCAGAAATAAATGTGTGTTTTGTTAGTTAGATAAGTGTATATCCTTGCTCTGTCTGCTGAGGGAGCCCAGAACCACTGATGTCCTAGCAATGAGCACACCTACGCACCTAGATATTGCTTTCTAAATATAATCCCCCAATAAAAGAAATCAACACTCCTCGGACAAATGATTAGTTACAGGGCTGGGATAAAATGAACATGGAACATCAGTAAATAAGTGCTGAAAAAAGGATGCGGGCACTTCAAGTGGGCAGAGGAGCCAACCGGAAAGAGCTCCAGTTACCAAAGCTGGAACAACGTGAGCAAGCAAGTAATGATGGTCCTGGATTAGAACGCACAGGGTCAAATACCTACCTGTCCCCGAGTGAAAGAGAAAAGAGATCATCGAAGCCAGATGATCCACGTTAGTGCCACATGTGACTGCACGTCCATGCCCTTCCTGATGTGACCTTCTTACCAAGAACCTTAGACAAATCGTGAGGACACACCAGCCACCTGCATCATGGGACACTACACCACACCACCATAAAACATCAGAGAGCACCACGGAAGGAAACCCCAGACTAGGGGGACCAAGGCGACGCTGGCCGAGTACAGCATGGGAGCTCTGAATGGCAACAGGGCATTCAGTAAAGTCTGCGGCTCAGCAGTGACGCACTGCTTTATCAATTTATCAATCGTGACCTTCCTAACTGGCTGTGCAAGAGGTTGATGCTGCAGTATCTGAGAACTGTGCCACTGCTGCAGCCTTTCTGTACAATTTAAAATTTCAATATAAAACAAGAGAAGGCAGCATCAGTGGGGGGAATTTTCTTCATGTTTTTCCTCTTGCTAAAGAGGGAAAAAAAAGGAAATGCCCTAAGATCGCATCAAGGGCCAGATAGAACTTAGTACCAAAGTATTTCCTAACTAGGGACTTGGAAGGGCAAAGAACTGAAAAATATGTGAGAACAGACTCAAAAGAAAACTAGGAAATATTAAAAACTTCTATGGGGGAGAGGGGGATGGTTGGGAGGGGTGCAGGGTGGGCAACACTCTTGATGGGGTGGTCGTCTCCCCTCTCACGGTTCCCTTGGGGGATGTCCATGGTGACTTTTTTTATGGTTTTATTCATGCATCATAATTACACATAATAGTGGACGCAGCTGGCAGTGGGTCTCATTTTGACATTCATAATTGCATATAGCATAATTGGCTCCATTTCAATTCCCAGCACTTGCCCTTTCCTACCCCTTGCTCTACACTGTTGGTCTTCCTTTTGATTGTTGATTGTTTTAAATTGGTGCATTATAGTTATGTATAAAAGTGGGGAATTCTTTGTGATG
The DNA here is from genome assembly GCF_048772815.1 of Callospermophilus lateralis. Taxonomy (NCBI): domain Eukaryota; kingdom Metazoa; phylum Chordata; class Mammalia; order Rodentia; family Sciuridae; genus Callospermophilus; species Callospermophilus lateralis. The sequence continues at coordinate 61,010,674 of NC_135322.1, forward strand.
TATTCCTATATACATGTAGCATAATTTGGTCAACTTCCTGCTCTAATCCTCTCCCTTCCTCTTCCCTCCTCCCTTCCCCTTGGTTCCCTGCCTCCACTCTGCTGATCTCCTTTCTGTTTTCATAAGATCCCCCCCCCCCCTTTCTTATTCCTTCTGCCGCTCTTGTTTCTGTGTATGACAGAAAACATTTGACCCTTGACTGAGTCTGGCTTGTTTTACTTAGTGCGATTTTCTCCAGTGCCATCCATTTACTAGCAAATGACATAATTTCATTCTTTGTGACTGAGTAGAATTCCATTGTGTGTATGTTCTGTGACTCTTTGGAGGTCATTAAAGTGGAAAGAGATTTGCAGAGACAGGTATCCTCAGAGTCTGTGCTTTTTGTAAAGACAAATGACAAAAGCAGCCCAGAATGTATATTGATCCACAATTTTGTAGCCCTGGAGTCTCTCATAAAGTAGTCCACTAGTAGGGGAGTAGTGGTCACTAGACTGACCTCTGGAGTAGCCAGCCTGCATACACTGGTCAGTGACCTTTCAAAAATCACAAGTGGCGAAGCATTCTTTTCCCCCCACCCCACAAGCAAATTGGCAGGAATATTCGGGAATTTGTGGGCTCCCTGGGTGGCAAGGTTCAGGGACGGGTCTTGTGCCAGTCATGGCTGCACCCTAGTGCTCACCCTGCAGCTCCGTTTGCCCCTCTCCTCGCCTCATTTCAACTTTCTCTACATTACGGCAAAGGGACTTGAATTGAGATCACTAGGAACTGGGTACATCCACCATTCTTTCAGCCAGTCCCAGGAGAATTTTATATTAAGAGCACCAGCAAAAATCCTGCGGATGCTTTTGATTGGCATGGCTGGGGCACTGCTGGGAGATGATGGTGAGGAATAACACTTCGGTGATGCCTAGAACTGAGCCACTTGCGTATCCCTGGGGTCGCAGTCTACGGTACCTTGGCTTTTTTTTTTCAGGGGTGGGGAGGGAGATAACAGCTCTGTTGAGATAAAACTCATTTATCACACACTCACCCATTTAAGGCACACTATGTTTTTAGCATATCCGAAGTTGTACAACCATCCCCACAACCAATTTTAGAACATTTTCATCACCCCAAAAAGAAACTTTGTGCTAATTGGCTGTTACCACTTACCCCTCCCCTGGTTACCATTAATATACTTTCTGCTGTATGGATTTACCTGTTCTGGAGATTTCACATAAATGGCATCTTACAATATGTCATCTTTTAGCATGATATTTTCCAGGTGAAACCTATTACTGTGCCTTTTTTTTTTAAGTTGTAGATGGACACAATACCTTTATTTTATTTATTTTTATTTTTATGTGTTGGTGCCAGGGATCGAACCCAGTGCCTCACGCATGCTAGGCAAGCACTCTACCACTGAGCCACAACCCCAGCCCCATTAAGGTCCTTATAAAATCTTAAATTACCTGCTTCCTGCCTATCCTCACATTGTGCTGCTCTTTCCTTAGTTGAGCTAGTAGCTGCTTGACCTTTGCTCTTAGATAAAAGCCGGGAGGTGATGCAGACCAAGGAAAAAGCCTCTTAGATTAAGACGTGGGATCCAGGGACTTTACAAAAGGGCTAGCTTCTGTAGAACACGTAATGACTAACTGTGAGCTTTATCTCTGATAGTCCCATTTGCAAACCTCTGCCTGGGCACATGCATTAGACCCATGTCCCATCTGTTGGTTTGGAAGATGTGGTTATTTCACAAACTCAAGGTGGTTCTCGCCCCTGCCCCCAGGAGAGTGAAGAGGAACTTTACTCCTCCTGTCGCCAGCTGCGGAGGCGGCAAGAAGAGCTGAACAACCAGCTCTTTCTGTACGACACGCACCAGAACCTGCGCAGTGCCAACCGTGATGCCCTCATCAAGGAGTTCAATGTCAATGAGAACCAGCTCCAACTGTACCAGGAGAAGTGCAACCGGAGGTAGGTTAGCAGATCCTGGGCGTCTGGGCAGTGACATCGGGTGTACAGGCCAGGCTTCTGGAGAGCCCCCCCGCATGGCTTCTCTAGGAATTCTTCGTTACCCTCGCTCTAATTCTCTTGCTCTGTAGATGAACTTACAGGAAGACCTCAAGCACCTGACACTTCCCTAGATAGAACTGTTTTTCAGGCATTTCAATAATAGTGGAAATAAATGATGATCATTAACTTTTAATTTTTTATGGTGCTGGGGACTGAATTCAGGGCCTTGTGCATGCTACTATGCTAAGGCAAGGGCCGTACCACTGAGCGACCTCTGCCACCCCAATAACTACAGACTCCAAAGGAGTCCTACTGACTTCCCAAGAATGGGCTAGTCCTGTGGTTCAAGATCAGGGCAGAATCCTCCCAGGGGAGGCTCTTGTTGTGCCCCAGGCACGTGACGGCAGAGAGTGAGCTAGACTTGACATGTGGCTTCCAGCGTGCCAGATAGTGACCGAGCAACTAAAAATGACTCCGACAACCTCAGCACTGTTCTGCACTCCTCACCGCAGAGGCTCACTGAACCATTTGGCCAGCCTACAGCACAGCTCTTACCCCATTTTACCAAGAAGGAGGTGGATCTGAGTTTCAGGGTCTTGCCAGGAGCCTGGGGCCCCCCTGACTCCCAGCCCTGAACCATCCAGCCAGGAATGACTACAAATGTATGGATGGAGAAATGACTTGGAGCTCAGCGCAGAGATTATATCAAAACTGCTAATGACAGCACAATCTCTTTTCTTTCAGGTTGAGAGAGAAGAGAGTCAGTAACAGCAAGTTTTACTCCTAGATGTGAGTGTACGTGTGGGGGTATCTGTGTGTGCATGTAGGAAAACGTGCTGTTTGGTTCCTGGGAAGAGGCTAATCTGTGACATTGTCCCGTCTCCAAGTCTGCCTTCAAGATGACGTTTCTGAAGAAGCCCTAGCTGGCATGAATTGGGGTGATTTCCTGCTAATTCTTCCTCACTAGGACAACTTTTTTTAACTTATATTCTCTATAGAGAATTGCCCAAATGTGCTCATTTTTGGTGTCTCATATTCCAAACCTCATTGAATAAAAGCAACAAAAAATCGTGGTCAGTTAAGCCTTCTATGCATGACCTACACCATGAATAGGATTTCTTTTCTGGTGGACCAGATTCTACTAATGACCCAGATAATTGACTTCCACAGAAGATGAAGATGTAAGGAACTAATTAATTAGATTCTGAAAAGAATTTTAACTAAAAAGCAGATGATTCCACAAATAAGGCCATTGGTTTCCACTGCCCTGTGAGTACCCAGCTCAGTGCACATTCCCTACCGTGGGCAACTGCCTGGCTAGACAGACGTCTTGCATGGACCACCACAGGCCCCAGGAAAGAGCTGGGTGATGGCATTTGTTCATTAGGACAATTTCTGCCTTGTCAGTAGAGTTACTGGGGGTGGGAATCTTGGGGCCTCTGTTTTAAGAAGGCTCTCAGAGCTCAGGTTCTGTGGAGGCTCCTCCTACCCCTCTTCTGCCTGCTGCTGGGAGTCTCTGCCACTCCTCACGCCCAGGCTCTGTGGCGCTGACTGGCAGCAGCTGGGAAAGCCCTGGGTCCTCAGACGAGGTCAGTTGCTGGCTTAAAGAGGACAAAAGTTGAATTTGTGGGGGAATGTCTCTGGCTTGTTCGGTTTCTGGAGCAGTGAGCCAAGCTCTCGGGCATTGAGCACTGGAGTGTGGTAGAAAACTGCAGATGAGCTTCTCCCAGCAGGGGAAGGCACCGCCATCGTGACCACACAGGTGGCTCTGCATCCTGAGCTCAATTTCAACGACTTAGTAAGCCTTTTAAAGGAGAGGATCATGCTGGGTCACTAGAGTCACAAGTTAGAGTGACCTGAAACTTGAGGAAACAGGTGTACATATGAAAAACAAGTGCGGTGTAGAGGAACTAGTTAGCAGTAAACTGGTGCTTTGGTTGGGTGGAATTTGGTCCTAGAAACCCATTCAATCCTCCCCCGGTTATACAAAATGCCGGGTTCAGCGTGCATGTATTGTTGGCAAGCAGTTAATACAAGTCAGGCCCTGTCTGACCTAAAGGCACTCTCCCTCGAGTCCGCAAAAACTTACTGAGCACCTCCGTATGCCAAGCACAGTGACAGTTTTGTCCATGAGAAATATCTGTGGTTACTGGTCTCATGGACCTATATCTACCCATGAGCTCCTGGAAGAGGCAATTACCTTCCCCAAAGCCAGGAACAGGAGTCTGTTGCGGCGGGGGGGGGGGGGGGGGGGCTCTTACCGTGGGACATTATTTATTGCTCTGTGAGTTGCTGCTTTGTGTGGCAGTCAGCAACAAAAGTCCTCATAACAGTCACCGTTCAAAGCGACTTTCAAGAAAGGCAAGGAGATGAAGTGCCACAGGGAAGGAAGTTTCACACTGCCCAGCCAGTGCCCCGCTGGCTGGTGGCCCAGGCAGCTACTGGCGCCTACCCCACGAGCGTGACAAGTACCCCAGTCCCTTTTAGCCATATCATTACCCTACCCAGAAGCATCACTCTGTATTAAGCCAAATTCCAAGCCCACATCTCCTTTCACTTAAAACGGACTTTTGACTACTGTATCATTTTGGCTACTGTATCAAAGATATGGAGAAGTAGCAGAAAGACTGAAGCTTGAAGAAGTGAGGCTTGTCTTTGCCTGCTGCTGTGTGGAGAGTTGCCCAGCTGACCTCTGTGGGAAAGGCAGGCAGGGGCCACCACAGCAATGCTGGGAAGAACCTGTCTCCTCCTGGTGCTCCAGTGAGAGCCTGCCTTTAGAGATACTTGCTTTGGCTCTTCTGTCCTGCCCTTAATAGGGTCATGTATTGATTGGTTTTTGGTAATGTCAGGGACCTAAGTGAATTCTCAGGAAAGACATAGATGATATCATGTTTCTTCCCAGAGTCTGGATGCCACAAAGCCCAGTCATCTAGCCGAGATGGCTCACCATGTGACTTAAACCACTGGCTATATTGCAGGGTGATGCAACATTCCGACAGATGGCAGCAGCCCTGTGGGCCCCTGCTGCCAGTGCATGGGTGTCACATGACTTGTTTGCCAATTCCTTACATGTGCTATTGGGAATATTGATTACGACATGGAAAAAAATAAATGGAGGAGGTTGGTTGGGTTGTTAAGTTTGGGAAACTTAGGTTGTACAAAGCTAAATTTCCCCATGGTGAGACTTAGATATGCAAGAGGTAAGAGGGGTGTCCAGAATCATGTTCCCCAATTCGATCTCAGAATCCTTTGGCCAAGCAGTGGCTGAGAGATCAGTGTACATAGGAAACATCTAAGGATCTGATGGTCTATTAAGAAGGAAGCCAGGCAACAAAATCTAGTAATTTACATGTTTTCTGACCTGGTTAAAAATTTAACTCAAGCCACCAAACCAAGGCCAGTGGCCTTTGAGCCACCCATGCCATGGCAGGCCAGCCTTACCCCTGTGGCAAAGAGCCTTTCAGGTATCTGTTTTCAGATCCTTATCTCCCTATTGCACTTGTTCCCAAGAGTCATCTACCTTTAGACGATGCCCTTTTTAATCTTGCAAAAGAAAACAAGTTTCCCTCATTTCCTATCTACTAGAGACCAGGACCCAAGGTAGAGAATTCAAAATATGGATGTTTGGTCTAAACAGGGTGCAGACCTTTTACAAATTGGGCAGTGCCTAATTCTTTGCTTTCACAAAATGGATGAGAGACTCAAGAAATTTCTGTCTTTGGACATGTGCCTGTGAGAGGAGACGGAAGAAAACTTCCTCCGCTCCGGTTCCTCATCTGTGTGAGAAGGGTCATCACAGCTTCCACATGTAACAGGGAGAAAGGGCAGTCGCACCTTGGCTCATTCATTAATTCACAGGTAGATAAAATAATTGGAGGAGAAGGCCCTCACCATTTCCGATTAATAATCAATCTCCATTAATACATTTCCAGTGAAGTTTTACTATGTTTAATAATTCATGTAAAATTTGTACTCCATGTTTGCTAATCAAGCTCCATCCAGAAGACATTTTTAAAAAAGCCTAGGGCCTTATGATTATATGATATTATGTAATTTTATTAAAAATAAAATTAAAAAATATAAAAGCCCTATGTAATTAGGCTAAAATTTCGAGGGGGAAGAGGTATAAAACTACACATTCAGGGTGTAAAAGGAAATGTGGATTTCCTATTAAAAATCGCCTGTTCATGTCACTTTTGAAAGGAGGAGTGTCTGTCAAATAACTTTTATATTTAGAACCTCTTGGCTAAATTTGAAAAGGGATTTAGTGGTTTTATTTGAACATACTGTATTATAATATGCCAGCATTTACATCCTTGCAACTGTTTGTGAAGAAAAATTTTAGATGTCAATTTAAGGATATCGGAGCATGACATTTTAAGATCACTGATCCAGGGCCACCAAGTGACGAGTTGTATTTGGAAGCAAGGATGGCTATAAAGGGCCCTGATGCTTTTCACTTTAAAAGGAATGTCACTCAGCGTTTAACTTGTGAGACATTTAACTTTTTGGGAGCAACCCTAAAATATATGCCTAATATGAATGTGCCTATATGTGGTACTCTAGCTGTACCTAAAAGCTGTACTCTAGCCAACAGAAAGTTAATTAGATTCAGGAGTATGCAGAATTAAAAAAATTGACATTTAAGATTATTCAGTGAGAGGCTGGGGCTGGAGCTCAGTGGCAGAGCGCTTGCCTAACATGTGTGAGGCACTGCCTAACATGTGGGTTTGATCCTTAGCACCACATAAAGATAAACAAAATAAAGGCATTCTGTCCATCCACAACTACAAAAAAAAAATTATTACTCAGTAATTTGTTCTAGGTTTTTAATTGATCAAAATATTTTCTTGAAGAGCCAGATCACACAGTGATCCCATTTTTTCAGAAATTTCCACTTTCTTACTTTTCACTAGGCTTTACACAGCTGCATTTTTAAACTCGATTCCTTGTTAAAGCTTAATTTATTTTTTTATATAAATATACGTGCTTGTCTGGGTATGTAAAGGATTATGTGAATGAGTCACACAGATGTTGGCTATGGTTCTTGTGAAAATTAAATGGTTGTATCACATTTAAAAAAATAAAAATTTGGCCTGAATGAATACAGTAATCTGTCCAGAACTCTTGTTTTAAACTGCTATTTGATTTTTATACTCCCTAATGAAACAATGAAATGATTCAGATATGTGATAGTTATAATTCTTTTAAAAACATTATTTCCTATTCTATTTATCACATTTTCTAGGTTACAGGTCTTTTGGGGGGCAAAACTCAGATATACAATGAATATGTGACTCTTCAATTTATCTGCTTTGGAAGAATGTGTAGGGCTAGAGGGAGCACTGAGGTCGGTGTAAGTGGATTTCTCAGAACAGTGATGGGTGTCACTGGGGCTGTCAGCCACAGCAACAGTCCCTGGTGCACAGAAGCCATGTTGTATGTCCCATGACTGTTCTACCCTAGCCCCCACCACCAGCGATTAGTCACCCCACGCCAAGACTTCAGAAAGGCCTATGCCAAACCTGCATTAGGAGATGAAGCAGTAACAAGCAGAGAGGAAATTAGAGTAAATGCTTGATCATTTGGGGAAAAAAAAATGATGCAGCCATAACTCTGAAAGATACAAAAGGAATATATGTCAAAATTCTGTTTAACTCACTAATCCTCAAGGGGACCCATAAAACATTCCAGCTGGAGCAAAGGAGAATTGAAAGAACAGTGTACATAATGCATACACAGGCTGCCAGGGCCTGGTTCTGTAGGATCTCTACATCTCTCATTGAGTAACTCAATTGATTCCCGTCTGCAGAAATGCAAATTGTGACTGGGGACTCAGTTATGCATTGCCTTGTGGACACTGACCACTGATCTTGCCAGTTTGGTATCCATTGAACAAATTTATTTTAGTATCATCCATGATTTGAAATCTAACACTTGCCTCACACCACATATACAGGTTTAGCCCAGTAGATTATAGGCCAAAATAGAAAGAAAGGCAATGTTTCAAGGTCCAACCTTGAAGTAGATGAAGGCTGCTCAAACAGAACAGCAAAACCTAACCCTAGGAAGACTGCCGAGTTTGACCACCAAAGTTCAGGCTGTGTGTCTCAAAGGGCATAAATCAGAAGGCAAATGGGAAAGTGGAAGGAGGCACTTGCAATAATATACCAGACAACAGACAGACTTCAGTCAAAGCACGACTCCATCTTTCCAAGTCAATGACAGACAATCCAGTAGGGAAAAAGTGGGCATACTTCATGAGTAGCCCCTTGCAAGAGTGCATCCTGATGGCTGGGAAGCAGAGAAGGTGTTCATTATTCACAAGGGCAATACAACATGAAACCACGAGAGGCTGCTATATTCTTACTGGCGTGTTGAAAATTTAAAAGCTGGATAGCAAATGGGGCAAGAATATGGAACACCTAGCACACTGGTTGTGGGGTAAATTGGTACAAAATCCACAGACCCTCTACTGAAGTTAAACATGTACACATTTAAGACCCAGCAACTCTGCTCCTAAATATATGCCTAATATGAATATGCCTGTGTGTGCACATATATGTGCACAAAAAGATGTGTACCAGAGTGTTCATAGTACTGCTGTTCAAAATAGGTAAAACCCCCAAAGAGCTCTAATCTAGATTTTGGGATTTCACCCTGTGTTCTACTGTATATGCACAAAATAAAACTTCCTCAAAGTCAGTTTACAATAACTTCTAGTACACAGATTATAGAAAAAAGACCCTCAATTCTTTACGTATTTGTACTATCTTCCACACAGAGTGACAATATAATTTATTATATAAAGGGGACCCAGTTGAGAGTGAAAAGGGACATTATTAAAAACTAGGATAAGACTACAGGCATAAATTAGAACTGTCCTGGGAAAATTGGGACCCAGGGTCACACCTCCCATGTCAGCAGAGAGGAGTGTCACACCATACGGGCAGGTCATCGCGATGGACAACTGAACAGGATACAGAAGTAGCAGAGGGCAACAGGGCAGGGGCATGGGAGACAGCAGCCGGGGGGCCCTGCTTTCTACAGAAACATACACAACAGACTTAGGATGCTGCAAAGGGGCCTTGGACGTATCTGCAGAGTTTCAGCCTTCTGTAAGGAGGTGTTCACACACTTTACTTAGTCACTTTTAAATCTATGTTAACGAATTGAAAAGAGGTATTCTCTACGTGTCCATGGTGAACGGAGAAAGAGGATGTCGTGTACACATATACAATGGGAGTGTGTTCAGCCATAAAGGGTGGAATCCTGTCATTTGTGGCTACGTGGTAGAACTGGGGAACATTATGTTAACTGATGTAAGTCAGACACACTCATAGTTGGAATCTAAGCATGTTGATCTCTTAGAAGTAGAGAGAAGACTAGTGGCTACTGAAAGCTGGAGTGGTGGCTTGTGCCTGTGACCCCGGCTACTTGGGAGACTAAAGCAGGAGGATCTCAATTTCGAGGCCAGTCCAGGCAACCTAGCCAGACCCTGTCTCAAATAAAAAAGAAAAAGAGGTGTGACTAGGAGTGTGACTAGTGGGAGAGTATTTGCCTAGCATGCATATGACCTGGGTTCTATCCCCAGTATTGCAAACGAACAAACCACACACACAGACACACACACACACACACACACACACACACACACACACATATACACCAGTGGTTACTAGAAGCTGGTAGGGGAGATGGAATGCAGGGAGGATGGTTAATAAGTACAAGGGGGAAGTTGGACCATTTGACCCAGCTATCCCACTCTTTGGTTTACACCCAAAGGACTTAAAATCAGCATATTACAGTAATGCAGCCATGTCAATGTTCATAGCAGTTCAATTCACAATAGCCAGACTATGGAACCAACCTAGGTGTCCCTCAATAGAAGAATGGATAAAGAAAATGTGGTATATAATGAATTTATGGCATTTTCCAATAAATGGTTGGAGTTGGAGCATATCATGCCAAGTGAAATAAGCCAATCCCACAAAACCAAAGGCTGAATGTTTTCTCTAACATGTGGATGCTAATTCACAATAAGGAGGAAGGCACTAGAGAAGAATAGTGTTACCTTAGATTAGGTAGAGGGAAGTGATAGGAAGGAAGGGGAGGGGATGTGGGGATAGGAAAGATAGTAGAATGAAACAGACATTATTACTGTATGTATATATGTGACTGTATGACCAATATGATTCTGCAACATGTACACTCAGAAAAATGAGGAATCATATCCCATCTATGTATATCAAAGTGCATAAGTGCATTCTACTGTCACGTACTGTCGGCAGTCTTCCTAGGGTTAGGTTTTGCTGTTCTGTTTGAGCAGACTTCACCTACTTCAAGGTTTGACCTTGAAACATTGCCTTTCTTTCTATTTTGGCCTATAATCTACTGGGCTAAACCTGTATATGTGGCATGAGGCAAGTGTTAGATTTCAAGTCATGGATGATACTAAAATAAAAAAGACCAAAAAAAATTTTTAAAAAGAGTGGTGTTGGATAGGAGAAACAGATTCTGACATTGATGGCATAGGACAGTGACCATGGTTGCCAATATTTACCTGTGTATTTCAAAATAGCTAGTGGAGAACATTTAATATGCTCCTAGCACAAAGAAATGATAAATGTTTGAGGTGATGGATCTGCCAGTTACCCTGATCTGATCATTATACATTGTACACGTGTGTTAAGATATCACACTGTACTCTATAAATATGCTCAGTTACTACCTGTCATTAAACTTTTAAATATTAAAAATGTATTCCAAGTGTACAGAAGTAAGAGTTTGACCAACATGTTATTTTGGGGTTGACTTTCTAGTGCTGGGTGTTTTAAAACCAAGACACACCATGGTGAGCAGAAAGACACAAATGACCATTTTTCTTCCAGTATGATCTCTGCCACATCAAAAAATAAAAAAGAAAGTAAGTTCCCATTTTCAGTTTATAGCCCCAAACATGTTTGCATTGATGTATTTAAAGCCATGGTAAACAAACCAGCACCTGCTACAGAGCAGCGATCAATGAGAGCTTTCATTAGCACCATGCTCTCTGTACAGCCACTGAGAACGAGCTCTTCTCATTCACACTGCAGCCTCTGCGGCCAGCTGCTCACTGAACGTCCCGCTCCACCGTCTCACCCTCAGCTAGCTGGCCTTGCATCCATTGCTATGAACCACCAGCTCCCCCTCCACACCCTGCCGCCTCTCCCAGAGGAGCCATTCTTAATTAAGGATCCATGTGCACGGTGCCTTGCAGGTCACAAAAGGCCTTTGTGCCATTTAATCCACACAAGTTCCCCCAGGAGATGAGCAGGGAATGTATTATCTCCACTCCACAGATGGGGGGCATTTTCTCTCAGAGTCACTTTGCAAATAAGAAATGGATCCTAGAGAGGCCCAAGGACCTGCAAGCAAGCATATGACCATTACCACCAAAGGAAGGTGGAGTGAAAGCCCAAGGTGCCCCAGGGCTCAGAGACAGTGTCTACTCTCAAGCATCTGGAAGAAGTTCACTTCTTATGGGGAGAATTTAAGCATTTTAGGGCAGCTCTGCGAGTTGGACTTTGCATTTCCTTTCCTCTGGCAGATTTTTCTTTTCTTTTTTTGGAAAACCGCAAAAAAAAAAAAAAGTTTAATTTCAGAAACTGAATCCATCATTTATAAATACACTAAAGCACAGTCCACTCAAATTGAGAGCGAGCGAAGGTACAGTATTCAACAGAAGGACAGTTTCCTGGGGGGCCATGGCAGAGGAGCACATCGCCTCACCCACAGCACCCAATGGTCTGAAGAGACGTAGAATAGGAACATTTTTCAGATGTTAAAGCAAACACTGACAACTGATAATTTCACTCTGATGTCCTGGGATTCTAAAATACCCCAGTGATGGCTGAATCTTCCCTAATATAAAAAAAGAAAAATCTAAACGCCTAAGGCTAGCCTCACCACTGTAGCCTGCCAGACACCCCCATTGGTCACCACTGCCTCCAGGGCCTGGCAGTGTCCCAGCACCTGGTTCAGGGCACACAGATCTCCACTGCTCAGGGATGCTCCTGTCAGAGGCGCCCGACGCGGTCAACTGGCCCCCTGTTGCACTGCCACGCTCTGCACCGGCTGAACCCTTAGCATGGACACACTTGGGACTCTGATCTCAAGGAGTCAGGACAGTCGGGGACCTCTGAGTGAATGAATGGACCGCGCAACCCTGAATGCAAAGACCTGAAACGGAACGTGTCCGTGACCATGTCACTGCAACTGCACACTCTGTGAGTCACCCAAGTACAGTTTTGTTTTCAAACGCTTTGTCTCTGTGGTAAACAGTTAGCTTCCAGAATACTCTCTCCACTCCTCGACACATTTAGAGCCTGCAGTTAAAGCTGCTCAGTCAGGATGGCTTAAGCTCTTCCTCTTATTTACAGGTTTCATTTCACAGCCACAAAAGCTGTTTTGTTGCAATTAAAGCGATATTTAACTAAAATACAGTACCTGTTTCATGGTTTTTGCACAATTGAATAAAAAGCCTACAGGATAAGACTGTTTACATCTTGTCTCCGTTCTAGGAACACATACTTATGACCCGTAACTTTTAAAAAGCGCTGCAGTCATGAATTAAAACCTGATCACCCCACTTCACAACCGATGAGACAGGCTGCTTCCAGTGGACTCCCAACACGCTGTGCCCTGGCCTGACAGGAGTAAGGCACGTGTGACATTAGGGCGCGAGTCGGCGGGTGGCCCGGATGCTGGCCTGGTGTCCCACATGGCCCTGCTGGGCGGGTCACAGCCCTGGTACGACTGCCAGCCAGCCAGCACTGTCTGGCAGATTTTTCTAGTAGGCCTGTGCTTCACGTTGAGAGTGGTGTAAGAGACTGCAGAGGAGGCAATACCAGGCCCCAGTCACACCTGGACTCTGCTCCCAAGAATCTGATTTAGGAAGATTAGAACATGTGCAATACGCCAGTGTCAGAATGTGATTAGGCATAAAACCAAGTCAAGTGTTCTTGGGGGAGGTCTTCCGAGATGCCCCAGGGCTCCAGCATGCCATACTCCTCACAGAACAAACGAATTTCAGTGACTGTCACCCCCTGAACACACAGTAAAATAATGCTTTGTTGATATAACTTAGGATGAGTTTGTAGAGCAAAAGTTACTGTTGGTAGTTACTCATCTTTTACAGCAGCTTATTTTAATTACCAATGCAGTTTGTGTGACATTTGGCTTTGAATGATGTTTGGCTAAAACAATAAAGCCACCTCAGACACCATAGTTGAGAGTTTGGCCTTTGGAGTCAATTTGGCCTGGTTCAAATCTAAACTTGGTCACTTGCTAGCTAGGTGACTTTGGATAACCTTGGGCAAGGTATCTCCCCAAGCCTCAGTTTCCTCCTGTGTAAACTAGAGATTATAATGTACCTATCTCTTAAAATATGGAGAAAACCAATGGTTCCAAGAAATATAGAGAATGTCACAAAGAGCAAGCTCTCAACAAACAGCAGCAATTAACTATGAAGAATGATCTGAGTCACCTGAGTAATTTAGCTGACTGGGGTGACAGGTTACTACCTACCATTACCCTCAAGCTGAGCATGTAGAGAAAAATCCCCCGTGCCAAGAACGCAGTGCTCCAGCATTAGCAAGACTTCCTCTTGAAACTGGTCAATATTTCAAAATGACCCCTGTTGGCTATTCAAGATGCTAACTCTAAGAGACTGTTAGGAGCACAAGACGACACATTCTTACAACATTAAAAAGACATTTTTGGGTGTGTGTGTGAATGTATGTGTACATATACCTGTGTATGTATGTATGTGTATATATACATATATATATATATATATATTACATTTATTTATTTATTTTACTTTTAGATCTGTAACAAGTCTCCATTGAAAAAAAAAGACACCTATAATACTTTCTAGGATTAAAATCCTATATTTTACTAATGTAGAGTTTTTAAAATTATTCGCCGCCTTTAACTCGTCTCATTACTTAGAGACTTGTTATTTAGTTGTAAATTATTGCAGACAAATTCCTTGTGGTTCAAGGACACTTGTCCCAATTACTTTGCTACTTATAATCTCTTTCTAGACGTGGCCTCAGTCATAATGACTTGATGACTTGAGTTCGATCACAAAGGTATTTTTCCTGGTGTATACGGGTTCTCAATTATAGGAAGATAACGTTCTATCAATCTGTATATTCGGCTTAGAGATTTTCCATCGACTAGCCCCATTTCTGATTAGGGTTTCCTTAGCCAATGACTGTATGTGCTGAAATATTAGATAGCCAGATTTGACCAGATGGGTTTAAAAAAAAAAAAAAAAAGTGGGGCTGGGGATGTGGCTCAAGCGGTAGCACGCTTGCCTGGCATGCGTGCGGCCTGGGTTCGATCTGTCGAAAACTAAAAAATAAATATTAAAACTCTCTCTTTCTCTCTCTCTTAAAAAAAAAAAAAAGCCCTTTGGTCAAAGGATGAGGGCTCTGGGATGGCTGGAAAAGTCAGCACAGAGCTGAGGCTTGCTTCTCAGGTAAGAGAGACATTCAGGCCCTGCATAAAAAGCTGGCAGGAGGGAGGTCACTTGAATCTAAGGTCCTTCTCCCCCTTCAAACACTCAGCACCTGCTATAGCAACGCACTCTAAAGGGAAGAGCCATGCAGGAGTTCAGGAGGCTCGTACTGAGCGTTTTGCAAAGGAGCATGTGTTTGGTATCTGGCAGTATTTTTCACTGTGGGAAGATAAAAAGCACCTGGAGTGTGGATTCCCAGTCAACACAGATTTTCCAAATCAGAACAGCCAGGGGAAGAGTTTGAAGTCTGAGTATCTTTTTTTTTTCTTTATAGTAAGATATACATAAAGAGCTTTTAAATCATGAATTTAGTTACTGTCCTTCTCCAAGTTTTCTGGTTGTTACAGTAGAGGACCAATCCCAGAGCCTCCTTGTCTGCCTTTTAATGTGGATGTCAGCTCTCTGGAGTCTGTATTTTTAACTTGAACCTTAAACGTATTTATTAGGAAGAGCCACAGGTTTAAAGGAAAAGGATAATTAGGAAATCAATGGTAATCTCAGATAAGAGTCCTGGTGGATAGACTCATCCACCTAGTCAACTGCATTTATTGGGCACATAAAGGATATTCTGTGATCTCTGGATATGAGAGCAGACAAAACACACATCCTGGTGAGGTGTCTGCGTTCTGGGGAGAAGTCACTTTGTTAATTTTCTTATGGAATAAGAGAGTTTGAAATAGACTGCTTAAAGACGTGTTGAGCCCAAATATTCATGGTTTAAATATACAAGATTCAAATAAACATGATTACAAGAAAGAAAATTAATCTGATTCTGGAAGAAAAACTCAAGTAAACGTTCAGTTAGCCAGAGGAGAAAAGAAGGTCCCTTTTATCAGGAAGGGAGCACAGAGACCAGGGGAGAGGGACCGCCTTTGCAAGGCGACCTCCCTCGTGCCAAGGGGCTTATGAACCGTGGAGACCCTAAGCCAGGACTCTACCAATTCCTGGAGAAAAACCCAACTCAAGGCACCTCAAGCAGAAAAGAAAACGTTCCATGACTCACATGACGGGATGGCCGTGGGGAAGTAGCTGCAGTGATGTCAGCCGGGACCTTCTGCTTCCACTTCTTCACTCTCTGAACACGTGAGCTCCAGAAGTCCAAACACTGTCACCAGGGCTTAGGCCTCTCCATCAGGGCAGGAGAATCGCGGGAGCAGCAAACGCTGAGCCTCCCAACACAGCCACCCCAGCAGCAAGTCCTTTTTAAGTGGGTGGGGAGAGAGGTTGGAGCACGCTGGCTGGCCCACGTGGGCCCAGTGACTGCGGGCAGGATGATGGGTGTCCTGATTGGCTGCACCTGGGGGGCAGCTCCATTTCTTTCTCAGGGAAAAGAAGGGCGGACATGGGTTTTTCTCCTCAAAAAGGAGGTGGAGTATCACTGCCAAAGCAGGGGATGCTAGTAAACAGGGTTTTAATAAGACGTAAGTGTGATGTTGGCTTCCAGGGGCACCCAATGGGGGCGCCATTCACCCCACGGCCCTGGGTGCACAGGGTGCTGAGGCCGAAAGCAAAATCTGCAGGCTGCCTCGCCCCTATGTCTGTGAGGCTGGGTGGACAGAGGTTTGGAAAGGCATGTAGGGCAGGAGGCACCTGCTGGTTGTTAGTAATCCAGTAAGTCTCTGACTGAGCAACACTGTTTGGTGATTCCTCTGGAACATAGCCTGGCCTGGACCCCGGGCTTGAAAAATGTCCTCCCTAGGTATACTGGTGCTGGAATAAATTTCAAATTTATTAAAATTTTCAAAAATTTCTACTTTTTAATTGAAATATAATCATCATAATTTCATTGTTCTAATTGCTGGGCAGTGGTTAATTGTATTGTATGACAGACGGTTCTTTGGTCTTACTGTAATTGCTACTGTTCACAGTGCAGTGCCTTTTGCCCCTGTGACCAGCACTGAGGGAATCTGACTAGATTTCCTGACAGGCCCCCCTCTCCTTCTGCATTGCTCTGTGCAGGTTTGGGTGAGCCCGTCCAAGCCGAGGGCCGGGAAAGGCAGCTGGAAGCCCTAGAATGGATGGAATTCCTTAATTGCACATCTCCTGAGCTAAGAAGGAAACAGGGTAGGTCCTGTGAAGCCACCAGCTTCCATCTGAGATGCTCACGTTCCTCCCTTCCCTGAACTCACTGTCCCTCAGTAGTCCCAACCTCAGCTACGGACTCGACCTCCTTTAGGCCTGACTTAGTTAACACAGTCCTAGTGTGGGTTGGCTAGAGATGACAAGTTACCTCTGTGTCAGAAGAGCAACTGCCCTCAGAGAAGGAAGCAAGCTCGGAGTGAGGCAGGCAGGCTCCACATTGGCCTCCTGATGTCATGGCCTCGTGCAGCTCCCTCTCAAACCCATCAGGCCTGCGTAAGGCATGGCATTGTGGAAATGACAGTGCAGGGCTGAGTTTGTGGCTACAGAATCTTTTAAGACCTCAGAAAGGCCTGAGGGGGCTCCTGAGAGGACCACTCAGACAGCGAGCTTGATAAGGCTTTTCAGAAGCGAAAGTTGTTAGTAATCCAGTAAGTCTCTGACTGAGCATGTCCCTCAGTAGTCCCAACAGAAGCTCAAAGAGGTCTGTGGGTGAAGCTTTTGTGAGTTGGGGTGAACTGCGACAGGACTCGTGGGAAACAGAAAGTGCTCCGAGTAATTATATTTGCTTATATATATAATATATAATTATATTATAAGAGACCCAGTACAAAACCTTGCAGCGTCTCCAGACCTCTGAAATCCCAGCGGCAGAGGGCTGGGGATGTGGCTCAAGCGGTAGCGCGCTCGCCTGGCATGCGTGCGGCCCGGGTTCGATCCTCAGCACCACATACAAACAAAGATGTTGTGTCCGCCGATAACTAAAAAATAAATACTAAAATTCTCTCTCCCTCTCTCTTAAAAAAAAAAAAAATAAAAATGAAATCCCAGCGGCAGAAAGTAGGCTGAGGAAGCCAGGTAGCGGGCAAGGTGGGCCACCTTTCCTGGAAACAGGAGGAGGGCCTGGCGGGGCCAAGAGCCCAGCCTCCTAGGGGACCCTGGCAGTCCCCATCTTGTGGTATTCATACCTTTGTGTACGTCCCTCCCACACAGCATGGGATTGATCCATGTGACCAATACACTGTGGAGTGAGGATGTGTGACGTCTGAGGCCAGGCATGAAAGTGTGGCTTCCACCTTGCCCTCTTGGATCGCCTTTGGAGGGGAGACCAGATACCATCTCATTAGGATGGGAAGGGGGGCCTCCTGCCAACAGTCACAGGGACAGACCATCCTGGAGTGGGTCCCCCAGCTTCAGAAAACTGTCAGGCAGCCTCATGAGATGACCCTCATGGCAGACCTAAGGAAGCGCTACCAGCCAAGTGGCACCAAATTCCTGTCCACAGAAACTGAAGGTCATGGTAACTTGTTATGTAATAATAGATAACTGACAGGGGAGAGGTGTGTTTTGAAACACAAATAAACTATGCTTCAAGGAGGGAGTAGACGATGATGTCAGTGCTGTAGAATGCCCAGGCGGGTCACAGGCTAGGTGTTAGGGTTTTGATATGAGGTGTTCCCCAGAAGCTCATGTGTGAGACAATGCAAGAAAGTTTAGAGGTGAAATGATTGAGTTATGGGAGTTTTAATCCCATCACCGTGTTAATCTCCTGACAGGGATTAACCAGGTGGTGACTGTAGGGTGGTAGGGTATGGCTGGATGAGGTGGGTCACTGAGGGTGAGCCTTTGGTGAGTGGACAACTCTCTCTGCTTTCTGATTGCCATGTCCTGAGCTGCTGTCCTCTGTCATGCCCTTTGCCACATGTTCTGCCTCCTCTTGGGCCCAGGGCAATGAAGTTGGCTGTCTGTGAACCAAGACCTCTGAAACCATGAACCTTGATGAACTTTTCCTCCTCTAATTGTTCCTGTCAGGTCTCTTGGTCACAGCAATAAAATAAGCTAAAACACCAGGCTGACAACAGGCCAGAACTTTATAAACACTGAGCGTGAACTTTACAAACACCGATCATGAATTTCACTTATGTAATTAATGAGGGGAAAACTCCTCAAACCAACCAATGAGGGCCTCACTCTCCTCCAAGTGCTTGGTCTGAGAAAACTGAGACGCACCTCCGACTCTTTTGAGGGGTGTCACGGAAAGCATGTTTTGAAAGTTGGTGCTGCCTCTCAAAGACAATGGGAATGCCTTCCTGGGCTTGCCTGTGAATCAGCACCCTGTCCTGTGGAAGTGCTGTTCACTCGAGCCTGTGACTGTGCAGAGGGCAGAGAAACCTGCCCTAGGGCGCCCTGAGCCTTAGACATGCTGTGGTGTTCACTGAAGTTACTCAAGACTGAAGCAAGCACTTCCTTGTGATATAAGACTCAAGCAACATGATCCTGGAAACAACGATGACCACCACCTCACATCTATGCTGCAATTTATTAAACGTACTTTCACCACATGTTATTTTAGGCTCATAGCAAACCCTGTGAGGTCGGGGGGTGGTTTATAAAAGGGCAATGCGTGGTCTCATCCCCAAGTTCTAAATGGCTGGGATACTTGGTTAAGGCCATACAACATTCCCAGTGCAGGTCTTCTGACACTAAGTCCAAGGCTTCCTCCAAATCCCTTGGGCAGCATTCCCCAAAGGCTGTTCATCTGTTTGTATTCTTAACCACTCCCAGAGGAAGTCTAGTATAACTGTCCACAGTGACGGAAACTCCCCGGCTTTAGTACTGTCCCTCCTGGGGGCGAGAGCCTGGCACAGGGAGACTCTGTCCGCTTCCTACTCTGGTTCCTAGGCAACTATATAACTTGAACATCTTCCACGGTGGTCCCCATGGGTGGACAGAGAAGGCTGACATTGTTCCTCCTTGAACGTGGCCTTCAGAGAGCCAAAGTTCTCCCCAGTGAGAAAGCCATTGGTTGAATCATGCTACACTAAGCCATGCTACATTTTAGAATTAAAGATAGCATCATCATCTTGATCGTCTTCCTTAATCATCAGATTTTGAGCTGTTTGCTAAACTTCAGTCTATCCCGGGAGGCCAGAACTTTATAAACACTGAGCATATACTGCTGCAGGCTCTGAATGCACACCCACAGACATTCCAGAAAGTTCACTAACAATAGCCCTCTAGAGATAACATTCTGAGAAAGAAAACTCTCATGAGGAATGTTCAGTATCAACTCTATAAAAATAATGGCTTATGTGTATGCTTGTATGCTTTATTTAATTTAATCCTTAAAAGAATCCAGTGAGGCAGGACAGAGGTCTGCTAGTCTAAACACCCACATGACCACATGGGCACACAGGGGCAGTGCCCTGACTTGGCTATGCTGGCTGCTGCCTCCCTGCAGCAGTGGCCATCCTGAGGGGAAGTCTGTTAGGATTCTGGCCTATTTTGTTATTTTTCACTTTTTTCAAGTCCGTGAGTGTTTTGCATTCCCACATCAGTCAGAATTTTAGTCTATTTCAGGTAACTGCAGAATGTATGAAACAGAAGGAAGTGCATGTTTGGCCTTTGATATACTCCAGTACAACATTCCCAGCCATGCAGCCTCTCTCTGCGGCTCCAGGCCTTGCACTGCACCCATCTAGGATGCAGGGACACCAGAAGCCACACTCCTAGCTCATCTCTGCCTCTTCTCTTCTCCCAGCAGCATCAGTGTGAGGAGGATGGAAATATTTAGTCCAAGACCCTGTTCTCAAATCATAATCTGAAGTGCCCAAACCTGGCCAAAGAGAACACTGCACATCCTGAAACCAGTTCCCGAACCCATCCCACCACGTGTGAGCCGCTCTGTGTTTCCGGCTCTCCCTTCACGCTGACAGAGTCAGAGGGGCAGCCAGGTGAGCATGGACATAACCAAGAGGAAGGCCAGCAGACCACCCCAAATAAGACACTCGGAGTCTCTGCTTCCAGGACTTTTGCCATGACCCCGGGCCTTAAACCACTCCACCACTTCCTGTAGGTCAAAGGGCTGGGGCTCATAACCCAGCTCTTGCCTGGCTTTCTCTAAGCTAAAGTAATGAGTGACACCAGTTTTATACACTTCAGTGCGGGTGAGGAAGGGCTGGAAGTTGTACAATCGACCCAAGATGAAGTGGATCAGCTCTGTCAGGAAAGCAAAGCAGTAGATGAGGGTCAATGGCAGGCGGGTAGAGGGGAAGGTGTAGCCCAGGCCCTCAACCAGGGGTCGGAAGAACTCGAAGTTGTTCACGGGTCGGCCATCTGAGATGAAGTAGGGCTGCCCAGAGGCAATGTGGCCCTTGTCAGCCTTCAGTGCCTCTGAGGCCAGAATGTGGGCCTGCACCAAGTTATCCACGTGGACAAACTCCACTAGGCTCCTCGGGTCCCCGTACACAAACCTGAACAGGCCCCTCTCAATGTAACTCACTATCCTGGGAAGGTGCCTTTGCTCTCCAGGCCCATAAATGCCGGCTGGCCTCAAAGCACAGGTTCTTAGGACACCATCGACTCTTTCCAGGATGGAACCGTTTGCCTCCAGCACCTTCTTCTCTGCAATAGATTTGGTTCGAGAGTAGTGATCAGGGTGCAGGTGGAGAGGCAGGTATGGCAGAGACTCGTCCCCATTTCTGATGACTTGACCTCCGAAGACAACATTGAAGGTGCTGGTGTAAACGAATCTGGGCACCCCTCTCCTCTGGCAGGCACGGAGGAGGTTGTCGGTTCCACCCACGTTGACTTCTTCGATCAGGGTTTGGTTCAGCTGTTCTCGCCCTGACATACCGTAAGAAGCAACATGGAATACACACACCACATCCACACCCTGGAAGGCTTTCTCCACCTCAGAGAGGTGGCGGATGTCTCCACATATGAACCTGATTCCTTCTGGAATGTCTTGAGCAGGCCTGATGATGTCAAACAGAATCACATGGACTCCCTTCTGGTTCAGAGCACAGCCGAGGCTGAAATGAGAAGAATTAAGAGTTAGATCAAGTCCCCCTTGTGCTGTATCAGTCAAGGTGGCCAATCCAAGTCTTCTTGACTCATCCCGAGTGCCTCATTTTCACACATTCTTTGTTATTTCTTATTTATTTAAAATTTAAAAAGTAAGAATCCTCTCATCTACTCAAATTACAATGACACAGCTGTGAAAGAATAGCTATTTCTTACATTGTTTTTGGTGATGTCACGCTCCTCCATTTACTGGCTTTATAAAGAATTTTTCCTCAAATGGGACATGCCTGTGGTTCTCAATTTCAACGTCCAGCAATAGGCAATTGGTTCATTTCTGGTTTAACACACGTGAATGGCCAAAAGTCTACACGGTGTTAATGTCAGAATCGAAAGCTACACTGTTTTCAACAAGTACCAGTAAGGTAATTCAACACACATATTTTGTACATGAACTGACCGAAAGCCAAAATAGCCACTCCCTCCTGTAATGAGGATGGTTTCCTCTGGAGATCTCCGGGAGTCCATATGTGGCAGTCAAAAGGTAACTGGACCTAAAAGAATAAGTATGAAAATTATTATGACCCAAATGCAAATACAGTTTACCCTAATTTAGAGTTAAAAGAACAAAAAGGGGCTGGGCCTGTACTCTGTGGTAGAGTGCCTGCCTAGTATGCTCAAGGCTCTGGGTTTGATCCTCAGCACTGAAACAAATAAACAAAACCAGAAAACCTAACAGGCAGTATAATCTAGTATCGTGAGACTCTCAGATCTGGGTGCTAGTCACAGGTGTGTGACAATAGCCACCCCCTCTCTCCACATTTTGGCTTCAAATTTCTTTACATAGAACATGGGACAGTAACATCTGCCCACCTACCTGACAAGGCCAATATGAAGGAGAAAGAGGATAACACTGGGGGTGCTTTGAGGACCACAAAGCACTTTTCAAATGAAAGGCATGATGTTAATTCTTGGGAAAGGTTAGAGTCTTTTTGAAAAGAATTCATTCAAATTTGGAAGGAAGAAGCACTTCTCCCCCATGCACCAGAAAATCAAAGATAGAACTCTAAAGAAAGCTTCCAGACATCTTTTGTTTAAAATGGCATACTGCTGCAAGGTTTGCTTAATACGGCTTTAGTCCTACACTTATTTAAAAAAATGAGGAGAAAACCTCCTTTATGTAGCAAAGTACATTCCCACTCAGAAATCCTGAAAGTGCTTCAGTGCTCAATGCCTTTGGGGTCCTGCTTTTCTTTCCCCCTCATCTATGTCCCCTGCAAAATCCTCTCAAGTTTCTAAGACTCCCTTTTGGCAAAGACAAAAAAGGGGCTACCCAACTCCTTCCACATAGGGAGGGAACAGAACCGGAGGCACATAGTCCTCAAAGGCTCTGGGAATAAACGCTGAACACACGTGTGCACTCCAAAGTCAGAGGCATGGTTAGGTAGGGAGGCTGCAAGCAACCAAGGGCCCAATCCCTGCCCAGTCCCAGTGGGGGTGTCCATAACTGCAGCCACTGCACCTGTAAGTGTCCTTGAACAAGGAACTTAAATAAATTTCTCAAACTGACCTGGAGTCATAACCACTAGAAGGCTGGCCCCAGGAGTCCATGACCTAACCTGGAAAACATGGACTTTGAATGAGGACAGAGTGTACTTTGGCATCCTATCCGGTTGTGTGGCCTTGGACCAGTTAGTGAACTCTGAGTCTGCTGCTTTATCCAGATGTACAGCTAAGGATAAGCTTCCAGGGTTACAAGATCTGAATGAGGTGATGGACAAAATGCCCCCTCAAAACACCTGGCAAGTCTGACTCAGCATGAGTGTTCTACAGGGGCCATTTCTCAGATTTCCTTTTCTTCAAGCTCTAAATTTTGGGGATTTGACATCTATGACATTCCCATACACCATGATCAGATCTCTCAAATGCACAGTTACGAAGTTTCACAAGTTCTTCTGGAGATCTGTCAGAGTATCTCAGATTGCTCATGAGGCTAATCAGATCATTCATGCAGCATCAGTTGGTGTGACACTGAAGACAGGGTTCACTGAGGGGCAGTTTCAGTAGCTTGAGGGTATGCAGATAAAGAGAGAAGAAATGTTAGGGAAACTGAGCAAAATGGTGTGGAGGATGGTGTTTGGGCCACAAGTTTCCATTCGCATTTGCCACAGTTGTAAGAAAGTTCATAGATTAATGCCCCAGCCCACTACTGGTATACCCAACAGTCCACTGCCTGACTGTCTGCCTGCCCCAGCCCACCACTGGTGTACCCAACAGTCCACTGACCGCCTGCCCTAGCCCACCACTGTTATACCCAACAGTTCACTGCCCGCCTTTCTGCCTGCCCTAGCCTACCACTGGTATGTCCAACAGTCCACTGCCCACCCGATTCCTTGCTGCTGCAGCCCTGGGCCTCACATGCCAGGGAACCCCTCTGCCACTGAGCCATACTGTTTCCCATTTCTGAGTGCAGAATGCTCCAATTTGGATTCTGAGTACCAATAAAACCAAATGTAGTCAATTCTGTTATTAACAGAGTCACATGACTTCATTACACATGCTATTTACAAACACAGTAGGTGTCAATTACTGAGATTTCAATCCAGACTTCCGAATTTCACCTCCATGATCTGGGCCCAGCTGCCCTTCCTCCACCGAGGTACTCTGTGCTCCAACCCCATGGACTCTCTTTCCTCTCCTTAAGCATGCCAAGCTCAGTAGTGCTTCCTGTTCTCACCTCAGTGTGACACACAGCTCTTCCAGGTCCTTGCCTGGCTGTAGCTTTCTTTTTTTTTTTTTAATATTTATTTATTTTTTAGTTTTTGGCGCACACAACATCTTTTGTTTGTATGTGGTGCTGAGGATCGAACCTGGGCCGCACGCATTCCAGGCGAGCGCGCTACCGCTTGAGCCACATCCCCAGCCCCGGCTGTAGCTTTCTTGATACTGAGGTCTGCTCAGGTGTCACTTCCTCAAAGAGGCTCCTGGTCTTGCCATCTAACAGAGGTCCCTCTTGCTGTAAATGCTGCTATTTCTTTCACGGCACGTTTCACTATAGAGAAATATACTGCTCTCCTTCCCATGGAATGTAAGTACCATGAGAACAGAGGCCTGTCTTTTTGAGCCTAGAAGATGCTCAACAAATATTTTCTGAATTTATGGATGATTCTGAACACCATAAATTACATCCAGTTGAGTAAAACTGTACAAATTATGAGCACAAATTACGCAGGGCCCTGCAGTGTCCAACAGTCATTGTTAAGTGTATCATTTAATGTTGCCGTTTTCATTTAACCTCCTAAAAAGTACAGTTATGAAATGAAAAAGACACAAGGCTCAAAAAATAGGGGTCCTGAAATTAATGGAGAGAGGCTTTTGTAAACATCTGAAAGACAAGGTGTTAGGATTAGGACGAGCCACAGGGAAGGCTGTGTTGGGCAACCAGTAGATGGGTACAAACTGAAGCCAGCGCCAAGCTGTACTCCAGGGTGGAAGGACAGCCTTGGGTCAGCCCTAGAGACAGCTCTGCGTCCCCTTTTGGGGATCTGAACTCTATTCTGTAGGTTGATGGCTGGGAACAGTAGGATCACCTTGGTCCTCCACTGAGGAATGAACCTTTCCTTCAGGTGGGAGAGGCTGGAAACAGGCTGGTGGAAGACCTAACTTGGAGTGTTCACAGTGAGGACTAACCATGGGTGAAAGGTGACAGGTGGCAAGGCACTGAATGAAGCTGTGACAGGCAGAGGCCGGGTAAAGCCAGAGGAAGGTGACAGGGTTAACTGGATCTTAGGGTTTTGGGAAAGCTGCATCTGGCTAATAGGATGTCAGATAAGTTACAGATATTATTAAT
Source organism: Callospermophilus lateralis (assembly GCF_048772815.1). Taxonomy (NCBI): domain Eukaryota; kingdom Metazoa; phylum Chordata; class Mammalia; order Rodentia; family Sciuridae; genus Callospermophilus; species Callospermophilus lateralis. The sequence goes on from NC_135322.1 coordinate 61,035,966, forward strand.
GTCTCTACACGAATTCCACCATAAGGGATCCAGAGATGGATAAGGTTTCTAAGAATCCAGTTTTTTAAATTCCAACAAAAATACTTCTAATCACTTGTTGTTTTTAAAATTACTCATTCCAGCCCAGCTACAGACCACAGGTCAATCATGGCTTATGTGTATGTTAAGCAAGACAAGAATGTGCAATTACGGATTATTAATGGTTCAGAAATTTGCCAGGTCTATTGATGCTTCTCCTCATTACCTTCCAACTAGTTCCAGAATGATCTGAAGCAAGAACTTACATAACTGACCTGATTAGGAGGGTCAGAAGGGAAAGGTGAGAAAAGTGCAGGAATTTAGACAGCAGGAAAAGCAGCTTAACTTCCAGGTCAATGACACCTTCTTGGGTTACCAGCCCTCATGGAACCATAGGGAGCCACCTCCTCCTTCTTGGTTCTCACAACCACAAGCAAAAACAATCTCAGCAAACATGTTTTTCAGACTCCCCTAAAGTCTCATGAATGGAAAGCCAGAGGGGAGAAAAAGAGTATCCATAGTTTTTATTCAGCCAGTTTTATTAATTAGTTTTCATCTGATTCTTCCTAGGGTCATGCACTCAGACCTGCCTTTTAATGGCAACTGCTTGAAGGCTCTTCCAAAATGTGGCTTTGTTCAGTAATTGCTTTCCTGTTGGGGTGGGGGAGGGTCACTTTTGACCTGAGCTGTCATTTTAGCAGAAACAGGTTAAAGTTAAGCACATGATCAAGAAAAAGGAATCTTAATTACAAACAAGGAAAAAATGAAATTTAAAATTTGCCTGACCTTTTGATAATGCCAAGGCAAAGTGAGGGTAATAAAGTTGACATCTCACAGGGAAGTTAGGAGAAGAAACTAATAAAAGATGACCGTGAGTACTTTAGATTTACAAAGACCTAATTAAATGCTAAGGATCAGTAGTAAGAACCTTGGTTTATGTGCACGGTTCTTCGGTCCTGGTGCATCTCTGTGCATTCAGAGCACAATGCTTGGTGGAACAGCGCTTGCCTTGCACATGTGAGGCACTGGGATTGATCCTCAGCACCACATAATAAATGACTAAAATAAATGTATTGTGTTCATCTACGACTAAAAAAAAAAAAAAAATTAAAAAATTAAAAAAAAAAAGCACAATGCTCTCACTCCTAGCTCAGAGCCATGTAGAAACTGAGGCACCATTAGCCCTTCAGCAGTAGGATGGATCAGAGGGAAGTTGACCAGTTCATAAAAACAAAACGTATTATACTCACTGTAACGAAGATAAAAACACCTCCAGGTGGTGTGACCCTGTGATTAGGTGTCTTAAATTTTTGCACAGACCTGTGTTCATGTGTGTTGAGACCTGGAAAACATGTCGAAGCTACAGGGCTTATGAGATGGAGCTGTTCAGACTCCATGCAGGAGGTAAAATTCATCTATTTGTGTTTAATGTGCAATTACAGATTATTAATGCTTCAGAAATTTGCCACGTCTTTTGATGCTTCTCTTCATTACCTTCCAACTAGTTCCAGAATGATCTGAAGCAAGAACTTATAAAACTGACCTGATTAGGAGGGTCAGAAGAGAAAGGTGAGGAAAGTGCAGGAATTTAGGAAGACGGACAGCAGGAAAACCTTGGATTATGTGCACGGTTCCTGGTGCATCTCCATGCATTCAGGAACACAATGCTTGGGGCATTGCCATCAAAGCAACGAAGACACAGTAGATTAAGGATAGAAACCAGATACAGATGAAAGGGAATGGGAAGTATAACACCCAAAAGGCCAAACATTTGGGAGGAAATTTAACTGACAGCACAGCATTAAGAGAAAAATTGGTGTACTCATGACATGTGGTATTTGTGCACACCACTCTGAATCTAAGTGAGGGTGGCCGGGCAGCTCTGTTTAATTCATGATCATCACCTTAGGTATATCAAATCTTCTTGTCCAGCTAGCATGTAAACCCTCTTTATTCAGATAACTGTTGCACAAAAGGTTCTTGCCATTCTTCACAAAGCTGATGAGAAAAGGAGGTACATAATTTTATAACCGATGTTTCCCAAACTTCCATTCAAGCTCCATGTGAGCACAGAAACACTTTTGCAGGGGTATCTGTGGGAACAGGGAACATCTGGCAGACTATAGACCCAGTAATGTAAATGGGATGAACCAGCAGGCTTTCCACATGTCCCCATCTGCCACATCTGCAAGGGAGAGCAAGTACAGAGAAGACCTCACCCAAGGTCAGTGTGTCTGCCACTTTAACACATCTAAGTAGTACAGCCTGCCATTCACTTAGGCACTTACTGTGCTAGGCCTGTGCTACACTCTTGTCCACAAATGATTTCACTTGATGCCCATAACAACCCTCTGAGATGAGTACTAATTTGTGGATCCCATTTTACAGATGAGAAATTGGAGGCTCAGAGATACAGAGTGACCTCAAGTCCCACCCTAGTAAATGGTAGAACAGGGCTCCACATACCATTGGAACCCAGGTGCATCTGACTGCCTGGTTCATGTCACAACCAAAGCAACAGCTGGGGCTGGGCAGAGCCCTGACCTGAAGCTTTGGGGACAGAGTCCCTGTAGACCTGAGTCCTGTATGTGCTTTCACAGTGAGGGCATTCTACAACACCTCAGGAGCCCCTGCAATTCCTGGAGGGGAAAGAAAGGGCTGCCCATCTCCTCCCACGAGGCAGAGACTAGTGATGCAGGGTTGAGATTCCTAGGCTGGAAATCAGGAAATCTTGGCTCTTCCACCAGCTCCCTGTGTGACCCGGGAAACTCATTATACCTCTCTGATTAAAAACAACAGCAACCATGGCTACATTTTTAATTCATGGTGGGCTAGGTGCTTTAGAGGGCCACAATTTATGCTTGAGGACAATCTGGAGATAGTTCTAGTATTAGCACCAGTAGATAAACTTAGTTCAGAGATAACCTTCAGCTCCTTGGTGGAGGACCTTGCCCACAGATCACACAGGTCCTAAGAGGTAAGGATCCAGGGCTTGCAGCAGGATCTGGCCGAGGTGCAAGGCCTCACATTAGGGTTGGGAGGAGGCCCTGCTCACCTGGGGCATCATCTGACCTCTATAAGGCCTGCCCTACCTGCCCGGTACTATGACTCGCCTGCTAGGTTTTACTTGACTCCGACACTTTTTTTTTTTTTTACAGTAAGTAACTCAAGTTAAACGGGAACCTCACACTGCCAACTTAGATGGGGACCCCGATCATCTGGCACAGTGAAGGCAAGGCTTCCCCCAAAGTGCGATGAAACGGGAGGACGGGGCAGAGTCCGGCGAGGCAAGGTAGGGAGCCCTGGGCGTGGTCGCCGCGGAGGCCCAGCCAGCCGCATCTGGAATCAGAACCACAGGAGGGCCGCGCCCCTCGCCCCCGGGGCTCTGCCCACTCGGCCCAGGCCGGGTCCCCGAGGGCCGCCCTCCCGTCCCTGGCCCACTCACGGCGGCGGCGGACAGCTGCGCGGCGAGGACTGCGCGAGGATGAGCTGTCCGCGCCTCCCGCTCCGCCCGCAGCCCACGCCGGGCGCCGGAGCCGTCGGTCCGGCCTCCAGAAGCCACTTCCGGGCCTCTCTAGGAAGCCTGGAGGTGTCGGCCTCTCTATGATGCGCAGGTGTCTTGTCCACCTTCACCTAGGCTGGGGCTGCAGGATCAGGCCATGATCTCCACGACCTTCCCAGCCCGTACGTTCCCGTGTCGCAAGAGTCCTTTGAGGGTCACCTCTACTCCTTTTCCCACCTGCAATTTCTGTCTTTTGACTTCCCTCTGTCTTTGTGTATCCCCAGTGCTGAGTACAGGGCTGATAGAAGGTGCTCAGCTCAGCAGTATTGCTCTGGGGAGGTGGATAGGGAGTGGAAGATGGCTGGATGATGGCTGGATGGATAGATGTGTGGAGGATGGATGAGTGAGGGATGAGCTCCACTGATGACTGAATATTTACTTTCCATGTGTCCTTTAAAGTCTGTTATCTCAGTGTCCACATCTCTGTGTGTTCTTACGTTTTCCCATGTCCCTGGTTTCCCTGTTTTTCCAGCTCCACTTGTTCTGGTCATTGAACAGGCGATGATGCCAAGACTTTGTTGCTGAAGGGACCCAGGACTTAAAAGCCACGAGGAAAGGAAGGCGGACATTCTCACGCAAAGTTCTCCCCCATCAGGAGTGGGGAACTATGGAAAGCTGCTCAGTGGACGCTCCTCCCGCGCTCCCCACACATGGACCCCTGGCTGGGAGGACATCATTTTGGTGGTTCAGAGGTCGGAGGTGTTGACTCCCTGGGCTGCTTTTGCACTGGTCCCACATTTAGACACAAAGAGGCTCATACGAATTATGCCATTTATTGCTCAGTTTTTATTGAGAACACAAATGAAGTCAAAGAAGCCTGGGAAATAAAAATTAATGAGGGCCAGGTGAAGAAAATGGAGAGAGACATTGACCCTTCTGATAAGACCTTGACTTTCCTGCCTGTCTGGTCCTCAGCTTGATCCAGTTGTAAGTTTTGAGCGACTGAGTTAAGATGGTTCCAGGTGGTTTGAAGGGATGGCTTTGCTGTGGCTTATATAGAAAGATTAGAAGAGAAGAGGAAGGTTATTAGGGGGTGGGAAACCAGCTAGATGCTCTGGGGACCAGCAGTCAAAGAAGAAAATGAGGATGCAGCACAGAGGATAGATTCCCCAGGATCCTCCAAAGGAGGTAGTGATTTATTGTGTGTTGATAAACATGAGAAATGGTGAAGTTAAGTGTTAATAGTCTGTGACACCCAGGACTCTTCCCAAATATAAGCACTTATTTTTGAAGGAAAACTATAAACTGTATAATTGCTTTCTTAGTTTCAGCTGCAATTTAGTGAGTTGATTTTGTAAAAGTGTAATATCTAAGCTAGAAATGACTAGATAAAGAATTTGACTTCAGTGTGAACTTATGTCATTGCTTATCTAATTTTGTTTCCCCGCTTTAAAAATTTCAGACAATGGGTGCATTTCAGAAAAAAAAACACCCACAAAACTATGCTATCAGACTTCCTTATAGGGATACAACATTTTGTTTGTAACAAAGTACATTCACACTTACTATTTCATCAAATTCTCTCAGATAGTGATGCTGAGGATCTAAGGTTTCAAGTAGTAGAGAGTAACTCCAGCTAACATAATTTTAAAAAGTGCAATTTGTAGAGTCTCAGAAAGGGTGGAACAACTGTATTTACTTTTTGGAAAGCATGGTTAGCTTCTGTAACAGGAAGCCCTGCAATCTCAGTGGTTTTGTGCGGTAAGTGTGACTCTGACTCTCACTGCAGTTTAACTGGGTCTGCAGGGAAGAACTGAGGGCTGTGCTCCATACAGTCACTCAAAGCCTCCTTCGCCTGCTGTGCCGTCATCATCTTCAACACGTCGACTCCAGGCTTGCCTCACAGGGGCATGTATGAGTTTGGATTCGAAACCTCTGATTGAAGTTTTGAAATTCTTCAGTCCCTTTGTAGCACTTAGCCCATCTGAAATTATCTTGCACATTGTGAGAATGAAAGCTCCCAGAGAGCAGAGACTGCTTTATTGATGGGGCATCTCTAGAGTGTCTGGACAGAGACTTTTTTTTTTTTTTTTTCAAATTGCTGAATAAATGAGCAGGTAAATAAATGTCATGTCTCTGGTTGTTCCTGTTCAAAACTTCATGTCTGCAGGTGAGGCCTTCTTTTGGCCCAGCTTGGGTCAGAATCATCTCTACTATGGTCAGCTACGACACGGGGGTGTACAAACAACTATTAGTGGCTTGCCACTATAAACTGAGGTGATGTCTCAAGAAAGGTAATCGTCATGTGCTTGGCAGATACCCCAAAGCCTTGTTACTTAAGAGTGTGCCCCAGTAACATCACCATCCCTTGGAAATTTATTAGAAAATGTTGGGTCTTGAATCTGACCAACTCTAGACATTGCATTTTAGTAGAATTTGCAGGTAATTCCTATGCACAATAAAGTCTGAGAAGCACTGCCTTAGAGGTGCTGTGACCTAGTAGTAGTACTACTGTGGCTCTCTGGAGTGGGTAAGAAGGTCCTTATGATAGTTCCAGATGACCCCTGGAAGCAAGTGCGGTTCAATGACTTGGTCAAGGCCACAGAACTAATTAATGACAGGGTTGGTCATTAATTGGAGCTTCTGGCTCCAAGTTCTTCTACATTCCACACTCTTTCTATTCTGTGCTATCTCTTGGATCAACCTATTTTTACTCAATAGCAAAAAATAATTAAAAGGGGAATAAATAGAAAAAAATTCAAGTTACATTTAAGTGGTGGTTAATGATTTCAATAATTGATTTGTTTTGGAAAAGGCAACAAGCATTTATTACTTACCGTGCATTTGATGAAATGTTTTCCCACCACATATTAAGGAACTATCCAAGTAAAATAATGAATGTTTATATTTCATTTATTTGGCAATTAAGCATCTTAACATTCTTTTATAAGGTTTTATAGCACTTATTAAGAATTATCAAGCATCCTATTTGGTTCAATGGTTTTTTTTTTTCCTTTAAAAAGCTTTTGAAGTATCTTTTTGTTAGTATGCATGCCTTTCTCAGTACTGATGAATCTGAGTGTTTCAGTAGTGCTGATTAAAACTGGGAAAGGGCTGGCTGTACAGGGCTCAAGCCTTTGGACCATTCCTAGAGGGGACACAGTGGACCCCCTGATATGCTGAGGATTGTCTGCTGTTTTAGTGATTTCAGGAATTTAGGAACATGGGTCCGTAACAAGATTAATTTGGTATATTTGAACTACAAATCAGAAATTCACTCTGATATAGGAAAGTCAAAGGTATGAATGATTGGCTCCGGTAACTGGAAGCTCAAAAGATGGATCTAGTTGCAGGGCCTCAAACTTCATCAGAGCTCTCTGTCTCCACCTCTCAGTTCCAAGCTGCTGCTGTGTGCCTTTCCCTGTGGTAACCAAAGTCAACAACTTCCTTATTCTCCAAATCCTTCAGAACGTTCCAGTAAAACTCCCAGGGAAGACTGTGATTGGGCAGTCCATGAGCCATGTGACCACCTCTTAACTGATCACTGTAGCTGGAGATGATACATTCTGACTGATTGAAACTGAATTTTGACCCACTCTGGGATGGTGTATCAGTTTCCTATTGCAACTGTAACAAGTTACTTCAAACTTGGTGGCTTAAAACCACACACATTTATTCTCTTACAGTTCTGGAGGCCAGAAATTAGAAACCACTTTCACTGGGCTAATGTCAAGGTTTTGGTCTGATGTTGGACACAGGAAGAAGGAACCTAGATCCCTGAATGACCTTATGGAGTGGAGCTTTCTCCCTAGGCTCACAAATCTAGATTACCTGTCCTCTTATTTATGGCCCTGTATATTTTTAATTGAAATTTTGAGATACTTGTAGATCCTCAAGCCATTTTAAGAAACAATGCAGAGAACTCCTGCATACATACACTGCACTCACTTTCCTCTAATGATAATAGTTTGAAAAAATACCATGACCAAGATATTGACATTGGTACAACCTACAGATCTTATTTAGATTTTCTTTTTCACTTGTACCCACTTTTTTGTGTATATGCATGTGTGTGTGTTTAGTCTTGATGATTTTATCACGTGTAGGTTTATGTATTAAGCTACTATATTTTGAGGATTTGTTTTTTTTTTGTTCAGTAGTTTAACCTTTATGTAAATGCAACATAGTAAAACATATGCCAAGAGAGAATGCTTTCTAGTATCATGTATAACTAATTAAAACAAATAAAAAAATAACAAAAGAAGAATGATGTGTCCAAAGGCAAAGATCCTGAAATGTATTGTGTGCACTGGTCTGCAAATCTTGTCTTTACTGAAAATAGTCAGCATGTATTGGACAACTGCTGTGTACCAAGCATCTTGTTAAGTGCTGGGAGAATGCAGCAAGAGGTAAGATAGTCCCAGGAACAATGACTGCAGTGGTTGTGTCTCATCCAGTGCAGGTTCCACCACCTGCTCCTGATGCTCTGCAGCCACCTGAATATAAAATATACTCATTCCATAATGGCTGCATTCCCCAGGAAACATGCACTCCTGCCCTGCATCTTCTGAACCTTCTTAGACAATGAAGCACAAAGCACAAACGTCTCTCTTATAGGAGGGACATTTCCCTCAGGACGGAGGGAGTATCTCAGGAGTCCCTATGAGAAGTTCCGGTGTGATTGGATTGCAAGAGATTACCACTGTGTCTTGGTTTGAGTCTCCCTGGAGACAGACCTTGAGAGAATTCAAGTGCAAGTAGCTTATTTGGGAGGTGATCCTGGGAAATACCAGGAGGAGCGGGGAAGTGAGACAGGGAGGGGAAGGCAGCCAGCATTAGTAAGGAAAAGAGCATTGTCCCCCACCCCACTCCCGGGGAAGCTCTGGAGTGCAGTGTGACACCTTTCTGGGGAGTTGTCCTACCTGCGGGATGAGGCTGCTGTCTTCATTCATGTCTCAGCATGGTCAGTGTTGACTTGTTATTGTTGAGGGTGTATGTGTGGGAGGTGAATTCATTTGCTGTCATTACCAGTCACCCCATGAGAAAGCAACACACAAGAACACAGCTGCTGGCTGGCATCTGGAAGCTGTGCTGGCATGCAGGGGAGGGTTGAGGGGAAGGCTTCGGGGCACCCATAGTACCTGCTACACATGGTAATCCCACAGTGCTGTGCCCTTGAGGGTCGCCTACCAGCCCCTCTCCATTGCCTCCCATCGAGGTGGTTTTCTTGGGCACAGCTCTTTAAATGTCTATTGAGAAAGTGGCATGCGAGGTGAGTCCTGCAGCACCGGAGGAGTTTGCCCAGGGAGTAGAGAAGCAAGGGAAATTTGGGTGGAAGTAACGGGGCAAAGGCATGGAGTCAGGACTGGGCTTGGGGCATGGAGAGGTGCTGGGTGTCGTGTCATGGGGGTTGGAGGAGGTACTATTTTGTACAGTATGTGTCATGATTAATCTGAAAAGGAAGACCTTGTCCTCCTGCTGGAACTGTCCCATAAGCCAAAGCAAGATAGAGGAAGCCTCTGGGAGGGCGGGGGTGTAGCCTGGATCCTCATGCTCCACCCTCTTGGTGACACATCCTCCTGTGTCACAGACATTGGCTTCTTGCTGGATCTGTCTCACGTGGAGGAAGCAGCATGAGCTAGCTTTCGGGCCTTTTCTTTCATGAGCATTAATTCTGTCTATGAGGCTTTGCTAAATAATCCCAGAGGCCCAATGCCCAATACCATCATCCTGGGGGCAAGGATTTGGACACATGAATTTAGGGGTGGGGCATAAACATTCAGACTACCCTATCCTCTTTCTGAGAATAAACTTCCTGAGAACTTTTAGAGTGACAGTAGCTGACAACTATCTCCATATCCTCCAAAGGACTCCTGCTACCCCTCCAAGTGTTTTCTCCAGGGAGCCACACGCTAGGGGTCATGGGTTTCCAACAGGATGGTTGTGATCATCTCCGAGTTATGTAACCAGTGTCTTACTTATAGTCTAGTACTTCATCCAGAGTCATGGAAGATGGGCCCTTTCTAATCTCTTAACTTGGAGGAAGTAAAGCAAGACCAGAAGCCTGGACTTTCACGTCAGAGCAGGGGAGACGCAGGGGAGACGCGGATCTGTCTCTGCATACTGAAGTCCTGAGCTGCAGCAGAGGGTGCCCACACTCCACACAGACACCCCTGGGCGGGTGAGCTGCCCTCAACACAGATCAGGTTCAAGGTTATGTGGGTAAACTTGTATAGGAACAGTCATATCAGCATTATCGTAAGAGCTCCAAGGTGGAAAGAACCCTATTGTTTATTAACTGATGAACAAAACAGAACAAAAACGGATTAAATCTGTTATATCCCGTGAATGAATGATTCGGCTGTAAGAAGCAGAGAGATACTGGTGTGAGCTACCACGTGGGCGAAGCATGAAAACATCATGCTGATATTTTCATCAGCCATTTTCAGAGGCCAGACACAAAGGCCTTCGAATACATGATTTCATTTAGAGGAAATGTCCATAATAGGCAAATCCGTAGAGACGGAAAGTGATGGGTGGTTGCTGGCAGTTGGGGATGAAACTGGGAGTGAATCATTATTGCTGATGGGCTCAGGGTTTCTTTTTGGAGTGATGAAATGTAAAGGCAGCTGCACAACTCTGAATACTGAGAGCCACTGATCAACGCTGTAATGAATAGATAACATATAATATATATATATATGAATTATATCACAATAAAGCTGTCATACAAGCGATCACACCTACAATGGTGTCAATCTCATTCTAATTTTAATGTTTGAATAGGAGAGGACAGGATGGCATATCTCCTGGGCCTTGCCCACAGAGGTGTGTGCTGAATGGCAAAATTAGCATGGGTGAAACTTTGGAAGCCACCACCTTAGAAAAATAAACATGACTCTCTTTGCTCCACTATCGTAGTATCCTGACTTTGCCCCTGAGGCCTCCATCTCACCTTCCTCATTCTCAGAGCAAGGAAAAAAAAAAAAAAAAGTACCAGGCAGGAGGCAAAAGCGAAGTTTGAATAATAAGTGGTTTCCAATTAGCTGCATTGAAAATTGAGAGTCAACTTGTATTAATTTTCATGACCAAATTACTTCATTTTGTCTCTCCTCTGACTGGGAGGGTAATTTTATGCCAGGTTTATTTTAGTCATTCTAATTATGCCTGCATCAATATTTAGTGGGTATTTGCCTAACCCGCGGCATAGCCACGTTTTTTCCTTCCCCAGAGATCGCGGTCGCACAATATTAGTAGGTGGTGCACAGTGCGGGATGCTGTTCCTTTCAGTTCCTCGCCCCTGTGTGTAAGGATGTTCAGGTGGTGTTTCCTGGGGAGCAAGGTGGAAGTATTCAGATGCTTCTGCAGAGCTAGGGGCAGCGCTGAGGGTGCCATGGCTCAGTATGTGATGCTCCCTGTGATTCTAGCACGGATGTTTTGTTAGGGATTCAGTTATAGAAGACAAATGGAAACCGACCACTTTTTGAGACTTTCCGTCTTCATTTCCTTCCTCTGGCTCCTTTTCTAGCTCCTCCCTGGGGAAAGCCCCAGAATCAACCTTCAGCTTTTCCCCTTTCAACATCTACATCCTTTCCCTGAAAGAACATTTCAACCCCCTTAGTTTCTTTCACCTCTGAACCCGAGGCCGATGACCCCCAGATGTACGTGAACTTGCAGCTGGACGGTGGTCATGGAGGTGATTGGGTTTATCTTGACTGATGTCAGGGTGGATTCCTTACTGCAGCGACACCCGGCATTGGTGGACTCTTTTGACACTCTCTTCTTTTCCTTCCTTTCCAGGTTAGTTTAATCTGACTCTGCAAAGCCTCTTGGACTCTTTCTCTCTGTCAGCTGCCTGATTTCCTGATGGACTCCTAACCAAAGTCCCACCCCAGAGTGTCAGAAAGTTCATCTCCATGGCCTGCAGGGCTTGAGAACCTCTTGGACAATCCATCCTGCGGCCAAACCACTGTGCTGCCTTCCATGCCTTTCTCCTATAATGCCAGATTCAGGGGACCCCAGTAGACCTCCAGGAGCCAAATCCGATGCAATCACACAAGAGTCTATTGCAAGCTCAAGCCTGGACCACAACTGTTTCCCACACAGTGGTCCCAGGGAGTGAGTCCCAGTCCTTTGCTCAGTGAGATTTTATAGGTTTTGGGGGGATATTCTGTGTGTCACAACATCACACAGCAAATCATTCCATACCGCGGGAAAATCAAACAACAACTCTTAACATTGATTAGCACATTCACTGGTGGGAACAATTTGGGTAGGGGTGATTGGTTAGTACAAGAGGAGGATTCCTTTGAACTGATTGGTTTAAGCCATGGGGGGTGTACGTGCTAAACTACATGGTTTCCCAACATGTTATCAACCACCATAAACTACTGGGGGGGTCATCTGGCATCCCAGGTATTTTCCCTGTCTCATGCTGATTGGGGTTGCTAGGGGGGTTGCTATGGGTCCTCACCTAGCCTGACTGAGTCAGGGTCACCTGGCACCGCAGATCTCTCCTGTTATTTGCAGACAAACAACTCAACAGGGTGGGTATGTGCCTAGAAAGGCTCTGTGGGTTTTTCCAAGGACAAGGGTCACGTCTCTTTTCTTAGGACAGGCCTTGAGATAAAAGCTGCTGTTATTTATTTATTTTCAAAAATGGAGTCACATCAGTTTCTCACTCCCTCTCCCGGGGTGCAGAGACACCCCCCCCCCCCGAACCATTCCCCTGAGTCCTACAGAATGAGCGGAAATTGAGACAGAGCCTTAGGTAAGAGAGCAGGACAACAGTTGGGCCAAGGCAGGGGAGGGTGTGAGAAACAGAGGGACACCAGGACTGCGGGGCCTTGGGAATGTGGAAGGAGAGACAGCAGTGGAAAGGTTGCTGGACTGCCTGTGGGCGTCCCCACTGAGTGATCCCCAGGACACTGGAGCGGGAGGTTGGGAGGAGCGAAGTAGGGAGGGAAGTCATTCCAGAATCTCCCCTGCAGATGCCAAGGCGTGGTGCATGGCTCCACCCTAGACTCTGTAAGTTCTCCTGGGTTCCACACAAGCATCCAGCCGTTTGCCACCCACCTGGCACCCGGCTCCTTTTTGCACTGAATTGAGGGAGGTGGTTGCACAAGCTATGGCACATAAACAGAGTTTACAGGCTGCGGCAGGCTATTGGGCAAGAGCTCTCAACCTTTTATTGCACACTAAGGACGCTAGACTCTGCAAGTTGGTGTCGACGAAAAAGAATCATTGGTGAAAGTTAGGGTGGTTTGGATTTTATACTATCAGAGACACACATAGTTTCTGATCCATAAGGGTAAACCTGACTGACCTCAGTGCATGTAGCTCAGATCCAACCAAAGAACATGCTAGTTTAGTTGACTTGGGTTAATGTAAGCCTTGATATGAGAGAGAGAGAGAGAGAGAGAGAGAGAGAGAGAGAGAATGGAAGCACTGTTTAGTTAATTAATTCATTTTTTTCATACATTCAACAAGTGTTTATTGAGTGTCTCCTATGTGCCAGGGAGTGTTTTAAGACTGTAAAAGAGATAATAATCAACAAGATATTCTGATTCTTCAAAGAGTTCAGAGGCTAGTGTGGGCTCAGACAAATAAACAAGCAATTACATAACAGTAAAATTTCTCAAGAGGTGTTCATTGTGCCACTTGGAACAGATCACCGGGTGTGTCTTAAACATGCGCTTCCTGGACCCCACCTTCACCCAGCCTGGGAGTTAGCCTTCCTGGCAAAATACCACAGAAGCTGTTTTCTCACTGCATTTTTGAAACTGCTCTGCCATAAGTATAGGATGTTATAATGCCGAGAACCTGGGTGGTGGGCGTCGGGAACGGAAGGAGGTCCTAACCCTGGGGCCTGTCCTAACCCTGGGGCCTGTGGAGGGACAATAGATGGCTTCCTTTTGGAGGTGGTGTGTAAGTTGAGTCCTGGAGGGAAAAGGGAGTGAGCAGAAGGGATGGGGAGGGAGCAGCAAGGGGCACAAAGTATGATGGAACTGGGATGTCGGGGGCCCAGGAGTATTTCCATGAGGCTGAGTTACAGAGGAGAAAACTGCGGTGAGAGGGGAGGCAGGTAAATAAACCAGGACCCCTTCAGGTGGTTTCATCGATCACGTGGTAAAGAACATCTGAGTCTCACCTCCCATGGCCATTTACCCCACATGAGTCAGGGCACATTTGTTTGGTAATTGGGAAAGTTTCTTATCTCCTTTGGAAGGGACCTTGAACGACAAGCCAGGGCACAGTCGGCTAGGATGACTCTATTTGCTTACTTACAAAAATACTATATTGAATTTTTTTGCTATGGTCTGATTATGGCCAGCCTCCCAAGGTCCATGTATTAAAGGCTTGATCCCCAGAGCAGCAACTACGGAGAGACGATGGGATCTTCAGGAGGGGCAGCCTAGTGGAAGGTTCTTAGGTCATTGGTTGTGTGCCCTTGAAAGAATACCATCAGTCGCTTGGCTTCCTGACTCATTTCTCTACCACAGAATCCCCCTGGGCCATAATGTACTGCCCTTGACAGAGACCCAAAGCAATGGGGTCACTTGAGCTTGAATTGGAACCTCCAGAATTGTAAGCCAAAATAAACCTTTTCTCTTTATAAGTTAATTGCTTCAGGCATTTCATTATAGTGACAGAAAACAGTAACACAATGGAATAGCTTGCTTTTAGATATTTTAAATCAAACACTTTTGTTCATTATCCCTAAAGGGAATTTAAAATATTATATTCTCCCTGGCACATTTTAAAGCCAATGTCTCAAAATTTTGGCTAATGTCCAAGTAGTTGTAAAGAATGGGATAACTAGCATATTATAAATGATGACATTTTAGGATAAACTATTTTTTGGGTACCAGATAAACTATTATATCATGATTTAATTATATCTAGAAGAATATAAATAGCTTGGCAGTTAATATTTTCAGCATCTTGCAACATTATAAGACACATTATAAGAAGGGTCTCTTTTTAGCAGTTGAAAATTTTATACATATCTTCTTATACCCACATTTCTAGTCTAGTGCTTTCAAAGACTTTCATGCAAAATATTCCTTACTTATTTCTTATTAGCTCCTCTTCCTATTTCTCTGTAATTGTGTGTGTGTTATGTATGTTTAGTTTTTATGCCCTGTGACCATAGGTATTTAGTCTCAAATTTCTGTTAACTCATATGCAACAAATAAAATAATATTATAAATCTAATTATTAAATATAAAGAGTAGGAACTCCCCATCCCAATTTTAAAACTCCCCACCCCAATTTATCCATGTATTCATGACTGCAGTTTGTTTACTAATAGTCTTAGATAGGGTCATCAAGAGTGTTATTTTTGCTATTTATTTTTATGGAAGTAAATAAGTAAGTTCAGCATGAATTCTATTAGTAAATTTTTATTTTTATATATGAATCTCTGAGAAGTCTCATTTGCAGAGTTTGGTAGATAGGAATACAACCAGATATAGATAGCAAACTTACCTAGTATTTCTCAAACCCACCAATATATTTCACAATGTTCATAGATGAAGAGAAACTATATGATCATATTCATAGATGGAGAACAAACATTTGACAAAATTCAACATCTTTTATGATAAAGATTCTTAGTAAATTAGGAATAGGTGGGATACTCAATTTTAAAAATTTCTTGAGTTATATATCCCAAATGAAATTTAACAATCAATTGACAACTAGGTTAGGTCCTTCTTCAATTTTTCTGAAAGCTGACAATAGGAAACAATATTATCAGAAAAGAATGTATAACTCAATCCATCTCAGTTTCTGGAAAGGAGACCAAAGTAAATTTAAACCCAAGTCAAATGATAGTCATACCTGTCATTCTCTTACTTAACAGCATCTTGTTTAATTACATGTTCTCAGAGTTGGGAAAATCAAAACTATACAAACACAACATTGTGAATGCAGTAGTTTTGACAAAATGCTTTGATTTTATGTGCCTTAAATTTATTTTAAAACAATCTTATAACTGAAGATTTAATCCATTGATCTTATGGAAAATAGTCAACATACAATTAGCAAAGCCATGATTTGTAGATTGCCGATTCAAAGTATTTGGATTTTTTTGGAGTTATATGGTCCAATCGTATTTAACAGTCAGCTGTGGGGAAAAACATGACTCTTTAGTTCAGTTCCAACAGGCACGTGAACGGGACTCTCATGACAACCACTTATTTCTGATAGACAGTGTCATAGTTTGGGCTTCTCTAACTAAGCCCCACTGACTGTGTGGCTTCTAAGCCACAGGATTTTACTTTCCACAGTCCTGGAGCCTGGACCTTGGAGGACAGGGTGCCAGGGGTTCCGTGGAGAGCCCTGGTCTACCTTGTGGACTGCCAGCCCCCTGGGACTCTTCCCAGGGCACTAAGGCCATCCATGAGGGCTCTACACGCATGCCCAGTTACCTCCCAGAGGCTCACCTCCAAGTGCTATCAGGTTGGGGGTTCTGACTTCAACTCATGAGTTTTGGGGGACACAAACGTTCAATCCATTGCACACAGACAGACGGACCATGAAGTTTGTTGTTGCCATGTGTTCACAGGTTAATTAATCCTCGTGAGAAGAGTGGGAGCTCGTTAAGTGGGGCAGGGTGTCCTGCGCAGGGCTCCTCCAGCCAGGAATTACAGGACACGGGGGAATCAGGCCAGTGGACAGCGTGTCCAGGCGGAGGAGACCACTGCAGGGAAGCTCCAAGGCGGGAGGGTGTGTGTGGGTTTGAGAAGTGGCTGAGTCCCTTGTGACTAGAATGGAGTAAATGAGGGACAGAAGTCGTAGATGTGGCCCAAGAGCTAGAGGGGCCTAAGGATTTTGGCTTCTACTCTGGGTGAAATGAGAGCCTTTGCCAGGTTTTCAGCAGATGCTGGGGAAGACAGGACCAAGGATAGAAAAGCCTCTCTCCAGGGATGAGGGGAGAATGGACGGTGGGGCGAGGGTGGTGGAGGGACCTGGTGGGGGCCACTGCAGGATGCAGGCCGCAGGCCAAGAGGACTCGGCTCGGGTCGGCTGCTGCATCAGAGCGGGTGGGAGTGGTCAGGCAGAGCCAGCAAGATGGCCTGGGTGTGGGTTAAGTTAAGAGCAGCTCGTGGGTCTCAGCGTCTGAATCAGGATGGAGCTGCCCTCCCTGAGACGAGAGGCTGTGGGTGACGTGTGTCAGGAACACGGCAGGCGGGGAGAAGGAGCTGGGGCGAGTGCAGAGGAGAGGGAGAAGGAGTCCGTGTAGGAGGGGACAAGAAGAGGAAGCAAGCACACAGGGACCCTCAGGCCATCGAGGAGGCATCTGTGAGGGGAGTGGAACTCCGCTGTGGCGGGAGGAGATGAAGGACCTCATAGTGTCCTCTTCACAGTTGATGGTGACGGTGTTGGTTTTCAGGGCTGCCATAATAAACTCCCCGGGTGACTTGAACAACAGCAGTGTGTTCTCTCACAAGTTCTGGAGGCCAAAAGACTGAGGTCAGCATGGGGGAGGGCCATGTCCTCTGAAGGCCCCGGGGAAGGCTCTTTTCTTGCCTCTTTCAGCTTATGGTGGCTTCAGTTCAAACTCTCATGACAACCACTTACTTCTGATAGACAGTGTCAAAGTTTGGGCTTCTATAACTAAGCCCCACTGACTGGGTGTGGTACCTACTCTCTACCTGTCTTCAATTGGCCTTTGCCCTGAATCCCATCTGTCTTCTCTTTTGTCCTTTATAAAGATATGCGTCATTGGATGAGGCCACTCTGATCCAAGAGGAGCTCATCTGGAGAACCTTCCCTTAATTACGCCTGCAAAGATCCATTTTTTCCCTAATAGGACCACGTCCACAGCATCCTGGAGTTAGGACATGGATGTGTTTTAATGCGTGTGGGGTGTCACTGTTCATGCCACTACAGTGCTACAAACTCTTCCTCCGCTTCATTATGTGTCTCACTTCAGCTCGCAGGCACCAAAGGTGGGAGGGATGTCAGTAATTTGACTTTATGGCTGTGACTTCTGTTCTGCCCTCAGGTGAGAGAGGTTGAGTTGCACGTTGACGTCAAAATGGTGGAGGAGGTGGTGACTGAAAAGGTGGAAGGGACACTGCCAAGGTGGGTCTCCAAGAACGTAAAAAATCTTGGCAAGACTTTCCAAGGCCATGGAATGGGGAATGGAGCCAGTTTTATTTGGATCCCAAGTTTTAGGAGTATTTGATTGATATCTGGGTTATAATGATGTAAAATATGATTAGACCATTTATTCTACTTTATAACCTGCTCTTCTTGCTTTAAAACTATTGCAAACTTTTAAAAAAAATCATTAAATATTCTTCGACAACACAATTTTTTTTTTTTTTAGTGACCAGATAGCAGTTCGTCAAATGAAAGTATCGTAATTTGTATAACGAATCCTTTATAGAAAGCCATGTGGGCTACATTGTACATGTGATAAATACCACTGAAATGAACAACTCTCTTTATAAATCATTGTGCACATCTTTGATTATTTTCAAATGGGCTCATTTTAAATAACCATGAACCATGAATTGCTGTTTTGTGATCGCAATTTCTGCTCATTGTTTTCTTTATGAACTAAAACTTTTCCTTGAGGCGAAAAAAAAAAATGGAAAAGAAGTTCTTGGAACATCTGGCTTATGGCGTAATTTACTTTTGGTATTCAGCTGTGCTCTCCAATTCTGAAATGTCTTCTTTCTAATAGAGTCACCCCAGGTTTAATCTCCCTTCTGGAGGTACACATGCAAGTGTGTTTCCTGTGCAACTGTGGCCTGGAGCCCTGGCCCCAGGAGAAAAGCAGTGCTGAAGTTCTGCGTTAGTTGCCACAAAATTATTTCTCAACTTGAAAAAGCCAAGGAGGCGGGGCAGACAACAGAAAGAATTACAGTCCAGGGGCTTTTGTTGGGACTAAAAAGATTCCTGTGACTGTGGCTGCCACTGAAGACGGTGGTGTGCCAGGTGACTTGCCCAGCTCCCCCTCCCATAACCCATCTGAGGTACATATTTTCATCTGTTACTGAAAAAAGGCTGGAGCTCCGCAGAGGATGCCAACCTCACCGTCAGTTAAGTAACAGAGTTGGAATTCTAGCCCCTATTTGTTTGACTCAAACCCACCCTGTTGTGTGTCCGTGGGGTGCCCGTGTCTTTGCCTTTTGAATAGTGGTAACATTTCAGATCAAAATTTAAGAAGCCATGAAGTTGTGTCAACTGTTTTTCTCTTTAGGGATGATGGCCTCCAACTTGCAATCCTCCTGCCTCAGCCTCTGGAGCAGCTGGAAATTACAGGGCCTGGATCACTGTGCCTGGATAGGTGTGCCCACTTTTAATTTTGCCAAGCACCAAAACTGAGCAGCCACTAAGCCATTATCTTGGGTCACCACCACGACTTCACTCACTGAAAGGTATTTTCATGCCAAAAAGGAAAGGAAAGCTATGTGCCCTGAAAGACAGTCCTTGTAATAATGAGAATTCAATCTGGTGGAAATGAAATATATTGTCCTTATTGTGCTGATCATCATCTCTCCACGGACCGGGGAGAAGTGGGCACTCTCTACAAAGCATGTCTAGAGGTTGTGCTGTCAATATCTTCACTGTTCCTCCAGATGGTGACCCCGGAGTGGCTGGCCAGCCAGTGCAGAGGGAGCTGTGTCCGGCTGACCCCTGCCCTCTGATGACCTAAACTGTGACAGCAAGGGCTCACGCCTCCTTCTATTCAGGGTGGATTTCTTACACTCAGGTCCTTGCCAAGAAGGAGGAAAGGGAGTGGAGAGAGTAGATGTGAAATTCAAGTAATTTAAAGGGGAGGACAAAAGTGGGGAGAGAGAGAAATATCTGGACACGTGGACAACAAGATGTTTACACTCGAGGATCTCTTCATGGGTTCCCAGGAAGCAGAGCTGTACGGAGAACCCTTGCCGTTCTCCAAGGGGATGAGCCAGCATAGAACTCGGGAGACTCTCATGCTGGCCTTCCAGGGAAGCCATTGTTCCCGTTCAGTGTGAGAGGCAAGGACACATTTGCAAGAGGACGTCCTCACACACTTGAGCAAGGAGATGCTGGAAGAGTGGCTGGCCTGGAGTGAACACAGTAAATAATTGACGACTAAAAGCCAGTTATTAGGTAAGTCTGCTACTGTTTAACCCCAGCTGTTGTTCCAACTCACCCTGCTGTTGAAGTCATGGATTTATGGACATAAAAGCAAAGTTGGCTTGTGTGCGGTCTCTGTAGATAACAAGGTCAGATGTGAGGTCAAGGAGAGCCAGGTCAGTGGACCCAGATGTTGCTCAGTGGTGGAGCGCTTGCCCAGCATGCACGAGGCCCTGGGTGTGACCCCCAGCACTGCCAGAAGAAGGAAAAAAGGAGAGAGAAAGAAAGGAGGGAAGTAAAGAAGGACGGAATGTAGGAAGGAAGGAAGAAGGAAAGAAAGAAATGCAAGTGGAGATGTTCTGACTTACCATAAGAATGAAATTCCTGAAGTTACACATTATTGAATGAAAACCCTGGACCAGATTTTGTACTAAACATTTGACCAGCATTAATCTCAGATGCACAGGATGAGGGAGAATGGCTAATGTTATCCCTGGTTGAAGAGCGCAGAGCCCAAGGATATGCTGAGCAGCTGGGAATGCACCGGGCTCCCACAGGAGGTGTGAGAAGGCCTCTGCCTTGGAGGCAGACTGACCGTTGACTCACTGGCAGCTCATGCACGTGCACAAACACATACACGCACACACACACCCTAGACACAGATGCAGGGACACATGCACACCCACCCCTACCTATGTATACACATGCTTGCACATGTGCACATATATATAGACACTCTGTCCGCATCCTCCACACATACAGCTACAGACACACACCCTACATGTGTGCATATGCACACACAAACACCTATGCCACATACTTTTGTGTCTCTATCTCTAGATCTATAATATGCACATGCACACACATACACATAAAGAAATACCCTCAGCTGGGGTTATAGCTCAATTGGTAGAGCGCTTGCCTAGCACGTGTGAGGTACTGAGTTCAATCCTCAGCACCACATAAAAATAAAATAAAGGCATTGTGTTCATCTACTATAAAAATATTCTAAAAAAGTTTCAGTATAAAAAAAAGAAACTCCTCCCACTTACTCCCCTCAGCCCACAGACACACATACACACATACTCCCCCACATACACAAGTGCACATGCACAAACACATGCATATACACTCTTCCTGAGAGACACACTTGTGTACACAGACACACACCAGAGCAAAAGCCCCAGTTATGCACCAAATTCTGCTGCTTGTCTCTCTGAGTGAAGTCAGGTATTGTCCCCTCCCTGTTCCTTGGGTGCTTCACTGCAAACTCCAAGTTTGGATTAAATTGGTGACCATCTGATTATATGCCTTGGGGATGTGCCTTGGGCCTGCCTTGTGGTGAGGGAATAGTCTAGAACATTGGCGCTCGCATCTCGGGCTTAAACCAGATCAGCTAGACTTCTCCCCTGCCCTTCATTGCGTTTCACTGAACGATTTTATTTGCATGAAAGGGTCCTCGTCTTTAAAAGTTTGGAAACAAGCGAACGTAGAGCTCCAGGAGAAAGGGCTGACCAGGTGCAGATGTGGCCGAGGGGCGTCCCTGAGCAGACGGAGGGGCAGTGTGCTCAGGCCGTTCTTGCCCAGGGCTTGTGTGGCCCCATCCCCTGCCCTTCACCCACTTCAGCAGACACCCCTTACACAGCAGCGCCTCCCTGTGCTGTGGGAACTGCTGAGCCAGGCGGTTTCTTTGTTTAGTTGAAGTCCAATTATTTCGTTAAAGCCCCGGGAAATTGTTAGTCAGAATCACATCAGGGATTTCTAAGAAGAATATGCAGGAAGAGGTTTGTAACCTAGAAACTGAAAATCATAAATGTCGCTGCCACATCCACCGTGCCATCGTGCCAGGGCAGTGACGTAGGTTGCCGACAACACAACGAAAGTGCCGGGAGCCAGTGAGCGAGACCTAGGATTTACTGGGAAGGCTTACAAGAGACCAGAAACTGCCCCAGGAGGAGTGCCGTGGTGACGCCGGTAGGGAGCACCCCTGTCCCTCATGGTGCCCCTCCCCCCCACGGTGATCTGTCCAGGGGTGGCTGGCTGGACGAGTGACGCAGACCCTTTCCACAGTGCCCTCGGTTCTGTGTCAAGGGTTTTATAGGTCAGACTGCAGGAGCAGGGACACCATCAGCATCAGCTCCCATAATCTTAGAAAAGGAAAGGTCAATCATTAGGTATTAACACAGTCAATAAATAAATAAGTGATCAGGTTAGCCTGCTTCTGCATTTTGATAGAATGACCATACAGATAAGAAGGATGCATAAAAACAGTGACTTTGCATTTCAACCAGGGTTTTGACAAGGTCACTCAGGTATCATTTTTGGTAAGATAAAGAAATGTGATTAATTCAACTTGGAAAAAGGTGGCCCGTGGTCTGTCTCTCATAGCTAGAATTGCCAACCTGTTGGTCTGTTTCTCTGACAAGAATTTAAGCTCTGTGAGGGTAGGAACCTTGTCTATTTTATTCATCACTAAGTTCTCAGTACTAGAGTAGTTCCTGGCACATAGTAGGAACTCTCATCAATATTCAGTGAGCTAATGTTTTATTAAATATCTTACTTAAATACATAGAAAATGCTATGGAAGAGAAGCTTGAGAGTTCTAGTTCTAGTGACATGGTGCTGAAAGGGTAGAACAGTGGACCTCGTCTTAATAGAATGAAATCTAGAAGGTTTCCACTTTGAGTCAAATAAAATGTCTTAAGAATAGAGGGAGTTGATCCTTACCACAAGATATTAAAAAAAGACTTCAGAACTTTGCTTCTGGGGATGGCAGACAAGGTAATTGGGATCAACATTCTTGCTGAAAGTTTATTGAACAGAGCCTGATAAAACATTTATAAAAAGATCCCCTCAAAACCATCAAAATGCTGAAATAAAACAACTACCAAAGAATTAATATAGTCAATATGGCCATAGTGCCAAAAGTAATGTACAGATTCAATGCCATCCCCATCAAAATACTAATGACATTTTTCATAAAACTAGAAAAGCAATTCTTAAATTCATTCAGAATTATTCTAGACCTAGAATAGCCAAAGCAATACTAAGCAAGAAAAGCGAAGCAGGAGGCATCACAATAACTGACCTGAAATTATACTACAGAACTGTACAGCAAACCCAGCCTATGTACTGGCACCAAATAGACCCGAAGACCAGTGGAACAGAATACCAGACACAGAGAAAAATCCACATGCCTACAGTCACCCGATACTTAACAAAGGTGCCAAAAATATATGTTGGAGAGAAGACAGCCTTTTTAACAAATGGTGCTGGGAAAACTGGACCCTTGTCTCTCATGCTGCATAAAAATGAAATGGAAATGAATCAGAGACTTAGAAATTAGGCCAGACAGATTTAAATGAAACACATCAATATTTGCATTAAATGTAAATAAGCCAATCTGGCTGAGAAGAAGATTGTCATGTTGGAATTTTATAAAGTTCTCTCTGCCCCCTCCCCACTTATTTATATTAGTATGGACTCATGGAAATTTATTTAGATTTATGTTTTGGACAATTCTTCACATGTATTATAGTTTAAAACAAAAAGTTAAAATGACAGAAAAATACCTACAAAATCTGGAATTTTATTTGATAAACTTCTATTATGGAGCCAATAGGGCACTACTGTCAAAAGGGCAAATGATTCTTTGGATGCATAAAGGAGAACATAGCTTCAGGATGGGGATGTGATAATCTGATTCTATTCTGTGATGGTTGCACTGTCCTAAAATTATGGTGTCCAGTTCTGGGTCCAGTCTTTCAGGGGGAATTAGCAGCTGGATGCTGCCATTCTATGAAGGATCATGCTGCTAAAGAAACGTCAATTATGTCCTACGATAAATGAGATTGGAATTAATGGTAATTGTGGGGTTTAGACATCTTCACTACACAGTGTTGCAAGAACAGGGGGAAAAAAAGACTTGATCCAGCTCCAATTTCTGGTTGTCCACTGCATGTGGTTGTCCCTCTCACTGTATGAAAGAAATGCTTAGTATTTGCTCAATTACAATTGTATACTTAAAATATTAATTATTACCCAAGCATTCAATGAAACCAATAAAAATGTGCATCTGGCAACATCTCCCCAATGTCCCTGAGATTATCGGTTATGACCTGTACCGATCTGTTCGTGTCTTGAACTTTAACACCAACATGTGGCTGTCCTCTGCTTGCTGGATTGTGCCACGCTACACATGCACCATAACAAAATATTCTTCAACAACATAATTTTTAAAAGAATGTTTGAACTATTAAAAAATGTGACTGTTTCAGGAATTTAGTACAAGGTAAGACATGTTCTACTGTGTGCAAGGGATATTTGAGAGAACCAGGGAGCATCAGCCTGGAGAAGACATGAGAGCAGTCTTCAAATACCTGAGAACAATAGAACCAGCCGTCCTCTGTGTGTCTCCAAGTGGGAAAGGAAGACAAAGGCCAAGGTTGAGTTGAGCCTAGAGGGGAATGTTGTGTCACCCTGAGCCACTGGGACCTGGATACGCAGCCTGCAGGGGCAGTGAAGGGCCTGATCTCGGGCAATAGTGAGGATGACCACTTGGTGGGGATGTTACTGAGAGAATTCCCCACTCTAGACGGGAAGTTCCTTCTTCAAATTCCAGTCCAAACTTGAGTCACTTATTCTAAGAAAGTGTGCATTTGGGGATTCTCAGCAATATTTTTATTTTATTTTCTTTTGCCCAGATTGAGAAATCCTTGCCTTTGGTAAGACTGTCTCATTTTCAAAGAGGCCCCCGTCCTCTGGCAGAAGGACCTAGCACACCAACACACTGGCGTCGATAGCAATAATTCATCCAATTGTTCTCTTTCTTGGAAAGCTGCACTCAGGCTTGCCAGGCACAGGGCACCAGCCAAGCACGGATGTCCTCGAGGATCTAGCTCCAGGACAAAATGATGGGGACAAAAAAGAAGACAGGCTTCCACCAGCTGGGTGGCGGAGTCGTCATCCAGACCAGAGCAGCTCTCAGACGGACGGGGAATTCAGGGCTCAGAAGGGGTTGGGAGAGTTTTCAGCCTGGAAACGCTGCAATCCCACCTGCCCCCCAGTTGGTAGAGAGCCTTCCTTTTCACCCCACCACGGCAGCCTCCCGAGAGCTCTGGGTCATTGGCTCTGCAGGTCAGGAGCTGGGTCCCTGTGGTTCCCCACTGAATTCCACCCTGGCTGGTGTGGAGCCAGACACCTAGAAGGCACTCAGTAGAGACTCGCTCCTCCCTGAGGCCACTTATGATTTGGTACACAAGTGTACCAGGCACCAGGAGAGGCATCGAGAAGAGAAGAGCGGAGGGAAAACAACAATGAGGACAATTGAGACAAAGTCCTCGCCCTCAGGAAGTCCACTGTCTAGAAGAAGAGACAGAGCGTTTTCCTTAAATGAACTAATGGAGTCCGTAATTGTACTTTGGGCTAAGTGTCACGAAGCAGCTGGATCAGGTGTGGGCACAGAAGATGCTCAGGGTGGGAGGTGAAGAGGTGACATCAAGTGGCAGTCTGAAGGACCCAGGGGGATGAGCTGAGGGATGGGTGGAACGGAGAACTAGTGACTAGGGAAGACACTGGCAAGGGTGTCCCTTCTTCTAACTCCAACTTCTTTTAACTTCTAAGCTCCGCTGACCATGAGGAAAGTGGCTTCCCTTTATGACTGCCTGTCTGTGCCAGGAGCCCTGCAGGAACTGAGTGGTTTGCTTCGTGAACAACCACAGGAGCAGGACTTGTCTCCACCCTCCTTTGACAGATGGGGAAACTGAGGCTCAGCGAGGGCAGTTAACTTGCCCTCACAGCCAGCAAGTGGTGGAGCCAGGCTTCCAACTCAGCGGGATCAGGGACACCCTCACCTAGGCTTCCACGTCGTATGAGGACTGCCGTAGGACTGGGCTTCCAGCCAGAGGGAGAGCCACATGGCTGCCTCCCAGAGAAGAGTCACCTGGTCTCAGGTGGGTGGGCACCTGTCAGAAGACCTACACAGGTATGTTTGGCCCAGCCCAGGGGTGGGGGTCGCTGACAAAGTGCCAAAGCCCCCTGTAAAGGGCTGCCACTTGTCCGGCATGTCCACGAGGGAAGGCATTTGTCCACTGGATCTGACAACAGATTCTCCTGGCTCGTGAGGGCACAAGACCCAAGAAAGGTGCCCTGACCCTCCATGGCACAGCCAACAGCAGAAGTGGGGTCTGTGGAGGGAGAGAGGGAGAGTCCAAGGCCAGCCAAAGAGAATCCCAGATCCTTATTAGGCTGAAGCTTTCTGGCTTGGAGTTGGCAAAACCTTCCTACCATGGTACCACGAAGCTGGGAGGGCAGTGTGAGTTGCCACCTCCCGAGGGTTCTAAGATCACACAGCTCACAGCAGGCGTAGCTCACAGGCTAACCCTTCCCACCCCTCTCCCTTGGGTCTTGAGATAGCCTAAGCCAGGCCGACCTGGCCTCTGAGCCGCCTTCTCACATCATGTGCGGCTGGGTTCGACCCTGCGCCAACCTTGCCTCCCCCACGGCAGCCGCAGCACCTGGCTTCTCCCCGCCACTCCTGCAGGAGCCCGTGGTCAGGACAATTCCACTGGGTTCTACTGGACACTACATGACCTCCTCTTGATTTTTTTTTTCTTATTTGTAAAAAGCAGACCACTAGCATTTGAGAGGCTCTTTCTAGTATTCCAGGTAGAATGAGACCACGGGATGAAGTGACCCCCACGAGACCACCTGGTTAATGAGCCGGGAGCGAGGTCTGGCTTTTCATTCTGGCAATCGGAACTCGGAGTGCGAGCTCTTCTGTCTCTCAGGCTCCCCCAACGCCAGGACTTTATTAGAATTCTAAACCCTTCCCAGGAAAGTGGCAAGGTCAAGGCCCACCTTGCCCAGGGGAGCGGCTCCCCCTGGGGCCATCAGCCTTGCGCTGTGACCTGCATGGAGCGGCAGCCACAGCATGCCTTTTGAGCTGTTGAAATGTGGGTATGGGTCTGGATTCACCAGTCTTGGCTAAGTGTGGCTTAGCCTCTCCAGACTGAATTTTCCCTTTTAAAAACTGAGTATGTTGATTTCTACCTTAAAGAACTACCTTAAAGTATTTCCTAAAGTGCAGATGAGGCAGCAGCAGGGAAGAGCAAGCTTATGAACCTGCTGATTGTGTTCCATTTCTAACCCAAAGTGGGCAGTGGAATAGTTAAGGCTTTAAAGTGCTGAGTTGAGGCTGATTGGCTCCAAGGCTGTGTGATCTTGGGTATATCTCTTGATCTCTCTGTGCTCTAGCTTCTTCCAAAACTGCTACAATAACAGAATCTGTTATAAAGCTTTTGTATTCAGAGAGACTGAGCATGTTGACTGCTGAGCCCCCCTGCCCGGAACAGAGCGTGGCATAGGAGTCTCTCAATAAAGAGGATGAATGAGTGGAGTAGCTGAACACAGCCCTGTCACAATGAAGCACCAGTGCTGACTGTGCTCAGTTCTGTTGTCATTGTTCTCATTTCTCCCTGTCATATCTCCCCTCCGGTAAGACTGAGGACTCTCTTCCTCTGGATCCCCTCTCCTCCGTCCAGCCCTGAAACCTCTTGAGTTAGAGACAGGAGTCCCGTGGACCTGGGCCAGATCAGGGTTGCCTCCCCCGACCACGATCCACCTTCCAAATCTCACTGACTGCTTGGGTTTACACACACGCGCGCACGCGAGCACACACACACACACACACACACACACACACACGTACAGGCTCCTGAGTCAGAAAAGGGACTGGGAGGCTGACTCACTGTGAGCTCTCAAAGGATAAGAGACTATGCTCCTGTGAACCGGAGGGCTTGTTAGTTTCTGTTCGGTTCCAAGTCTGTCAATTATTATCCAACTAATCATCTTTCCAGAGGTGGAACCATCATTAAAATAATCAAATGTGCATGTTTGTCTCTGGGAGAGCGTGGGGTGTGTGTGTGTGTGTGTGTGTGTGTACAGAAGGGCGGGAGGGGGCCTGATCAAAGAGGAAGGGCCCTGGTATTTATATTGCAATGCACACGGGTTTAAATTAGCCAGTGGGGATATGTGTCTGGGTGATTACACTTAATCCATGCTCATTCAAAGGGTGCTGGGCCTGTGTCCGCCCCCCTTCTCTCCTCTCCATTCATATAACCCCAGCTGCCTCCTGCTAGCCTTTGCCCACTAGGCTTGCTGTCCCTGAGTGCGTGAAAGTGTAGTGAGTCGTGGAGAATGAGCATGCCTTTCTCAGAGGCGGTGTGGCTGTGCCTGGCTGTCACTGCAGGTGTGGGAGGCATAGCTCTTTGCAAATACAAGAGCCCTGGGCAGCTGGGAAGCCAAGCGGTCTGCCTCGCAGCCCTCTGGGGAGGGATTTGCCTGCTCAGACTGTCCCTCTTCTGGATCTTGCTTCTTTTCTCCCTGTCGTGTTTCCTCTTGTATATGCGCTCACCGAGCCAAGAGTTGTTACCTGTGGATCAAAAGGCCATCCTGGTGACAGGTAAGTGGAGGCACTGCCTTCGCAGGACTTTGTCAAATTTGGCTTAAGTATAATATATTTGGCATGGACTAAATCAGAGCACAGACCCAAGTGTTTTTCTTTCTTTCTTTCTTTCTTTCTTTCTTTCTTTCTTTCTTTCTTTCTTTCTTTCTTTCTTTCTTTCTTTCTTTCTTTCTTTCTTTCTTTTTTTTCCCTTTTTGCATGTTTTTCTTGCTGCATTATAGTTACACATAATAGTAGGGTACATTTTGACATATTCATACAATCATGTCATATAATTTGCTCCATTTCAATTTCCAGTACTTAGCCTTTCCCTTCCCTTGGTCCCCTTTCTCTACTTTATTGGTCTTCCTTCTGTTAATTTGTTGTATTTAAAATTGGTGCACTATAAGCAGACATCAAAGTGGAATTCACTGGGGTATATTCATACATACACATAATGTGCCAATTTTATCTGTGGTTCCCATACATTTTTGGTGCACTTTCTTCAGGAGGTGAACTGGAAGGGGCTGGTGGTAAGAGAGAAAGTGAAGGTGAAGTCACTTTACCAATATTTTTGTTAGTTTTTCAGGAATAAGAACTAATAAATTCAAAACTGCAATATTTCAGGTTTCCTTGCACTTGGACTTCTTTAGGTTCTGTGCCTGGTCTTCTTCCCTAGGAAAGCTTGCAGAGCCAGGCTCCCCTGTACCTTGCTGGGTCTCTGGGGACTCACCTGTGCAGGAGACTTTGAGGTTTGCCCTGCTGCTGTCAAGAACCCTGCATCCTGTCTGAACTTTTCCTCTTTAAGTGTGTCATTAGACTGCTAATGCTACTTAATTAGACTAAGTTGGCAGTGTGTCCAGAAAGCTAGTTGCTCATTAGCAAAGCTGCCAGCTTTTCTCTTCTTTTGTGTTTTATTTCACTGCAAGTGTGAGACCAAATTAAATTCCTTTGACTTGTAAAACTGGCTTGTTTGGTCGCAAAGTTGTAGCTTGGATAGAGCTTTGTTTAGGATTACCCAGAGTTATCCTAACCCAGGAAGTTCTGGCAAGTTGCAGAAAGGCCATCAGCTGCAGAATCTCTGGGAGGTGCTGGGAGGTGATCACCCCCTCCTGTGCCCTGCTGGGGTGGAGGCCAGCATTGTTGTGGTTAAAGAAAGTCAGTGGGGTGACAGTCATTGAGAAACAGATTTTAAAGTGACGTTTTTTTTGTTTTGCTTTTTACTTTAACCCAATGACAAAATTCTCTCATGAAATGCAAGTTGGTTCTTGTTACGAGTTTTGAAGTGTAACAGAAGATGAGCTTCTTTAGATTAAGGGAAGAAAAGTCAAAAGTAGGCAATTCCGTCAATCCGTGGGACATTTATCTACAGGACTCTGGTCTCACCAGGGGGTCTGTGTCTGGGAGGCTGTTGAGTCTTTCACTTTATCACTAGAATCTCAGATGGTCAATGGGTGGTGGGGGAGGGGGAGCTGGCGTACAGTTCTGTTCTATGTAGAATAGTGGGCACCCAAATAATTCCAGGTCAAATTTATTGTTTGTGCTTTTCCAGTTGCATGGAAGAAGACAGAACAATTAAGTATGCTTCAAAACAGCTAGCAATGCCATGGTTGCCACTCAAGGTGTGTCTTTCCTACAGGTCCAAACATTCCTGGGGAATCCCATTTGGGATACCACTTCCATGGTTCAAAAATGGAAAAATTCAATCTTAGGACAAACTCAGGACAACTTTAGGGCAACTGAGAAAATAGGAATCCACTTTTGCTTGCTTATCTTGTCAACATTTTTTCACCCTGTGCTTTAGAACACATAGCACCATGCTAATCTCATGAAACCCATACCCAATCTAGGAGCACATGACAGCCTTTGAAATTTTTGTGTTCATTGTCCAGTAAAATAACTGAATCAATTAAGCACTTCAAGTCCCCTGACTAATTTCTAAATAAAATTCTCAGCAATTAGAAAATTTGGAATTAGGAAGAGAGCTGTGTGTACTTGAGGACCTGGAATGTCACAATCAGGTTCCTTATGGTTTTCAAGAAAGTTACAGTCTAAGTGTCATGCTAGAGAGGACTTGTACCCTTTGCACTACATGAAGAAACTTCAAATAAATCCTTTAGTTAGATAGAACTCATTTTAAAACCTGAGAAACCACCTTGAGTTGGAATCATCTTGTTTTCAAGCTGGCTTGTGTTGTAAGTTGGTACGCATTTTGGTGGGATGGGGTGGGGGAAGATGTCACAGCGAACATAAAGAGGCTTAAGCATTCTTTTATTTGATAATTCAAATCTTGAAAATTCTCTTAAAGATATCATCTGGGGGCTGGGATGTTACTCAGCGGTGAAGTGCTTGTCCAGCACTTGCAAGACCATGGCTCGATCCCCAGAACAGCCCAGAAACAAAACAAAACACACATACTTGAAATCGAGAGAGAATAGATGCAAAACAAAGTGGCCTCTTCAGCACAGTCTTATTTAAAATAGTGAAATATCAAAAGCAACCGAAATGGTAGCAGTCTATTGCACATCCTCCTGGTGTGACAACGTGCAGCCATTGATGTTGACAACCACGAGGACTGTGTTACAGCATGGAGAACCGTCCAGGCTGCAGGAAAATACACCAGAGAGCCAAGTGTTTGAGCAAGAGGTGCCTGGGCGAAAAGCCGCGGGAACAGCTGGAAGGAAGTAGTTTGTAAAGGGCAGAGAGCAGGGAGGCGTAGTACCAAGAAAATAGTTTGTAAATGGTTAGAGTATTGAGATGTTTCCCCACTCCGGATTTCAGATTTCTCTAACGTCATCGTATGACTTGTATCATAAAAACGTTTAAGAGAGAGAACATTAAACGGGTCAAATTCATTTTAGTTTCTATTTAATTATCAACCCAGGTAAAGGACAATTATAAAGACAAGTTCAAAAAAATCCCTTTTTCTCCCTTTGAGTCTTTTATTTTACTTTGCTATGATGTTCAAAGCTCTTTCACTTCAGAGACAGTATAATTATAGTAAGAAGAAGAAATAAGCCTGCGGAGAGTGTTTTGAATGGATTTGTCTCCAAGGTTCCTGGAACTACAATGGTCATTTGACTTTTTAAAGGACGGTATCATTAACGAAGAGCAGAGCAGAGTGATGGCGAAAACATCTCACGCACAGCATGGTCAGACAGGTGTGGGCGGAAGCCTCATCCACCTTGCCTCAGACTGCGATCCCCCAACCCTGCTCCCCAGGGGCAGGGCAAGAGGTGAGCGGCCTGGTGTGAAAGACTTTTTTTTTTTTTTTTTTGGTGGTGATGGTGAGGTTTTTCTAAGGAAGATGGACAGGGACGACGAAGATGCCAAGTGAGGCCTTCAGCCCAGGTGGGTGCGGGGCTCTGGGGCTCTGTGGGTTTCACATCCGAGCTACCCCATTAGGGTCAGGGAGTAGTCTCATCACATCTGCCAATCATTAGTTAAGGGCTGCCCATCTTGTGGCCCACCAGTCCCTGGGAGTGCCCACTTCTGGCTCCCTGTGGCACTGGCGGTGGGCTCTTACATCCTGGGGCTGCTTGGGGAAAGGGAACAGCAGGCTCTGGTGAAAGTGGCAGGGGTCTCAGGCATCCTATGCTACACACCTGTTACTAGTCTGTGGTCTTTGATACTCAATTTTGGGTTATTGGATTTCTGACCCACCTGTTCCCAAAGCCATCCTTTCGACCACCAGGGCTGTAGCCACAGTTGGTAGTAGACCGTGAGGCTACCGGGACATACAGATTGAATAATCTGCAAGCAAACATTGAACACCCACCATGTGCACATGACTCTGCTTTGCCCAGAACTTGACAGTTGAACAATGCAGGAGACGCATCCGAGGGATGAAGAAAGGAGAGTGTCATGGACAGGGATAGCGATGTTTGAAGAGAGTGACAGTTTGAGAGATGTCTTATGGTAAGTGTGACTTCAGAATGAATTCGAGGGCAGTGAAGGTGGCTCAAGTAGAATGTCACTGACAGGTGGAAACACAGAAGTAGAAGTTGCTAGGTTTGGGGGTGGAGGCTGGAGAAGAAGGAGTGGCGCAGTG
Organism: Callospermophilus lateralis; assembly: GCF_048772815.1. Lineage (NCBI taxonomy): Eukaryota > Metazoa > Chordata > Mammalia > Rodentia > Sciuridae > Callospermophilus > Callospermophilus lateralis. The sequence continues at coordinate 61,068,063 of NC_135322.1, forward strand.
ACGCAGTGACGGTGGCTCCTAAGGGAAAGGTTGCTGCGGCACCTTGCTGTTAGGGAGGCAACGCGGGCCTGGGAGAGCCTAGAATCTTTTTCAGATTATTTATGTTTGGCCGTGTTGGAGAATTGAACCCAGCGCCTTGCACATGCTGGGCGCTGAGCCACATCCCTCTTTTATCATGCAGTTTGAATTTAACCATCTCCAGGGAAGCATGGCAATGATTGTTACACTCAGGTCGTTTTGAAAAAGCGCCAATGGTGATCTCACCGGGCATTGTGGATGAGGAGTTTTGATGGGGGCATATCCCATGGGATGAAAACCCATCCAACTGTATTGTAAGCTGCCTGAGGGCAGGGACGGGATCTCTTCTATGTCCACGTCCCCCTTCTCGGACTCAAGGCACAGTGGACTCAAGACGATGAGAATGAGTGAGCCATGTATAGTGAGTCATGCTGAAGAAATGTCCTTACCCCCTTTTCTGGTCATTGGCTGGACACAATAGGACTGTCCCAATTTGCCCACGGGTTCAGCATTTATCTCTGCTGGCTCTTTTTGCTGGTGTCACCTGTACAGAAAGGGCAGTGTGACACGGCAGAGCTCTGGGGGGGCCCTATTGTTCTCCAGCCACTTAGTTGATGGCTTGCTCTGCACAGGGCTTTGTGTTACTTGGTTCTGAGTGGGCTCCTACTGACCCAGCATGTGGCCCGAGCGAGTGGGACAGCTGCTGAAGCTGCCCTCCAGGGTCACCAGAGCTTGACTCCAGCTCCAGCACTGCCGACCCTATTTCCTCCAGGGCCTGGCCTGCTCTGCCCCCCAGGATGCTGCACGTTCTTCCCCGTCCCTTTGCTCTTCCAGGTTGTCCCGGCTTCCCCGAGGGTGACCTCTAGGGCTCTGTCCTTTGCCCTCTTGTTTTGCTCCATTCTCTACCATGTAGCAAAGTCCCACCTGACTTTCTCACCTGTTGAGGACTGGCGTGTTCTTGGTTTGGTGCAGCCAATGTCCTTATGAGCTCTTGACCCATTTCCAGGATTTTAGCCTGAAGCTTTAAACTTGGCTTCATGCTCTAGGACACTCTGACCACCTTTCCTCCTCCTTCTTTTCCTTTCCTTAACTTCTCTGGTTCCCATCTTTCCTCTAGGCTGTCTGTCCCATCTCCCGCCCCACCTTCCACTACTTAATGTCCGTCACTTGCTACAGGTTTCCACTACATTTTTTTTATGGTTCTGGGGATGGAACCCGGGGCCTTGTGCATGCTAAGCATGTGCTGTGCGGCCAAGGCACACTCCAGCTCCAACTTCACTTTTTGCTGATTTCTTCACAGGCTCATCTAACTCTGTCTCCCCTCCAGGTGCCAGCACTCCCTGTACCCCAATTCTCTGCATTGTCCGGTAGGTGCCACGTACTCTTCTCATACTGTCCTGTAGCCATCGTGTTTGCCTGGAGGACTTCTGCTACGGTCTGTGTTCTGGTGATGCTCACATCTCTCTGTCTCGCCCAGACTTGTCTCCTGCTCTCTGGTTGCTTATCCATAGCTTCCTGAAAGCCACCACTTGAAGGTCCCAGAGTCAACACGCCCCAGCCTGCACTCAAACTTTCTGCTGAGTCCTGCCATGTCTCTGCACTCTCTGCTCAGCCAATGGGTCCCTTGCCGACCCCCCGCCTGCCCAAGTCAGAAGGTTCACAGTTGCCCCCTATTAATCCCCCTATTAATCTACCACTCAGAACTCGAGAGCTCCTTCTCCTCTCCTGTCCCGTCCAACCAGTTGCTTGCTCATGCTTCCTGGCCTTTCGTTCCCTCTGGACTCTCTCTTCTCTTTTCAATCCCTACTACGTCTCCCTGTGTCCGAGGTCTTGTCACTTCTCATTTGAACTATTGTAATAGAGTCTTGGTTGTTCTTCTTTGCTTTGTCTTGGTCTCGAAAATTATCAAAAGGTGTCTTGTTTACAGCCTCCTGGACACGGCTGCCTGTCCTCTTGTTCATGTCAGTGTCTGGACCTCTGTGGCCCCACAGATTTCATGCTTTATGCTCCTAAAGACGAACCCTTCCCAGGTGGCTCCTGTGCCCCACCCCTGCCTTCCTGATTTTGGTGTTCCACGCTGGGCCCTCCCGGGTGGGGGCTTAAGTTAGACCAGGGAGTGTTGATGTTTGTGTTAGGACATGGTGAAGATTCTGAGTAAGACCAGTGCAACAACAAGGTGGACAAGCCAGTGAGTGGCTCAGCCAGTTCCAGGAGGAGATCGTGTCCTGTTTGGGTGATCTGGGGTCACATGGGGCTTCTGTCCATGCCCCATCATCACCAAGTGACAACCTCTTTTTAACACAAGACCCACTACATATACCACTTTGGTGCCCCCTGGCCTGCCCTGACCCATGGCCATGCTCAGATCTTTTTCTGAGTCAGCACTGCCAAATCCCCTGGACTGCGTGTCAAGGACAGGATGTGTAAAAGACATGCCTCCATCAGAGAACAAAGCCCAAGCTCAAGAAGAGGAGGTATTGTGGCTCTTTCATAGCATATTCTTTATGTCAGAGAACTCAAGGTCCAGGGACTGCAGAGGATTCATTTCAGTGCCCAACATGGCCTTTGAGGGAATGAAACCCAAGTTATTTGTTTATTATTATTTTTTTTTATGGGACCAAGGTGCTGACAGGTGAATTGAAGTATCAGAGAGGGACCTGGGATTTGTTGAAACTTGTCTTTCAGAGTCACGTCGGTAGGGCTTCTGTGGCCAACAGAATCAAAGCAAACCTTGGCATCACCAACAGGAGGACTGAAAACAAAACCCAAACTCTGCTGTTTTCTTGAAACAAAGTCATAACACACATGCATCAGTGATCCTGGCTGCAGGCCCAGCCTCGTCCTCGACGGGGGGAGGCAGTGGGGTTAAAATCAGGAGAGTGATCTGGCAGCCAGCTCCTGCCTTGCCAATTAGTAACTTTCTGCCAGAAGAAAGTTAATTAACCTGCCTGAATCTCGGTGTCCTCTCCTGTAAATGGGCCAGTCCCGATACACCGATCCCATTGGGGTTGTCCCCAGGATAATGCACTTGGGATCATATATATGCAGGGCCATCTGGAGCTGGCCACTCTTCTCAGAGGTCAGGGTGGGGATGCTGATGAGAGTCCCGAAGGAGGCTCCAGCTCTGATGAGAGTGTGTGGGGCTGCAGCGGACCACGGGGTGTGAGACTCGGGGGGTCACTCAGGATGCCCCCACCCCACACCCACACCTTTTCCTATTGGAAGTTTTAGAGAAGTCTCTAGAATAAACCACATAAAGGCTGTGTCTAAACAACAGATAGTGACCTGAGGGGTCATCGTAGGGGAATGTAAAACCCTGATGACCAGGAGAAATTTCCACTCAGTCACCATCAGCTTCCCAGGACACACCTGGCAGAAGATGGGGTCAAACACATTGATGTTTCCCTGCCCAGCCAAGACAGGCTGTCTCAGATGGCCCCTGGCAGCGCCTGTCTGCCTCTGGCCTCTCTCCTTTTCTCTGCTCCCATGATGCCCCCACAGTTTCACCTGCGGCCCCCCCGTAGCTCCATTCCGAAGGTAGCATCAGTGTTTGAAGCTGTAAACCAGACACCCAGGGATGTCAGCTGGTCCTGACACCCAGACGCTGGGGAGAGGATGAAGGGTGGTGAGCCAGGAGGAGTGTAAGAAACACCACCTGCCTCCTGAGCAAGGTGAGTTTTTTTCTGTTCCCATAGCAACACAGGATGGAGACAGAACTGGCTGCAGAAAATGGCAACCGATACCTGGATACTTGGCCTCAGTACCTAGGAGTGGGTACAGGGTGGCGAGTCCCACACAAACTGGAGGATATGGCCCCTGACCACAGAAGGCAGCTGCTTCTCACCTCCTGCCAAGTATTGCCAGCTGGCTAGATTTTTGTGATTCTTCGTGAGAAGCAGGAAATTGTGGACTTCTGTGTGTAAAAATCTCCTATTTAAAAAAGGTGGTAATGATTTCCTTCTTATATTTTAAACAATCCCATTGGTCCAACAAAACATATCCTCATGGCCAGATGTCAGGCTGCAAGCTCTGCGTTGCTTCCTTTAAATTCTTTAGAGAGGAGCAGGAAGAGAATGAACTCGTCCCTTGCTCCCATGACTGCATATCTTTACATCACTTGATTCTCTTCTGGTAGAATCCATGGATTTGCTGTCAGGGCGTCTTTCTTCTTAGGCTTACTGCAGACTCCTTCAAGGAAGGGTCATGGGAGGGTCAAGGTGTTAACATTTCCCCCTGGATGCTATGGGCTGAGGCTTCCACAGCCTCCCCCCCGACCACTGTGATGAGCTTGGTGCAGGCTTGCATTCTGCTTCCCAGGCAGAGTATGGACATTGGCAATTGGCCCAACCTCCTTGTTGTAGGCCAATCGTGATCCTGGGGAGAGAGAAAATGGGGAGGAAGCAAGAACATGTCATTCTGCTACCGTGTGGTTTAAAAAAACTCAGATGAACTTTATTTTAAACTGGCCAACTCCCAACACCAGAATGTCCTCTTGGGGATCATTCCATTTAACGGAGTGAGGTTGTTTGAATAGCCCTAGTGACAGGGAGCTCACTGCCTATTGAGGGAAATCGTTCTGTTTGTATACAATGAGAACAGTTGTAAACATCTTCCTTCTAATGAGCCGGTTCTTCCTGGGACTTGGTTCTGCCCTTGGAAATCACACAACCCATGTCAAATACTCCTTGGCCTGGCCATTCTTGAAGCATGTGAAGATGGACTGCATCCTACCATAGCCAAAATCTTCCTTGAACTAAATATTCTTCTTCTTCTCACCATTTCTCCCACGGCCCAGTTTTCAGAACTTTCACCATCCTCTTGGGTTTCTTCTGGCCCAACTCCTGTTTCTTGACTCCTCTGAGATGTTGACTCAGGGTCAACATCATGAGCCAGTGAGATGAATTGAATCAGAACTAAAGGGGGTTCTTCACTGGATGTCACTGCTTAGTTTGGTGGGGTGAATTCAGGACTCCCATCTCCCCAGGGAGTCCTGCACTCTGAGAAGGTGGGAGGAGCAGGCAATGATCAGATGCCACCTTTGTTCCTGATCGGAACTTCCTGGAGGAAGCGGCATTGCTGTAGTGACCAAGGCGCGGCTGGTCAAGGCAGGGTTGGAGAGTCTCTGGCGGTGCTCACAGTGGCTCAGCGTGGTCACCTTGCAGACCGTGAGGCAGAGAGGAGAGCCTCTGAGGGACACTCTGGCCTCCTGGGTTTCCTCTCTACTTCCCAGCCCTCACTGTTGGCTTTGAGTTGTCCTTTTGGTCCTCTGCTGGAGAAAGAAAGACTTTTGCACAAGTCCGAGTGTTTGGTCCAGATCTTTCTGTCAAACTCACCAATCAGATACTTTACTCCATCTCCTCAGGGAGCAGAGAGGGAGGAGCCACAGCAGCTAGGAGCGTCACACTGATAATGTCCCCCCATACAGCAGGAAACGTGAGAAGTGGGGAAGAAGTGTTCCTTCCTCGATTTGGGCTCAGAAAATCAACTCTGGGTGGAGGACCCTATGTCTAAACTGCAGCTTGTGTGAGAACGGCCAGGGAAGCATGACTGCAAACACACATGGAGTCAGTGCTGGACTGCTGGCCCACAGCCACCCCTCCCACACACCTCAAGCTTCCGTCTTAAGTTATATGATATCTAGGTGAAGCCAGAGACCACTCACCAGGGCTGGGCTCTAGAGCAATCTGCTCCATCTCTTTGAAGTTAATCTCTCTCATCATATGATGGGAATCATGGCTGCTACCTCTTCTAAGGGTTAAGTAAGATTGTGAATATGTGTCACTGACTGAACATAGTGAATGATTCATGCAACAAGAAAGTCTTTAATTCTTTTCTTATCTCTTCCTGTCCAGCCATCCCCTTGACAAAGAGACCAAAGGGCAACAGGAGGAGTTCAGCAATTCCACCTTTTATGTATTCCAGATGAGGCCTCTTGGGCCTTAGGAGGCGGCCCACTCCTATGTTCTTTTGCATTCTGACCATTTTTGGCTGGCACACCCTCTTTTTGCAGCTAACTTCACAGGCCCAAGTGTTATTTGGGTTTTCACTTACAGATGCTTTCCCTGCTTGTGGACAGGGCTTCTCCAGCGCCTGGTCACTTGGCTGTGTGCTGTATCGACACTTGGTTCTTTCTCTTTTAACCCTGACCTCATCTGAGAGCATCCCCCTGTGACCACTCCAGCCTCCTGTGTTTCCTCCTCTGAATCTTCTCAACCCTGATCCCTGACTCTGAGTTGTCTTTTTGGTTCGAAAGGAGGCACTGGATTGCACAAGCCTCTGATCTAGGCAAAATGGTCATCTGTTTCTTTTCCTCTGGGATCCCAGCTCCCCATGACAGGACATTCCCTCTCAGGCTGGGCTGGAGGGTGCTGGAGAGGAGCAGGGTGTGCCGTTGTTTTGAATGACCGCCTGTGGATTGCCTGCTGTGTACACTTGCCATATAGTGGGGGGAGAGACAGATGAGGACCTGTCCTCGTGAAGCTGACTCCTAGTTGGCAAAGATGACACAAACCAACCAACGAACAGAGTAAAGGATTTTATTTCCAGCAGCCAAGCCAAGGACACTGTTTTGATTTTGGTTGACTAGATTTGATCACCACCTGCAAAATAAATAATATAAAAAAGGAAAAGTGCAGTTAATGCCATTTGGATTGCCCAAACTGGGAAAAGGCAGCTAGCCTGTCTTCCCACCAATCCTACAGAGGTGACCACAAGTCACAGAAACAGAAGCCAGGAGGAAGACACATGCAGATTCCAGTAGGATGTGACACTGGGAGAAGACACCGCAGTGCAGTTTCTTTGGTGCCCATCTGGGTCAGGGAATCATTTCTCAACATGAGGAAACTCCGGATTCAGAAAATCTGTTATCAGGAAATTTGCTTTTACTTTTAAAAGGGCTCTGTTTCAGTCTCAGCACCACAAGACCCTCCAGGCAAGGACAGTGGTGTCACCAAGGCTTCCCTTGTATGGTGAAGAGCCTTTTCCACATCAAACTCCCTTTAATTCTCCCCAAGAGCTTATAAGATGATTTTTAAAGCGTTAACTATACAAAAAGAAGAGCCAGTGGACACAATGTGACCAATACTCATATTGCTAAAATGACCACGATCAAGATGTCAATGAGATGATCTCTGTTATTAACTCCACGCAAAGAAGGAGATGTTGAGGATTTTCAGCTTACATAACTAAGATCACGTAAGGAATAAGTAAGTGATGGTGTTGGGAATCCAAGTGCCCCGTAGGCCATCTCTCTTTTCGCTCATGGAAATAAAATAAGCAGTGCAGTCAGGCAGAGATCAAGTGTGGGCACTTCTGAGTCAACAGGACGGTGATGTCAAGGGCCTCAGGAATCTGGGCTTCTGCATTCAGACTTGGCTCCTGTAGCAAAGCTGGTTTTTGGCAATGAAAAGAGAGGCTCCCCAGCAAGGCTCCCTTCAACAGCATCAGAGGACACTGAAGACCCAGCAGCAAGGTGAAGCACGTCCCCCTCCACTAGCAGGGCCAGCAGTTCTCTCGGAGAAGCCACATGTGCCCTGTGCCAGGAGCCTTCTCATTACTCATCTGCCAATCACTGTTTTCCAAACATCCCCAGCTGTGCTGTTGTGACTTTGGCTCCCTCTAGATTCTTATTTCAGAACCTACATGGCATGCTGTGAGGTGAAGCTTCAGGAAGAGCTCGAGGAGGGAGCTCGGCCGAGGAGGGCTTAAAAAGAAACAAGAACTCCGAAAAGGGCTTAGAATCCATGCCCTCCCAATTTCACCCATATTTATTGAGCACTCTGTGACGGGTACTGAGAATACAGTGGCAAATGGCAAGCATCCATTATATTTCATGAGCTTATGATGTAGTGGGGGGATGGGGCAGAAACCAGGACATTACAAGACAGTGTAACATGTGACAATTCAGAGAAATGGGCAGAAGTGAGAGGAGGTAAGAGGAGGCTGGGCAGAGGCCGTGAGTTGGGGGGTGGGTAGTCAGCGGGTTGGAGGGACTTTATGGTGGGAGAATCACAGGACTTGCTGCTCACGAGACCTAGCAGAGGAGAGACCCACTGACCATTGCAGTTCCCCATCGCAACTCCCTCAATGCCTCTTGTAATCCTTCTTTTGAACGTCTGGCTTGACAGGTGGACTGTAGCTCCATGAGAGGAGGCACTGACCCCTGTTGTGGATGGTGTCCAGGAAGGGGTGCTCCAAGAAAGAAATGCAGAGAGTGATTTTCACCACAAAGAGGAAGAGCAGTTCTTGAGAGAGCCCGAGGAAGGAGCTGACTTTGGAGAAAGGCCATGTCTTTTGTTTGAGAAGTGTTAGATCTGACAGGCCATCGTTCTTCTATTCATATGGAGATGTCCAGATGAAAATGGAGAAGTCAGGCTAAAATTTAAGAAAGAGCCCAGGATAGGAGACAAAATTAGGCTCAGTCTTCCACATGGGTAGGACCAATAAAGCCCAGGAAGCTAAAAAGACATCTGAGCACAGAGTATGACAGAGATTAGGACAAGGAACTGGGCAGCAGAGTCCACCTAGGTCTATAGGCTAGGAGGTGGAAGGTGGGATAGTGTTCCAAGGAAGAGGAAAGTTCCAAGGGAGAGAGTTATAAACAGCATCTGACTGGAAGCAGAGCCTGACGGGATGAGAAGCTACTTCTGCATCCCACAACAGAATTGGTCTCGTGAAGGGTATAGGAAGGAGGCCCAGTGCAAAGCCGGTGAGTAGAAGATGTTACTGGGCAATGCTGAAGTTTTGGAACACCAGTAGAAAAGGGAAGGAGCAAGGTGTAAATCAGCAGTAGGGAACAATAACACAGTAACATCAAAAGAAAAAATTGGGGGAAAGGAGAAAATCTGGAGTGATTTGGAGGTCCAAAGAGAGGTATTATGGTTTGGAGATGAGGTATCCTGCACAAAGCTCATGTTAGTCCATGTGGGAATGTCCAGAGGTGAAATGATCAGATTCTGAGAGCTGTAATAATCATGGGTTAGGCACATGATGAATTAATAATTTGAATGAATTACTGGCTGGTAACTATAGGTAGGTGTGATGTGGCTGGAGGAATTAAGTAACCAGGAGCATGCCCTTAGGGATTATATGTCTTGTCCTTGGGTCCTCTGCTTCCTGGCTGCCATGAGCTGAGCTGCTTCCCTCTGCCATGCCCTTCTGCATAATGTTCTGTCTTATCTTGGACCCAGAGCAATGGTTTTGACAGACCAGGAACTGAACTTCTGAAACTGTGAGTCCAAAATAAACTTTTCCTCTTTCAAATTGTTCCTGTCAAATGTTTCAGTCGCAGTGTCAAAAAGTTGACTAACACAAAAAAACTCAACAAAGAAGACATTGACCACATTAAAAAAAAGATTGTGATACTTAATGACGTAGGAGACAAAAGAAAAAGTAGAAGCCACGGGTGTCTCAACTTTTGCCCTACTTAGTTTACAGTGAAAAGCTATTGGTTGTAACTAAGCTGAGAACCTGTCTGGTCCTGAGCTTTGTGTTCTTGGTAGGATTTTGATGGCGTCTTTAGTTTTGTTGCTTGAAATTAAACTGTTTCAATTTTCTATGTCCTTCTGACTCAATTTGGGTAGGCCATATAACTCTAGAAATTTGTTGATGTCTTCAAGATTTTCTATTTTATTACAGTATAAATTTTCAAAATAGGTTATGTTTATTATCTATATTTCAATAGCATCCGTTGTGATATTTCCTTTTTTTGTTGTAACTTTTAGTAATTTGTGTTTTCTCTCTTTCTCTCTTTTTTTTAGAGAGAGAGAGAGAGAGAGAGAGAGAGAGAGATAATTTTCTTAATATTTATTTTTTAGTTCTCGGCGGACACAACATCTTTGTTGGTATGTGGTGCTGAGGATCAAACCCGGGCCGCACGCATGCCAGGCGAGCGCGCTACCGCTTGAGCCACATCCCCAGCCCTCACTCTTTCTCTTTGTTAAGTTGGCTAAGGGTTTATCAATTTTATTGATTTTTTTCAAAGAACTAACTTTTTGTTTTGTCGATTTTTTGGATTGTTTCTTTTGTTTTAATTTCACTGATTTCAGCTCTGATTTTTAATTTCCTGTCTTGTCTTCTACTGCTTTTGGTGTTGGTTTCTTCTTTTTCTAGGGCTTTGAGATGTAATGTTAGGTTATTTATTTGTTGACTTTCTATTCTTTTAATGAATGAACTCAATGCAATGACCTCTTCTCTTAGCACTGTCTTCATAGTGTCCCAGAGATTTTGATATGTTGCTTTTCTCATTTTCCTCTAAATATTTTTTATTTTGTCCCTAATTTCTTCTGCTATTCATTCATCATTCAATAGCATATTATCCCAGGTATTAAGTACCTTTTTAAAAAAATTTATCATTGATTTTTAATTTCATTCCATTATTATCTGATAGGATTCAAGGTATTCAAGGTATTATATCTCTCTCTATATTTTTTTTGTATTTGCTAAGAGCTGCTTTGTGGTCTAAGCTATGGTCTATTTTAGAGAAGAATCCATGTGCTGCTGAGAAGAAAGGGTACTCAGACATTGATGGGTTAAATATTCTATATATGTCTGTTAAGTCTAAATTATTAATTGTAGTTTTCAGTTCTATAGCTTCTTTATTTAGTTTTTTTTAAAGAGAGAGAGAGAGAGAGAGAGAGAGAGAGAGAGAGAGAGAGAGGAAGATAGAGAGAGAATTTTTTTAATATTTATTTTTCAGTTTTTGGCGGACACAACATCTTTGTTTGTATGTGGTGCTGAGGATTGAACCCGGGCCACACACATGCCAGGCGAGCACGCTACCACTTGAGCCACATCCCCAGCCCCCTTTATTTAGTTTTTGTTTGGAGGATCTCTCCAGTTGGTGATAGAGTTACCCAGTATTATTGTGTTATGGTCTATTTGCTTCTTGAAATTGAAAAGTGTTTGTTTGATGTACGTAGATGCTCCATTTTTTGGGGTTTAAATATTTACAATTGTTATGTCTTATTGATATAAAATTCCCTTAAACAGCATGAAAAGTTGTTCTTTGTCCCTTCTGATTAACTTTGGCTTGAAGTCCACTTTATCTGATAGGAGAATAGAAACCCCTACATGTTTATGAGATCCATGTGAGTGATATGTTTTTCCCCCATCCTTTTACTTTCAGTCTGTGGATGTCTTTGCCTATGAGGTGAGTCTCTTGGAGATAGTATATTGTTGGGTCTTGTTTTTAATCCAGTCTGCCAGTCTGTGTCTTTTTATTGATGAGTTTAGGCCATTTACATTCAATGTTGTTATTGAGATAAGATTTTTATTCCCTGTCATTTTGACTTATTTCTGGTTTTTGATTTGAATTAGTTTCTTCATTGATTCACTGTTCTTCCTCCCTTTGCTGGTTTTCACTTTTATTTTTCATTTCTTCTTCATGGAATATCTCATTGAGTATGTTTTGTAATGCATGCTTTCTATTTGTGAATTTTTTTAACTTTTGTTCATCATGGAAGGTTTTTATTTCATCATCAATTTTGAAGCTTAATTTTTTGGATATAGTATTCTTGATTGGCATCTATTTTCTTTCAGAGCTTGGTATATGTTGTTCCAAGACCTTCTAGCTTTGACGGTCTGAGTTGAGCCGTCAGCTGAGATCTGGATTGGTTTTCCTCTAAATGGTACTTGTCTTTTTTCCTCTGGCAGCCTTTAAAAGTTTATCTTCATTCTATATGTTAGGCATTTTCATAATAATGTGACTTGGTGTGGGTCTGCTATATTTTTGTATATTTGGGGTCCTGTAAGCCTCCTGTATTTGATTATCCATTTCATTATTTAGATTTGGAAAATTTTCTGATATTATTTCATTGAAAATGTTGAACATTCCTTTCATTTGTATTTCTGAGCCTTTATCTAGCCCAGTAAATCTTAAATTTGGCCTTTTCAGTTTATCCCATATTTCTTGGAAATTCTCTTCATGGTCTCTTAAGATTTTTTCTCCATGGTCAACTTTGTTTTCAATACTATACATTTTGTCTTTATTGCATGAAATTCTGTCTTCCAAGTGATCTAATCTGTTGTTGATGCTTTCATTTGAATTTTTAATTTTGTTAATTGATTCCTTCATTTCTAGGCTTCTGCTTTTTTTTCAGAATCTCTATCTCCTTATTGAATTAATCTTTAACTTCCTGTATTTTCTCTCTGATTTCACTCCTTATACTGCTCTTATACTGATCTTTGCAGATCATTTTAACTATGTATATTTTAAACTCCTTCTCTGACATTTTTTCTACTGTGGTATCAATGAATCCCGTTATTGGAGCACATTGATTTATTTAGGGTGATTTTTTTCCTTGATTTTTCATGTTGTTTGTGTGTCTACCCATCTAACAGCATGGATCTGAGGTGGTAGAGTTTCTACCCTGTGGACTTATATTGTACCTGAAGGTTTCTGGTAACTCATTGTTTAGGGGGAGGCAAATAATAATAACAACCAATGCAAAAAACATACAGCATTAAACAAAATAGTTCTTACTATGACATCTACAGTGTTAATTATCACAATAAACAGAAATGATATGATCAGCCCGGCATGGTGGTACACACCTGTAATAAGAAGCGGCTGTGCTGCTGGGGATCTCTTCCTTATTTTAACATATCCAACCTCTTGAGCCATGATCTCTTTTGTATGTCCAGTTTTAAATTCCAGTAAAGTCACCCTCCCCAACTTTTTTTTTTTTGTTGTTTACCCACTTTGTTGAGAAGCTGCCTGCCTGCTTTCTTGGTTTCACATCAGGGAGCAGCCAAGAAAGCGACCTCCTCTGCTCTGCCATCTTGAAAAACTTCTCAGCTATTGATTATAAGGGAAATTTACTTATATATAAAATCCACAAGCTGTGCATAGGGGTCTATACCTATAACCCCAGCTACTTGGGAGGCAGAGTTAGGAGGATCACAAGTTGGAGGTCAGCCTGGGAAACTTACTGAGACTCAAAACTTACTTACTGAGTCTCAAAATAAAAAATAGAATAGGGCTGGAGATATAGCTCATTGGTAAAGCACAACTGAATTCAATCCCCAGTACCAAGAAAAAAAAACTTCAATCATTTGTGGTGCCAGTTGTGGTCATTGGATAGTTATGAGAATAAAATGAAATAGAGCTGGGCGAATGTTCAGTATTATACCTGGCTGCATAGCAAACAATCAAATGAGATGGAGAAAAGCAATAAGGCCGTCAGAGGAAGCAACATTAAGGAGATAATACCAGCTATGTTCTGGGTTGAAACAGAGCCTCTTGAATTGAGCTCTTATCTCTTTGTTCATGCCAAGTTCAATTACTCTCTTCTGTTTATGCCAGTTCATCACCTTCATCAGCATTTTCTATGAGTAAGTATTTATTTGCTGTCGTCTTCCCCCTTGAGCACTAAATCTTTATGGGGACACTTTGCTCTCCTAGGGGAGCATTTGGCAATGTCTGGAGGTAATTTTGGTTGCCACATTGGGAGGCATGGGAACTAGCATCTTGTGCTGAGGCCAGGATGTTTATCCCACAATGCCCAGGACAGCCTCCACCACAGAGCATTAATTACCCCACATCAATGGTCAATAGCTCTCAGGTTGAAACACCTTGACCTACAGGGTGAGCTCCCTAGACCCAGGACCATGACATTCACATGGATCATGGTACCCACCAAGCACCAGGTGCAAAGAAAGTCACATGATGGTTTCCAATAATAATAGGAAATGGAGATTGGACTGGACCTTGAAGAATAGGCCAGGTTTGCTTTATCTTCTGCTTTGAGTACACAGTGGCACAGGGTGCTGGGGGTTGTTTGGAAAGAAAGTTCACAAAGGAAAATGCAAATATTCTGTCTCTCAGAGGATGGAAGAGAGGAATCAGCCCCAGGGTGTCACCAGGAGACTGACATTGCTATAAACAAGAGAGTCTCAGAACCAAAGGTCTGGAACTGCAGGTAACCAAGAACACCCGCGGCTCATTGTTTTGACAGATAGAATTCAGCCACCCACAGAAGCAGCAGAGACAGAATTGTAAAAAGACACAAAACAGAGAGAGTTCCTTTGGTAATGCACAAAGGTGAGGCTTCTCAGCCCGCTTAGGGGCTGCCATGTACACAGAGCTCCCCACCTTGGGACAGTTTCTCAAGGTTGGAAGATGGATGTCAATAGTAGTGTGCATTAGAATCACTGGGGGGCTCTTAAAACACACTGGAGCTCAGGCTTACCTGATCTAAGCTGTGTGCCTGGGCATTGGTGTTTTTTTGAAAGCCCCCATACCAGGTGAAGTTGATGTAGCCCTACACAGAGAACAAACTACAGCTCAGAACTTTGCATAAACGATTGCTCTTTCCAGCACCCTATGTGCCCAGTTTCATTGGGTGGCTCACACTGTACCGTCTGAGGCTGAGTTCTTGATCCCTCTCTTACCTGGCCCTTGGTGGGCTGTATCAGCCAGCACTGTGGAGTGACCTGAATCTCAAGATTCAGTGCTGGTCAAATCTACCCTCATTTCTTCAGGGCCGCACTTTGGCCTCTGGGATTCTGCTTTTGGCCCTTCACCCCCTTCTCTGTAGAGCAGCCAGAGTGTCCTTTTGTCACTTACGACCCTTCAAAGGTTTTCCACTATGGAGAATGAAAACGGCAACTTCTGTATAAGACTGAGGCTGTGTGTGGTCTGGCCCCTCCTGTCACATCCCTCCGTCTCCTTCTGAGCTTGAAGCATGATTTTCCAGCCATGCCTCATGCTGTTCCTTGCACTGGAGTGCTCCCCCATCCTGGTCTGGATTCTTTATCACCTGCACATTTTAGTCTAAACCCAGGTCCCCCAGCCTTGGCACCATTGATGTGCCGGGCTGGAGAGTTCTGTGTTGCTGGGGCTGTTCTGGGCTCTGGTGGGCTATTTGGCAGCTCCCTCAACCTCTCCTCACTGGATGCCAGTAGCATTCCACTCCCCAGTTGTGATGACAGAAAGGTCTCCAGACACTGCCAAATGCCCCAAATTGCTGCTAAATACTGGCTTAAGCATTACCTTTTAGAACAGGTGTTCATTGGTCTCTAGGTTTTAAAAGTCCAGCTGTTTTTCTCAATCCCCAAGTTCTATTTGTTACTTTCATAGCCTTTTTCTTGCCTTGAAATTACATCTATAATTAGCTGTTAAGATCTGTGCCCAGCCCCTCTAGACTACCTTGACTCTCACTCAGTTCTGTGATACCAGCATCGAATACAGCTCCTTCATATACAGCATATACTTAGAAAAGTGAACTAACAAGTGCAGATCTGGGAGAATGGACTTAGGAGCGTGTGGGAACGCTGCCCATGGACGCAACTCTGGGGGGTGGTGTTCTAGTGCAGCAGAAAGAATGTGGACTTTGAAGTCACTGAGTTCCAGCTTCACTGCTCTGCCTTCTACTGCGGCTTAACTGACATCTCAGAGTCTTAGTTTACTCATCTGCAGATTGGGGATGCTCTGGGTGGTCGTTTTCCCTGCTAACTCCTGGGCCCATTGTGGTTTAGATGCTCCTCCATGTGCCCTTGGAACCTGGCACAGGGCTCCAGGGGTCACCATTGCCAGGGTCAGGCTCTCACTGTATGCTTGTACTTCATACAGAGCCAAGCACATGGCAGATGCTCAGGAGATGACCTCGGTGCCGCATGGCCAGGAACCAAGCTGTATCCACAACTTAACAGTCTGCTAAAACAATTTCCACAGGGGCTGGTCCCTGAGAAAAGGAACCAATCCAGGTCCTGCCTTGGTTGGACTGAAGAACTGGGGAGGCCACACTCCTCTCTGTTCTTCACGTTGGGATTCTGGCTTCTTGCAGTGAACTGGGAAGGTAGGCCAGCATCTGGGGACTTCACTCTCTTTCCTTATGCCACATCCTTTGCAAACAGTGAATTTAACAATCATATTGACTGAGCACCTCTGACACTCCTGGGGATTGAGTGTGGCAATAATACCCAGTGACTCCTCCTTGGCCAGAATAAAGTTATCTTCATGTTTCCAAAGTGGTGCTCAAGAGGGGTTCCCACGTGTAAGGCGCCAGTGAGTTCCAGTTTGTCCACAGTGGGATGCTCCTTTGCTCCCTCTGAAGGCACTTCTAGATGTTTGGAAATTGAGTCAAGGAGGCACAGCCCCCAGGGCAAGCTTTTCCTTAGACCAAGTCACCCCAGTCCCACTGGGTCACCAAGTGATAAAGCTGGGATCCAAATTGAGGCCTTGCCTACATCTCAAATTTTTTAATGATCAAAATTGATAATTGAGGGGAAAAGCACCCCTTTCTTTAGCTTGGGTGGGGTTGACTGTCATCCAAGGCCACATGTAGGAGGAAAAGGTCACTTCACCTGCTAGGGCTGAAGTCACAAAGGACAGGTTGAGTAGCCCTTACTCAAAATGCTTGGGACTAGAAGGGCTTCAGATTCTGGAGTATTTGCATGTAAAATAGGGAAATATCTTGGGGGTGGGACCCAAGTTTATATATTAATTTATGTTTCCTATATATATATACTGGGTACAGGTGGCCTGGAGGTAAAGTCATACAACTGTGTATCTGTTTTGACTGCTGTCTGTCACATGGAGGTCAGGTGTGAAATTTCCCACTTATCATGTCGGTTCTCAAAAATTTTTGGATTTTGAAGCAGTTCAGATTTTGGATTTTCAGATTAGGAATGTTCAACCTGTACCACAAACTTATAACAACAGAAATTTAGTATCTCACAGTTCTGGAGGCCAGACCTCTAGATTAAGCTATTGGAAGGGCCACATGGTGTCTGAGATCTCTGGGAGAGGCTCCTTCCTGCCTTTTCCAGTTTCTGGGCACCCAGGTCATCTTTGACTAGTGGCTGCATCTCCCTTATCACAGCCTCTGTCTTCACATGGTTGTCTTCCCTCTGGGTCTGTGCCCAAGTTCTCTTCCTCCTCCTCCTCCTCCTCCTCCTCCTCCTCCTCCTCCTCCTCCTTCTTCAATAAGGACACCAGTCTTACTGGATGAAGGTTCTACTCTTGTGCATTATGCTCTCAACTAATTACATCTGCAGCAACCCTGTCCCCAAATAAGGTCATTTCCTGCAGGACCTGGGCCAGGACTTCCAACATTTCTTTTTGGAAGACACAATTCAACTCATAACATTCCCCCACACAAGATGGGGTCTGCATTACCAGGAAAAAAAAAGGGCGGGATGTGGAGTCTGAGCCGATGTGTTGGCTATGGGTGATCCACACAGCACCCACCCCCTCTGCCACCTTCTTCACTGTGTCTGACCCCTGCCCACAGCATGGTCTGGAGGTTGTAGAAAGGCAGGAATAAGAAATCACAGTGTTTAGTTCCCCCTGGTGCCAACCTATAAGGTCACTATGGGCTGCCTGTGTCCCTTGCCTGAAGGTTCAGTGTTTCTGGATTCCAGGAACTAATTCCTTCTTTTGCCCCTGCAGACCTTGGAGAGTGGATCTGGACTTGTACTTGCCTAGAGGTTTGACTCTTCCCTTGTTCCTTGTTAAGCTTTCCTAAATCACCCCATTTGTCTTTCCTTTACGGTCGATCCTGGTACAACAACAAAAGCAAAAGGTGACCGCCACACTTCTAGGAGATGCCAGTTCTATGGTTGTTTCCTGATTACCTGAATGGTTTGCTAGCGCTGGGTTGATGGGCCGTGGTCGTGACTTCTGGGTCTCCATATTTCTTGGTGTGGCAACTCGTCATAAGTCATTAAACTTAAAATGCTTTGTAAGAAATCCTTTTCCCAGTGGCGCAGTGTGGCAGGTGCAGAGTCAACACATCCAAGCGCATCTGGGAGTCTGTGATAAAAGCCATCTTTCCTGAACCACAGGGAAAAGAAGCCAAACCAAAAGTCTTCGAGGAAGGAAGATTGGGAGAGCAAGCATTCTAGACAATTTGCCTTCAGTAGACCTCTTAGGCAGAGACTGCAGCAAAGAGACCACTGAAGTACCACCAGTTTTTCATTCTTCTGAATTCAAAACCAATAGCAGAAATGGAAAACTAAAACAAGAAATGCTGGCATAACCATTGATAAATTTTGCAGGATTAGAAAAAGGTGCTGGCTGTGGACTCTGAGTCCTCTCCTGGATGCAAGCCCCTGGGCCAGGTGCTGGGTTCACCTGGCTCTGTACCTACCTGCAGCACCCAGCCCATTGTGGGGCAGAGAAGCCAGTGGAGACAACTTGGTGATGGCTGAGGTCTAAAGATGTTCTAAATTAACTGTGAGACTTTGCCCAAAGGAGACTGTGCAAAGTCTAGAGAGAAAGCTTCATCTCTGGTTGCTCCTGGGTAACAACACAACACTAGATGTGGGGTGGCAGAAGGGTAGAGTGTCCCCTTTTACATCACATGAGGAAGTTCTAACATGGATGCATAACCGTAGGTAGAAGTTTGTTATTTTTGATTTAACTCAACAGTTGTGAGTTGAGTGGCTGATAATCAGGGACTCAGATGGTGCCATACCCAGGAGGTGGAGATATCATGTGCTTGAGCCCCATGTGACAACCCATGGCCCTCCCAGCCTGTTTGACAGTTCCCAAGCTCACCTTTGCAGGCCACCTCTGGCTCTGATTGGTCCTGAAGGTGAACTCTCGTGTCCTCTCCCGTTATCACCCCAAACATGCCAGAGCCCGTCCCTTAATTACTCACCCTCAACCTGCACATTTAAAAGGAGATAAAGAAAAGCTGCATTAGATCAGACGGGGGTGACTGACTGGAGAATTCAGGGCTCCTCTTGCATATCAGGAATTTTAAAATTAGACTGCCTGTTCCTTTCTTATCTTCCTTTTTATTGGGATGTACTTAACATATGAAACTCACCCTTCACAGAGTACAGTTCAGTAATTTTTAAAGAATAGAATCACAAGTTACACATCCATAACTACCAACTACAGCTTTTATCAAAAGAAACCCGTAAACAGCCTGTATTATTTCCATTTATTATTTTAATTTTAACTTTATTTTTTGCAGTACTGGGGATTGATTCCAGAAGTGCTCTACCACTGAGCTCATCACAGTCCCTTTTTATTAAAACTTAGGATCCTTCTGTCTCAGCCTCTCAGGTAGCTGGGATTACAGGAGAGAGCCCTGTACCTGGCACAGCCTGCCCTATTCTTAAAATGCCACCTAGCCGTTTCTACCAACTCACCTTCTCTACTCCTGGTGGGTTGCCTTCTATCCCTGCCCATCCCACTTAATCTCTTTGGGGGTGTCATTCTCTCTCTCTCTCTCTCTCTCTCTCTCTCTCTCTATATATATATATATATATATATATATATATATGTGTGTGTGTGTGTGTGTGCGTGTGTGTGTGTGTGTGTGTGTGTGTGTATAACCATAGGTAGGTAGAAGTTTGTTATTTTTTATTTAACTCAGCAGTTGTTGCTGATAATCAGGGACTCAGATGGCGCTGTACCCAGGAGGTGGAGATATCGTGTGCTAGAGCCCCATGTGACAACCCACTGCCCTCCCAGCCTGCTTGACAGTTCCCAAGCTCATATATATATATATATATATATATAGAGAGAGAGAGAGAGAGAGAGAGAGAGAGAGAGAGAGAAAGAGGCAGAGATAGAGAGTGCTCACAAGTCATAACTTAAAATTTTCAGATAGTCACATTTTAAAAAGTAGAAAGAGAAATAGGTGAAAATAATTTTAGCAACACCTTTTATTTAAAGCAGCGTGTCAGTGTATCGTCTCCACATGCCGTCGATATGCGCACTGTGAACGAGCTGTTTTGCTGAGCGGTTGCTGTTGCGAGGTGTTCCCTCCGGAGGGTCTTCTGTGGCCAGCTCCACCCAGTCATTCCTCCCAGGGCTCAGTTTGGCTCCTCTTGGGGGCACTTGTCACAGGCAGAGTTCGTTCACTGTTCCTGTTGTGTGTGTGGCGTCTGCGTCCAGCACTGGACGGGAAGCTTTGTGAGGACAATGCAGTGGATGGAACTGTGTGTCCCCCCCCCCCCGCCCCATTCAGAGGTGGAAGCCCAAGCCTCTCGTGTGATGGCCTTAGGAGACGAGCCTCTTGGGAGGTGATTCATGATAGGGTTACTGCTCTGATGAGGAGACAGACACACGAAGCACACTCGCTCTTCCTATCCCTCTCGCTGCCATGGGAGGACACAGGGAGGAGGTGGCCATCTGCAGGCCGAGAGCCCTTACCAGAACGTGGCCATGCTGGCACCTGGTCTCAGACTTTGGCTTAGGACTGTGGGAGAATGGACTTGGGTGTTTAAGCCACCTGTTTGTTCTATGATAGTTTTACAATCTCAGGCTGAGCTGAAGAGTAAGCAGGTGACACCTTCCTCCTCATGAGTGATCCCAGTGCCAAGCACCGGAGGGCACATTTGATAAATGAATAAACGAATTCTTACAAGTAGAGAGTAGTAAGGTGCAGCAATAACCTCTTAGAAAACTCACCCAGAATATTATCCACTAGGAGACTTCCTTTTCAGGGATTTTCAGAAAACTTGGAGGTTGTTGTCCTGGGAATAGGAGGGAAACTTAATTGCTCATAACTCACAAACACCAAAACTTGGTTCCCTTGTCTGAACTGGGGATCAACCCTGCGAGCTGTAAATAGAGGGCACCTAGTGTGTGCGAGGCAGTGGGTGCTGGAGATTGAGCTGCAGGGCAAAGTTCTTGGGCTCATGGAGCTTGGCGTCTACTGCAGAGGCAAACATATAAAAATTAATGGACCAACATTTAATATAACATCAGGTGGTGGTAGAAATGATGAAGGAAATGCCGAGGCATCTTGGGGCTTGGTCATCAGCACAGTGCTTCAAATACAGTGAGTGCTCAGTAAATAGTGGCCTTTGATATTTTTATTTAAGTTATGATTCACTCCACCGTGTCTAAACTGATCCTTTCAAAACCCAAGTCAGTTCAGGTCCCTCCTTTGTTGGACACTTTCTGATGGCATTTCAATTCATTTTACAATGAAACCCACAGTCTTGGGCAAGACATGAATCAGGGCTTCTCAACCTGGGTGCTGTTAACTCTTGAGGTCAGATGGTTCTTTGTGGCAGGGATGGTCCCATGCACTGTGCAATGTTCAGCAGCGTCCCTGACACTAGAAGCCAGTAGCATGTCCCAGTTGTGATAACCAAATTTGCTAGACATTGTCAGATGTCACCTGGGATGGGGCATGGGGGTAATTGTCTAAGGAGAGAGCCACTGATCTAAAAGACCCACATTAACTAATCTTGAGCTCCTGCTCAGATTTACCTCCCTCTATTCTCTCCCTCACTCTGCTCTGGCGAAAATGACCTTTTTGGCTTCCTCTGATTAATTATGTTCCTGTCTGAGGGCCTTTGCACCTGCTTTGCACTGTGCCTGGTAGGCTTTTCCCTGGAATAACTGTTCAACTGTGACGCTCTCAGAGGTATCCTCTCTGACCCCTACACAGAGTGTGATATGCAGGAAATGACAGCCACAGTCACTGTGCTGCTTCAGATGCTCCATCATCAAGAGACACCATATGCATTTGTTTGTTTTTAGGATTTACCCATCTTCCTCTACAACGCAGGCTCTGTGGAGTGGGGACTTGGATGGTTTTATGTTTTTCTATGCCCCCATGATCTAGAAAAGAACACAGCACATAATAGGTGCTTCATAAAATGACATTGGAAGAATGGGTTGTATAAATGACTAGAAGGGCAGGTGGGAACACATAGCATGGGTTATACAGGACTTGGGTGAGACGGTGAAGGAGCCAGCCAACTGGAACGAAAGTAAATTCTGAGGTTGGGGAATATGGAAAGCTTGATAGGATGTAGGCAAATTTCAGATGTAATTGAAACTTAGGCAGGGTACCTTGTCTACTACATATCAGGCAAGTGGGAGCCAGAGTAGGTTCATAAGTAGGAGAGAGATGTGATAAAAGTGAGAAGCCTAAAAACGATGCAGGGGAAGCCAGAAGCCAAGTAGAAAATTACTCCAATGTTTTGGGCGTGGGTAGAGAGAGCTGGTAAATAGATTCCTTCTCATTGGTGAGACATGCTGGGCCGAGGAGATGCCAAGAGGACCGTGCATTCATTCAACAATATCCATGGCCATGGGAGAATGAATTGCGGCACGAAGCCAAGGGTTTGCCATCCCTGGTGTGAGACATCAGGTCCAAGGCAGTGATTATTAGTGAGACAGAAAATGCAGACCTATGTAAATCATAGATCTTCTGGATTTATGAGCAGCATTTTAGTCAAATTCGGCAAGCAGCATTTTGTAACATTATACGTTAAAGGCAGCTGAGTAAGTTTTTGATCATGTGTTGGTAAGAATGGCACCCTGTCAGTCAGGAAGCAGGCTTCTTGTGTGAACGTCTCTCAGGGACAATAATAAGGCTGACCTTGGGAAATAAGACTCTAGATAAGAATAGCGGAGGGGAACTAAGCCACCTTGGGATAATGGGCCATATCTCTAAGTAGTTTTCCCTTCTGGTTATTTTAATCTTAAGTAAATTTACTCTTCCGAATAGTACTGTACTATTTTTATGCAGTTACTTAGCATGTTTTTTTTACAAGTGTTACTTTGCTTGTAACCTTTCTTGTAAATATATGGTTGGAACCTTTAAAAAAAATTCCACCAACCAAACCGCATGAAGACTTGGGAAAATGAACAAAAGAATCCAGCCACAAAGAGGGCTAATACATGCATCCATTTATTTAAAGCAAAAAATGGTCAAAACTGATTTATGCTTTTAGAAGTCAGGATAGGATCCTTGGGGGTTGGGGATGATGGGAAAGAGGCACGGGAAGATTTCTGGTGAGTCGGTTATGTTCTGTTTCTTGATCTAGGGGCTGGTTGCATGAGCAGGTTCACTCTGGATATTCAGTAATCTGTACACTTAGGTTTTGAGGGTACTTTTCTTTGTGTATATTTACTTTAGTGAAAAGTTTTTAAATAAAAAAAGGAAGTTTCTCAATAATGGTGGTTTCAATGTTACTGCCTAAAAGTCGCTATCAGGTGAATATACACTGGTTGTTGATTTGCAGAGGTTGACTATATTTAGATAGAGTATGGTGGGTAGGAAGAAAAAACTCGTGCTTTAGAATCTTGTGGAGGTGGATTCAAATAGAATTTCTTCTCTTGTTAGCTGGGTGACATTGGTAACTTTTTATATTCTTCCAGAAGCTTCATTTCCTTATCTGAAAAATGGGGAAAAGATAGGTGCTAACAGAAAAAAGCTCTAAATGGCTAAAGTTGAAAAAATTTGGGCACTAAAATAAAGTAGTATTGGATTTTCTCCCAAAGTATAAAATAAATATTCATGAATCCATACTGATATAAATAAGTGACTGACTGAATTAATAAGTGAGAACAAAAATCTTCTATGCAGAATTGCAGATAATTGATGTAGCTTCTCTGCCCTAAGGGAAATAAGGACCACTCAGTCCTGAAGTGTGTGCTGCACCCAGTGACCTCCTTTCCAAGGGTGTCAGGCAGCAGGTGGGAAAGAGTGAGGAGAAACCTGACACACATGGCTCCTTCAGGTGATTGAGCACAAGGAAAAGCCTGAGAAACTGTCACAGCTCAGAGGAGCCTAAGGAGTCCGGATGATTAAATATAAGGAGGGTCCTGGATGGGACACTGAGCTGAAAAAGGACATTAGGTAAAAAGTACTGAAATCTTAATAAAATGTGGAACTTAGTTAATGATACCGTGATGACATTAGTTGTAGTATGTAACACACTGTTGGAAGATATTAATAGGGGAAACCATAGGCCAAGAATATGAAAGCTCTCGAATACTACATTCCTGATTTTTCTGTAACTCTAAGATTGCTCTAAAAAAAGCACAGGGAAAGACCTATGTTACCTTTCGATCACAGGCATGAAATTTCACACTTAATCATCAGGCTCCCACACCCCCTGGGCTTAGTTCCTTTATTTGGGTGAATGTCCTCAGTGCCTGCCTTCCCTGCCATTTCTACATGTCTGTGTCACTCCACCTGGGTCCTAAGGTCAGTGTGGGTTTTCATGGTGATCGGATCCAAGCTGAATGCTGAATTAAAGTCATATCTGTACAGCTGGCTCTCTGAACTTGTAGGTTCATAGCTGTAGACTTGAGCTTTCGGAGGTCAAATATACTTGAAAAAAAATTACATGTGTACTGAACATGTGCAGACTTTTTTCTTCTGCTGTTTTACTGAACAACATAGTCTGACAATTTTCAAAGCCTTTGCATTGTATAAGGTTTTATAAGTCATCGAGAGATGATTCAAATATATGGGAGGATGTGTATTTGATATATGCAAATATAATGCCATTTTATATATGGACTTAAGCATCCACAGATTTTGGTATCAGCAAGGATACTGGAACCAGTCCCTCAATCCCAGAGACAACTGGATTCCAGTTTTCTTTACAAATATAAATTTGAGAAAAATTTAATAGGCTCATATGAAAAAAAATTGAATGGATGAATATTGTCATTAAAAAAGAAAGGATCTGGAAGAATAGATCTCGGATGCACCATTGGCCGTTCTAAAAGAGGCTTCAGAGGTGTAAAAACCAGATACAATGGGTAGACCTGGTTTGATCTTGAGTGTGATCAACTGTAAGAAAGTATGTTTGGAAAACATAACAAGAAGTTTTGAGTACATTTTGGGTGTGACATGATCTTAAAGAAGTGTTGATTTGACCAGGTTTGCAATGATACGACATTTTAGAATGGCCTCACCTATGAGTGGAATATATTAACAGGTTGACAGGTTTATAGGTAACACTTATGATCTTAAGTGTGGGATTTATTAAATTATGGCAACAGTCCAGAATAGGCAAAAAGGAAAGCCAACGCATGATTCTGGGAGTAGGAGGGGAGAGAGAAAGGATAGGTGGTGGGAGGGGGAGAAATGGGGATGATTAGAATCAGGTCATGCAGCCTGGGGTTGCAGCCTGGGGTTACAAGCTTGAATCTTTTTCTGCGGCTGTTGGAAAGCACTGAGGTTGTGAAGCAAAAGAAAAGTAGGCTCAGAGAGACCCTTGGGATACAGAGGGAGGCACAGAGGGTCACGAAGTTGGAAGGACATGTGCAGGTCAGAGGAGGGGCAAGACACAGCCCAGGAAGCCAACATTGGCAGGACAGCGACACTAAGCCAGGGGACATGTGGTATCCCTGGACTATGATATTTTTGTATAGCTGGCTAGTCATTTTGTCATTTGGCAAATACTCACTTGGCAACTACAGTGTGTCCGGCGCTGCTTCAACTGTAGGGGTCAGAACAGCAAACCATATAGCCCAGCAGGAGTTCATGCTGTTTCAGAGGTGATCGCGTTCCTCCTCTTCCCTGCCAAAATTCTTTTCCAGAGAACATTCCTTCGGGAGGGACTTTGATTCTTTATAAACTTTGATGATGGCCCGTAAATCCCAGAACTTTTCTATTTATACCATTCATCAATATTGTTAATTTTTTTCTAAAGTTGGCCTTCTCCCTGGATCAGGTTTTTAACTTTGGCACTATGGACCTTTGGGGCTGGATCGTTCTCTGTGGCGGAGTCTGCCCTGTGCCCCAAGGATGTTGAGAAATATCTCTCTGATATGTTTGTTAGGTTTTCATGACTGTGACCAAAACAGCTGACAAGAACAACCTAGAGGAAAAAGCATTTATTTTGGCTCACAGTTTCGGAGGTGTAGTCCATGGTGGGTCCACTCCATTGCTCGGGGCCCAGGGTGAGGCAGCACAAAATGATGGAAGGGTGTGGTGGAGGAGCCTGGCTCCATTCTTGGAGGCCAGGAAGCAGAGAGAGAGGAGGGGAAGGGGACTCAGGGCAGATGAACCCTTCCACGCCACACCCCCAGGGGCATACTTCCTCCAGCCATCCTGCTGCATCCCTCCTGCCTATAGTGACACACAGTCAGTCCATTCAAACTAGGACAGATGAGATTCGGTTACACTCTCACAATCCACTCATTTCACCTCTGAATATTCCTGAAGGACACAGGAACTTTGAGGGACACCTCATATCGAAACCAAAACACATGGCCTCCACCCACAACCCCAGTGTTGTTTAGGGGAATTAATAAATGTTCCCTGAGGAACAAAACCCCTACTGAGAATCAGCACCCTACATCAGTGTTCCTCAACCCTGGATGCACTCTGGAATCACCTGGAGAGACTTAGAAATGTCACCTATGAGTACTGGCCTCTTCCCAGACTAATTAAATGAGATTCTGGGATGGGTCTTGGGCTTTGGCATTTTTCAGTTTCTAGAGGGACTCAGGTTTGAGGACCTCTGTCCCTGGTGGTCAGTTCCTAAGTCAGGGACTGTCTTTAAGGGTGGCATTGCTAGGACCCAACCCAGTGACCCCTGAGTAAATGAATCAATGAATGAAGGGAGGTGAGAAGAGGCCAGAAGTATTGGGAGTGAGCAGTGGCCTTTGGGGTAAGCCAGCTCACCTGTTTGCTTATTGTCATAGATTTAAGCAGTTGGATGAGACTTTCCTGTTTTATTTCCTTTTGGGGAGGGCAGCTAATAAATTTAAGAAAAAATCTTCCCTGGATGTTCTGAGAGGAAACAGATGGGGGGTCTTGGCTGGTCCCTAACTGCTGCCAGCAGAGAGCTCTTCACCCTTGTCTGGATACTCAGTTCATTGTTTTCTAATGTCCTCTTGCCTGGCTGGGAACTCCTGAAATTCTGCATATCTCAGCTGACCACACCTCAGTCCCAGGGGCATGGACTTCAGGGATGTCAACATCGTGAGTCACATGTAGTTCTTCTTAACTGAGAGGCGGGGTGACACCCTGCTCTGTGTAGACCTCCACAGAGGCTATATGAAAATACACAAGTCATGATGTCCACATCTGGGAATGCCTGGCTCCAGTGTGGGCAATCTGGGGGCAGGTGAAATTGAGCTGAGCTGTTTTTTTTTTTCTTTTTTCTTTTTTGTCATAAGGTACAGAAAAGGAAATATGGAGATAGATGTCCAAATTTTAGGATTGGAATTTGTGGGTCCTGAATGGGTGTGTGGATTGGGAGAGAAGATGTTGGTTTTGGGTGACTGGAAGGAGGTGACATTGTGTAGAACAAGGAGTTTCAGAAGGTGAAGCATTGGGCATGAGCAGCAATGAATTGAACAGGTGAGAGTAGAGCAGGAGGTGGGTTTCAGGAGAGGTTGAAGTGTCTTGAGTATCCATTTCCATGAGTCAGCTTTCCATGACTATAACCAAATACCTGAGACAATCAGCTTATAAAGAGGAGTGGATCTGGCTCAGTTTTGGAGGATTCAGCCCATGACTGGCCCCATTGCTTTGTGCCTCTGGCAGGACATCATGACACGAGTTCATGGCAGAGCAAACTGTTCACTTCATGGATGGGAATGAGAGGGGCAGAGGAAGGGGTAGGATCCTACGATCCCCTTTGATGACCAGAAGCCCTCTCCTGAGGCCTTGCCTCTTAAAGTTCTCCCTTTCTCCTGAGAGCACTATGGACTGGGGCTAAGCCTTTGTCACATGGGCTTTTGGGGACATTCTAGATCCAAACCGTAGCACCACCATTTGCTCAAATCCAGCTGGCCCACTTTGGCTGCTTATTTTTTGGCAAGGCTTAGAGGCATTTCTTCACACACCACTGAGCACAAACCCATTGCAGTTCCCCTGCTGGGAGAGCGGTGGTAGGGGGTCTGTGTGGTCGCAGTGGTGCCCAGCGTCCACCCACTGTGAAGGGAGCGACCATCACTGGTCCCTAGTTTGCTCATGCCTCCCCTTACCCACCTGGAGCTCACAGAGATGACGAATCCCAGCAGTAAAAGAACAACTTCAGAAAGAGTGCCTCTGGGTTTGAGGCTGACCCTGGGTATCCCCTGGGTAGCCTTGAACAAGGATTCTCTCTGCGTCTCAGTTGCCCGTGTTAACAGAGGGACAGATTATGGGGCAGTCGCTCCCGGAGGTTATGTTCCATGGAAAATATACTCGTTTCCATTAGAAATGGGACGTGAAGGAGCAAGCTATTTTCCAGGGTCTCTCCACCCAGCAGAAGGAATCTCTTAGGAGTGCTTCCAACAAGGGAGGTGGGGTGACAACCGTTTATTCTTCCTAATTTAGAAGTTGAGCCCTTTGGGGCCTCAGGGAAGTCTAAAGTGCACTAGTTTTGTTTTATTTACCTGCCAGCTTATCGTACCTTAGCCATTTTATGGTACCCAGACAATGTCAACATGAGGTGGTAATAGATGGATTGCCCAAGCCTTATCCCAAGGGAGGGGAAAGGCCTTTCTCTACGAGTCTCCCACAGGCTTCCAACCAGATAAACAACTCTTGGTCCAAGTGAACTTTGTAAGTGGGACAATGTATGTCACAGCCTCAGCTCAGGGCCCCAGGCAGGGCAGGTCACGTGGGGAGCCTTGTTCCCATCTGAGGGGGTGCCACTGGGGCTCGGAGCCTCAGCTCGTGAGTCCCCGGTGGCATGGGCCTGCTTGATCAAGAGAAGCCGTTGTTTTGGATTTTGCGGGTGAAAATTCTCCTGCTTTTGAGTCTTGGTTCAAATTT
Organism: Callospermophilus lateralis; assembly: GCF_048772815.1. Lineage (NCBI taxonomy): Eukaryota > Metazoa > Chordata > Mammalia > Rodentia > Sciuridae > Callospermophilus > Callospermophilus lateralis. The sequence goes on from NC_135322.1 coordinate 61,096,517, forward strand.
TTACAAAGCAACCTTGTGTGGGCCAAATGGAACACATATTCAGACCATGTCCTCTTCCCGAAACACAGTAGGTCTTCAATTTCTGGCTGTCCCCTGCTAGAAGTGGACTTCACTATGAGAAGGAGCCTCTGAAGCAGCAGGCCCCTGAGGGGCTCTGCGTGGGGCTGCTGTGGGTTGGAGACGTCACTGGCACAGGAGGGGCTCAAAGGAACTCTGGGACAGAGCCGTGTCCTTGGCTGATTGGTTGCTGTGGTTCTGATAGCTGAGACAATCTTCTGCAGGGAGAATCACACTGAAACCCTTTTTGTTCTAGAAACTAGAAGTAGCCAATGAAAGCGCTGCATGGGTTAAAGAAAAAAATTTACTCTTCAGTGAATAAACACCAAGTTTGCAATTGCTGTGTGCTGGGCATTATTCTAATCATCTTAATATATTGAATCATTTAATCCTAACAACTTTCTGAGCAGGTCCTCAGCAGGTCCTTTGCAGCACTCATCTTACAGATGAGAAAACAAATGCACAGAGAGGCCCCGTGACTTGCTGAAGGCACACAGCTGGTAAGTGGCAGAATTATTTGAACCCAAGTCTGCTGGCTCTAGAATGTGGGCTTTCACCATTTCTTCCAGGCCACATTTTATTTTTTTTTTATTTTTATTTTTATTTTTTTTATTTTTTATTTTATTTTTTTTTATTGGTTATTCAAAACATTACAAAGATTTCAGAATCACATCGGTTACACATCCACATTTTTACATAATACCATAATAGTAACTGTTGTATTCTGCTACCTTTCCTATCCTCTACTATCCCCCCTCCCCTCCCCTCCCATCTTCTCTCTCTACCCCATCTACTGTAATTCATTTCCAGGCCACATTTTAATACAGAAATTTTTATCTAGCAATAAAAAATTAGGATTCTGAAGACTATGTAAAATATGTAAAACTGCTTTATATAGTATTAATTTAAAAAGTAGCTGGCAAATTTTATGTGTGCTATAATCCTGTTAAAGAACTACCTTTTTCGGGGGAAAAAGACCAGAAAAAAAAAGGAGAAAATTATGAAAACTATGCAAGATTGTTGAGGACATGGACAATGCCTCTTCCATTGGTCTTGTTGACCACGAGGTTTCATTACTTATACGACGCGTCAGAGACTAGATACCTTTCACGGATCTTTAATTCCTCTCCCTTCTTCTTTCTCTCTGGAAGGGCCCTCACTTTTGTCAATGAGCCCTCACGTCCCTTCACCCATCCCTCTCGGTAGGTAGGGTGCGTGTGGCCTGAAGAAGTCCCCAACCTGCGTTATTCACAGCCTGCCCCCTGGAAGACCTGACGGAGGAGTTCCCCAGCCCACACAGAGCACCCCGGTGGCAGGAGCACAAACACACTTAGACACTGTACAATTGTGAACGCTTCCATATTCAAGATGATTCACAATGTTTCCATTTTGCACATCAATCAAGACTTTATCAATACTTTAAAGATCAAGTGCGATTTCGGATTTACTCCAGTAGTGCACAGACCAGACTCTAGGCTCATTGCTTGCTCTAAGTTGATGGGTCTCCAGCCCGCTAGAGAGAGAATGGCCTCAAAGGGCACAGCGAAAACCAGCCTCAGCGGTTTTCTGCCCTCTCTTAGGAGAGGCATCTGACTCCACAAACATTAGTTGATTTGTTGAGCGCTTTATGCATCAGGAACTCTCAGCCTGGTGAAAAAGGACCTTCTTTGTTCTGAGGCACTCACCTTCCAGAGACCTCTAAAATGCTCATCCATTCAACACATGCTCTTATTGACCACCTACTGGGTCGTGAAGGATTTTAATATTCTCTCCCCCGGGGTGTTCTGACCCTAAGCCATGTCTGGGTCTAGACTGCCTCTGCTGTGTCCTGGCCAAGAGATGGAACATTCTGTGCCTCCGTTTCCTCCTCTGGTCATGATAGCATTTCTTGCCCCGAGGTGGCTGGAGCGTTCAGGGAGTGGGCCTCTGCCAGGCTGGCCGGCGTGCAGGAAATGTGTCAACCCCTCTAGGAATGACTGTGCAGCTCCTGGGGCATCCTCTGCCCTCTCACACGGGCATCTCTGCCCTCAGGATTTCCAGAGCACATAAAGCTTATCTCAGTGGAGAGGGGCTCTTGGCCACCGACTTTCCCAAGGTCCCCTGATACCCGCACAGCTTCAGGGTCGCCCCCCTCAGCACAGCCTGATCTCCCACCCTGCACATCAGAAGTGACTTGGGGTTGGAGTCAGCAGGCTGGTCCCTGCTACTGCCGACATGCCAGGCCTTGTGTGAAACCCTCTGTCTCTGTGACCTCCTCAGTTGACCTAGGTGGGAGTGGGGAATGCTGTTAGGACCCCACTTTCCCACAGGAGGGGGAGGCTCCACAAGGTGCCATGTTGTCTCCCAAGGTGCAGAGGCAGCCAGGCAGTCTGATTTTTAACCAGGACGCTCAGCAGACCATCATGGGGGAAAACTCTCCATTTCCTAACATTGTCTATTCAAAGTCCTGAAAACCAGGAAGGATGACAGTTTTTCAAAAACAGACCTATAGAGTGATCACTCCAGAGATGCTGTTAGGCACTTCACAGATATTAACGATACAGGTTCTATTATTAAACCTGTTTTGCGAATAAGGAAACTCAGGCAGAAAGGTAGGACGGACAGCATCAGCAGGGATGTGGAGTCGGTTTGCACCCACACAGTTGAGCACAAGCAGATGGTCTCTTGTAAACTCCGGGTCCATTCATTCTCCTCCAGATCAAAACAAATCATGGGTAGTTAGGAGAAGCTTTATGCCTGAGGATTACTGCAGGAGCCTGTGGGACTGGCCAGGCTGGGACCCTGTGATCTGCAAAACATCTCAAGGATCAGGCAAAAAGAGTCTGGTTTCATAGGGAGGAATAAACAAGTCCAGAAGGAACTGGGCGCTGGGAGTCCAGATAACTGGAGCTGCAGGATCAGGAGGGGCTGTGGAAAGGGGGTGGCCTTCTGGTTCAGGCTGAAGGTGGGCCAGGACCTGGAGGGGAGGAGAGAATCCTTAGGTTAACAGATATTTAGCTGCAGTTGATCAGTGGGAACGAGCAGCTCAGCTAATCTCTTACTACGTGACAGATGAGGAGTCTGGCAGCTCTGGTCTAGAACAAGGGCACTCTGAGTCTTATCTAAATCCCGCAGGGAGAGGAGAGCCCTTCATGTGAGCCCTTCCCAGAACTCGGGGGTGGAGGATTTCTTAACCCTCACTGTTCTCGGGGATCAAAGGACTTGAGTCGCGTTTGTTGTGATTCTGCTCGGTTTGCGGTTTGCGTCTAGCACCTGCTCTGTGCCAGGCTCGCCCTGGGAACTTTCCTAAGACCTCAGACTCATGAAGATGGTCAAAGGCACTGCCTTGGACACCACCTGCCAAGTCACTCTACACTCAGAAAAAAGTGTAGAGTGGGGTCAAGGTGAAAACAGCTGTTCCTTGCTCTTGTCCCTGCCACCTGGCTTCTTGCTTCCAGGTTCCTCTGTGTGACACAGCCTGTGTCACTCCTTTTTTTCCATCGTGAATAAACCATCGTAGGCAAAGACCAAGTTCTGTTGATCCGTCCCGGGTGACAGGCGTGGCTTACTTCCCTCTTCTGGGCTCTTGTGAAGAGCGTAGCCATGGGCACTGTGTACCTCTTGTGCTTCTCTCGGGTGTACCCTAGGAGTGGATCGCTGGGTCACCTGGGGCTCTGTGTTTAGCTTTCTGAGGAAATGCCAAGAGGCAAGTGTTAGAGTCTATAATAAGGAAAAAAGGTGGGGTTTAGGAAAGATACTGAAACTAATTTGAGAAAGAAGTGGGGGTTATAATCAGGATGTGGGGTGTCTCTAAGCCTGCATGTGATGGAGGTCACCTGAGGTTCACCCCAAGCTGGGTGCTGTCTTGAGCCAGAAGTCTACTGTCCTACTTCTGTGGATACCATGGGACGTGAGACTCTATTTGTGGCTTTGCCTGTTACCATGCTTCAGAAAAATGCAGCAATGTCTCCGGTGCGTGCACGGCTTGTGAGACTCCTGTCCTCCTGGGCAGCCTTAGGCCGCTGGTGCTGCTGTAACAGGACACCACCGGCTGGGTAATTTCTAAAGAACAGGAGTTTATTTCTCACAGTCTTGGAGGCTGGGAGTCCAAGGTCACGGTACTGGCATCTGGGGTTGAGAGGAGTCTTCTTGCTGCTTCCTCACATGGCAGAAGGCAGGATGCACTCTCTCCTCAAGGCCTGTGATTTGGGGACCTATTCCCATTCATGAGAGGAGGTGCCCTTGTGGCCTAGTTAAGGTTTCACCTCTTACCACCATTACATAGACCTGAATCTTAGCAGGAGCACATTCAAATCACAGTTCCACAGTGCTGAGTGGGGAAAGCTGGTCGCCCTGGCTGGGTCAGCCCTCATCCAGTGGTGGAGTCACACAGGACACTGGTGAGCCCGAGGATCCCTGTGGGGGAGGGGCAGCTCTGGCATTGTGGGCGGGGGCACACAAGGAAAGGCACTGACCGCACCTGCAAGTGGGGCACAAAGGCCAGATGAGAAGAAGAAAGTGCAGAGTTCATGCTTCTCTTCAAAGTTAGCAGCAGATGACAGAAGCTGGGCCTGGGTGCAAGTGGACAGTTGGTGTACCTTTGTGGTTGGCAGCCTGAACGGGTGGAGGAGCCTGTCTGCGTGCAGAGGTCAGTAGGTGCTGCAGAGAGCTGGGCCTCGGCCAGCGTCTCTGTAATGCAGAACTGTTCTCTTGGTGCAGAGGGAACATGCTAGTTAGTGTCCCGAGATCACACACCACCTTGAGGGGAACCAGGAGCCTCCATATGTCCAGCTGTGCCAATGATGCAGCAGAGGGTAGGGTGGGAAGCAGAACAGAGTGGCAGTGGCAACGAACACCTGGCTTCCCCAGAGAAGCGTGGACTGGCTGCAATCCTGGCTCTAAGCTACCTTCAGGTCAATTCATATCCTTTCGGGCCACAGGTATGGGGAGGATACCTGACCACAGTCCCCAAGTACTGACAAGAGGGACCCCTCAAGGCTTGCAGGAAAGGTCACATGACATAGCCGATGTAAACGTTTTTCTCACTGTTGCAACTGTAGAGACAAACTAATTGTTACATGTTTGTTATTTTGGGATAACTAATTGTTACCCTTTTCTTATGCTCAGGGATTTCATGTCCACACTCTCTTCAACTTTAGAATTTTAGGTATCTGTACTTGTACTTGTGGGTGGGAGACATTTTTCCTAGGGTCCACAATATCATCCAAGTGGGACTGGGTGAACCGCCATCTCGGCTTCTGAAAGAACTGACACATCTTCCCCTTATTATGTTACCTTGTGTCCTCACAGAACAGTGTGCTTATGGCCCTCTGTCCGGGCTGCTCTCTCTCTCAGGCAGTGTCTGCAGATGCTAGGCAGGCTGGCCTCTCTTTCACGCCCTCCTCTGTCCTTGCAGGGCTGGCCAGCCTCCATTCTTATCAGCATGACCTTTGGAAAAAGGAATTACACAAGAAAAATCAGAACTTAGAGCAAAAATAGAAAATATTACAACATGCTGCTGGTTTTCTCTGTACTCTCTTCTTTGGCCACAGCCAATCCGGCACCACTGTCTCCCCAGTCTTGCTCATTGTCCCTATGTCCATCTTCTCCTTCCACACCCAAGTCTATACCTCCCTTTCATTATTTGGGGAAGTTGTCTGCCTTGACTTTTCCACCCATTTCCCTGCTTAGCAAACTTCCCAGGACATCCCCTCTTCAGAGAACCTGGCTGTCCCTGAACAGCACGTGAGGCTTTCCCTGTTCCGTCATCTCTCCTGCTGCTTTGGTTTGTGCTCATGCTGTCTTGCTTTGGCCCTTTGCAGGTGGTGACTCTGGGTTCGGCCATGGTTTGGCTAAGCATCTGGACAAGCTGGGCTTCACGGTATTTGCCGGGGTTTTGGATGAAAAGGGCTCAGGAGCAGAGGAATTGCGAAGATCCTGCTCCAAGCACCTCTCGGTGCTGCAGATGGATGTCACCGACCCGCAGCAGATCAAAGATGCTCACAGCAAAGTCGTAGAAAAGGTGCAGGACAAAGGTATTGCTAAACTACCTGAGCCCTGGGTTGCCCGTGCCTGCCTTACCAACACCCAGCTCTCTTTCTGGCCTCCGATGAGCATATCACATCCTGTGTCCCAAGCTGCCAGCTAACAGCACCTGAGAACATCTGCACTGAGCCCTGTCGCATGATGTGGCCAATGTAGACACCCGGATATTAGGAATGACTCAGATACAGGTCCTGTTCTGGGGCACTTGCAGAAGTCTCTGCCCCTCTCCCTCTGAGTTCCTCTCGGTCACTCTCCGCTCCCCATCTCCTCCTCCAGCAGTGTTAAATGCACCAGGCTCCCCAGCTTGGCAGAAGACACGGCACGGTCATAGGCCTCTGTTACCCTCTGCTCTTTCTTTTCTCTCTCTTCATGGCAAGCTCTCTGCAGCCCATCACCCTTGCTTTTTACTTCATGCCCAAGTGATAGTGGACTCTTGCATGCCTCTCTAACTGACCTGGCCAAGGTCATCGGTGTTGATCTGAAGTCCAACATCTGAACTCCTCTCTGGCATGCTTTCCTCTTCGACTCGCAGCTCTCTAATCACCCTTTCTGCTTCTCCTGGAAGAGCTTCTTTCTCTTCTCCCCAGCAAATGCGAGTGCTTCCGAGGCTCCACCCCGAACTTCCTACTCACACTGTGACCATCTGTGGGGGGTTGGAACTACCAGTCTCGGGTCCAGGATGGAACACATAACTCACAGGACCTGCTGCAAAATGAAAATGAGGGGCCCTTGTTTAAGAAATGGTTGAGAATTTAAGACAGTGACAGCAGAGAATTAACCAAGGGTGGGCCCCTTCCGAACTCCCATGCCCTATGACATCACAGATCCCACAGTCCTGGGGTCTGCCCTGCCTGGATTCTCCCACCCTGAAATCTAGTCAAATCATCAGTGTCCTTTGGGGAGCGCCTCAGCTGTCAGTGGTTTTAAGGGTCCCTGGGTGATGCCAGAGTTTGGTGAGGGTGGAGAAACACTGATTTATGCCACTGGCTTCCAGAGCTGTGTGGACAACCGGGCTCTTTTTCTCCACATCCAGATCTTTTTCCCTTGGTGCCAGTCTGCAAATCAACGTGCCGTCCCACGTTTCGCAGCTCAGATGCTGGTACTGCCTCCTAATCAATCACTGAAGCCAGCAATCCAGGGGTCACTGTGACCCTCAGCTTTCCCTTGATCTTGCATCTTGTTGACTCCTTATCAGTTCCGCCTCCTAGACACTTATCGTCCAGCTGCTTCCCACCAGCTCCTAGAAGTGGTAGCTTATTGCAGGCCCCCACCATCTCCGCCTGAGTCCCCAGTGACCTCCCTGCAACCCGTCTTCCCTTCCCCACCACTTTCCAAAGGGAGAGTAATCTTTACCACATGTGTGATCCTAAAAACCCTTTGACATAAAGAGCCTCTGCGGGCTCAGTTCCTGCCACGAGCCAGGACTGGGGATGGACATTTGCCTTCTCAGTGGTTCACTGGCTGCTTCAGTGGCTTCCTATCTGTCACCAAACAGAACTGAAACACCATCATCAGGATTAAAAGGACTTTCAGGATAAGGGCCCCTGCCAGATCCTTAATCTGCAATACCTGCTTGTCTATGTAATAAATTCTGAAGGGTTTCCAGAACAGGATGTATAATTCCCACCTCTGCACACCCAGCTTCCTCCTGCTTGACTTGGCCCCTCACCTCCACTCCCTTTCCCTAAGACCGTTCATTGCCTTTGTTCAACAGTGTCTTCGTGGTCGACTCTGCTCTTGTAGGAGAGTGCACACGTGACATCTCTTGCATGACCTTCCTGGTAACTCAACTGTCATTATTTGCTTCTTCTTCCAGACACTTCTTCATTATATCTTGCTTACACCTCTTGTACTGCACTATTGTAAGTATCTGCCCATCTCCCACTCCCCACCACTGTGTTCCTGGAGCACAAGAACCACATATGTGCCAGGATTCTTTCTGTTACAAGTGACGTAACCTAATTCAAAATTGCTAAAGCAAAAAGAAAGATGGATGGAGTTGTAAGATGTATTTGTTGCTTATATAATTGAAAAGCCTTGTTGATTTCAGGCATGGCTGGATCCAATATCCATTTCTTAGTTCTGCTCTCTCCTATGTTGGCTCTAGTGGGAGGCTTCCCATGGAGGCCTCTGGCACTTCCAGTTTACAACCCCTTTTCAGCAAGTATTCCTAGAATAAAGAGATAATGGTGACTGCCTTGGTTTGTACTCAAGGGATTAACTAGTATGCAGAGAACACTTAGAAGGGTCCCTGGCACAAGGCACAGGCTTAGTAAAAAGCTTGTATTTCCACTCACTCAACATTTGGAGCAGTAAATCCTAAGTAAATATCTAAAACCTGAAATGAAAAGAGAAAAACTAAGTTGTTGGTCACTAGGGATCCCTTTTCAGCAGTCCTTTTATCAGAGAGGCAGGGTTCTTGGCCTGGAGTCTTGCTGTGGCATGGGTTGGGCTCATCCCTCTCATGAGTCTGGTTCCATGGCTTCTTATTCAAGGTCAAGTTCAATTCAGAACCTTTTTGTGAGGTCCAGAAGGACAGTGCTGAGCACCTGGAGAATGGAAATCCCAGTGTCTAGACAGGAAGGGGACTGGCTTCCCTGGTGTGAACACCGGCTATTTTGTGGCCAGCATCCCTACTCTGGAACAGGATGGCCAGGACACCTTCTACTTGCTCTTTTTGGGGTCTCTCTAACTTCCATATCCCAAGTCAAAGAGGAACTGGAGCAGAGGCACAGAGCTTTACCATGACCAGGGAGTTTATTTGTCAAAGAACCACTGGGGACCTGGAGACAGACCAGTAGGTGCTGTATTCCTACAAAGCATGTTATTGACTCAGTGTTAACAGACTGCTAATTATTAACTAATATTAATTATGGTTAAGCTGTTATTAAGCTCCACAGGTATAGTGGGCTTAGTGGCCAGCTTAGAATTCTAGAGCAGTTAACAGGTACCAAAACTCAGGTAGATAGAAGAAAAAGTTCTGGTGCTGCTGTATATGTTATCCCTAAACCCCTGGCAATTGCAAATCTGTTCTCCACCTCTTTAACTTCATTATTTAAAGAAGGTTATCTAGGTCTGACACCCGTTCTTGTGTGGCCTATGAGCTAAGAATGGCTTCTATATTTTTAAGCAATTAAAAGAAATCAGAAGAAGACACATGGAAATTATATATTATTTAATGTCAATGACCATATGCAAACTCTCACCAGAGCAGAGCCACTCTGGATCACGTGGCCTGTGGCTGCCCTTGCCCCTGTTGTAACAGCAGAGTTAGGGCAGCAGCACCTGCAAAGATGAAATGTTTACTTTCCCAGCGTCTATTCTAGGACATTATCAAGCTCTGGCCAGAGGTGTGCATCTGGCTGGGTAGGCTGAAACCAGCACTTGCTACGAAGGTGACATCCTCCCACTTGTCACCTAATAGCTGTTGAGCTCTTCCTATGTGCCAGGCACCCTCTCACTTAATACTCACCATCACCATTGTGTGCAAATTCAGGTAAAACTGGTGTGCAAGAAATGCGATTTTATTTTCTATAACTCAATTTATGCTTAGAGCCATCTTTCTGCCATGTGGCAAAAACAATATGGGCCCCTTTGAACTAGGTCTCATTCTCCTGGGGTAATGTTGAAATGACTGGGGTTTTCAATGGTCAGTGCTTTATTCTGGTCCCTGCTGAGAGGTCCCTGCTACACGTAATCCTCATGCAGTTTGGCTGGCACCACCTCCTTGTTGCCATCAGACAGGCACCATTAGGGCCGGTGCTGTCCTTCCTAGCCTAAGACCTGTTTGCCTCCTCATCATGGGTCCTCACCCCCTGGTGTTCCTCAGGATCAGGGAGGGCAAGTTGTATCACAGATGCTGAGCTCAGCAACACTTCCTGATCCAATGTTTCTGATCCAGCGGGTCAGAGTGAAGTTCAAAAGTTTGCATTTCTAACAAGTTCTCAGTTGATGTTGCTGGGTGGGGACCACACCTTGGGGACATCTCCCACCATGCTCTAGGAACTCACAGTCTGCTCAGGTCTATCAGATCTTAGCATTTCTACTTCTCCCAGATCTTTACCTCTGTTCCTGTTCCCCTCAACCTCTCCGAAAAAACCAAAAGAAAAGAAAAAAACCCCAAAGAACCCCACTAGTGTTGTTATATTTCCTCTTTCCTGTCATTTAGAGAATAGTTCCCAAGCTTCCTTGAACCTTGGGGAATTTTAGAAACCACTCACGCCTGGGTTCTGAGTCTTTCCCACCCCAGAGTTTCTGATCAACTGGGCTGGGACGAGTCCTGAGCACTGGGATTTCCCAAAGCTCCACACAGGATTCCAATGTGCAGTGAGGGTTGAAAACCACTGTTTGTGCAGTGGTTGTCCATGGGTGGTCTGGACTTGCAGCACCAGGGAACATGTTAGAGACACAGATTCTCAGGCCCTGCCCCAAACACCCTGGCTCAGAGTCTCTGAAGGCGGAGCCAGCAGTCTGTGGGAACATTCCTGATGGTTCTGATACACGTCTGGGGGTTCAGGCTGGTGCAGAGTATAGGGCTCAAAACCCTAAAAGCAACCCATAATTATCCCAGGTCTTTGTTCTTCCCGTCTAGTTTTTTCTGTTTCCCTGAACTAGGGAATCGTTACCAGATCAAGGATGAGAGAAGACAGGCTCTAGTTTCATCCTACATTGTTGCAAAGACATCCTACTGTCTTCACCCACTCCTTCCTGGGGGAAATGGAGGAAGCTCTTGAACTTCAAAGCCAGGCAAAGATATTCTTATCCGCTGCTTGTGCCCCTTCCCATATATGAAATATAGCCAGTTTCCTGGGTGCAGGCAAGGACTTTGAGGCAAAAGGAAAGACCCACAAAGCATCCCTCCCCTTTTTGATATTTCGCAGATTGATTCTGCACACAGCACCCCATGGTGGGTGGTTTTGGTTACTCGTGGAGACTGTTTGTCCTTTGACATGCGGGTCTCCAGAGCTCTCCTGTCCTGCCCCTCCTCACAGCTGCTCCTTTCTGCCCCCAGGACTGTGGGCCGTGATCAACAATGCTGGGATCCTTGGCTTCCCTATGGATGGGGAGCTCATTCCCATGTCCGACTACAAATCCTGCATGGCCGTGAACTTCTTCGGAGCTGTAGAAGTCACCAAGACGTTTTTGCCTCTTCTCAGGAAATCCAAGGGGAGGCTGGTGAATATCAGCAGCATGGGAGGTGAGTCAGCCTCGTCACCCATGGTCATGGATGCCTGTTGCAAGCAGGGCAGACACGGACAGGGCTGGGTCAGGATTAGTCAGTTTGAATATCCCCAGCTGATCTTAACAACAATGAGACCTTTCTCTCCTTTCAAATCCTTTCATGCACAAACTCTTATCCACTTTCTAATTCATCTATTCATTACTGGGGATTTTAGATTTCTTAAGTATCTTCATGCTGCAATAACCAAGGCTTTCCTGGATTGGGACAGGAAATCCCACATCACAGGTGACACCGGTGTGGCAGGAAGCCTGTGTCCAACCCTCTGTGCACTCAGCATGCTGCTGCTGCTCTCTGCAAGCTGGGAGTAAATCCTTCCCTCTGTTGGTCCTGTTGGTGCCCCTATGTTGCCCACCATTGTTAAACCCAGGATCATTGGTGTCATGCAGACAGGCACAGCTGGGTCAGGATGTGACATTTGATGACTTTCTCAGTCATTCAAAGGCTTCGTCGTCTCCCTTTCCATAAACAACACCCGTGCCTGGCATGTCATAGGCTTCCTTCTAGAACAGACATTTTCAAATGGTCCTTCAGATCCTTCCTTAGCTTTGGGGAGCGCTCACAAGCTCTCTCCAGTGACGGGGTGGGTGAGAGGGAAGTCACGGGGTTACGCTATGAACTCCAGAACCCTGCCTGCAACCCTACCTGCGTCCAACTTGTGTAATTTCTTTGTTTGGTTTGGGAGGAGTGGACCTGCGTTTTGCAATATGAACAAAGGTTCCAGACGAATTTCTTTTTTTGTAGGGCATTTGTATTTCTGAGACAACCATCGCTGTCCGTCACATTCTGCTTCCTGTCTCCTAACTCAGTCACTTCCTTGAATCTCACTGTGGTGTGTGTCTTTGTTCGGTGTCATTGGTTGGCCTGAGGCAGAAGAAGGGAGAGGGGGAGGGAAGGAAAGATGGGGAGTGGGCGAGAGAGACAGATTCCAGGGGGGTTAGGAGCAACCAGTGTTATATTTTAACTTATATGACCACTCCTAAATTTTTCCAATTTCTGTTTACTTGGAGGAAGCAAATGAATTCTGAGGGGAACCCCTCCCCCACCCCCACCACGACCTAGCAGCATTTTACCCTTGACTTTGTTCTGAACTTGGTCTTGATGTGTTTGACCTCTGTGGAAGCGTCACCTCTCTCAGCTCCCTGGTACAGTCTGGTACTCCTGGCAAAGTCTCAAGTACACCTTGCCTCACTCATTTAACAAATATTTACTGAAATGATTGATCATGCCTTTCTTGGCACATTGACTAGGATATTTTTTCCCTTTTCTTTCCACCTTGTTCCCCACTTTGAGCGGCTCAGTCATTTGAAAGGTTTCAGGTTAGTTATCTCCAACATGCAGGATCGGTGCTGTGGGCCCAGCGTCTGGTAGCACCAGCTCAATTAATAAAGAAAGAAATGCAGACGGGTGAGTGAGCAGGAAATGGAAGATGGGTGAGTGAAGGGCTTGCAGGACAGAGGTCACCCTTTTGGGTGTCTCCAGCGTGGCTTGAACACTCTTTTCAAGCCAGAAATTCTTTCTCTGATTTCTTGTATCCCTTTCAAATAGTAACCTTGAGTGTTAAAATAAGTCACACATCTCACATCTATTCTCACTCCAGGGTTATGCAAACTCTTGACACCTGACCTCACTATTGCATTTCTTGGGGATCAGCACCAAGCCAACATGGCTGAAGCCGGTCTTGCTCTCAGGCTATGGAGCCTGCAGTCCAGGCTTCCTCCGGTTTTGCATGGTTCAGAGCTGGGAGCCTTTTTGTTTTGTTCCTCCCTGTGTGTCCCTGAAGTGTACAAAGTTTTCCTTCATCGTGTCCAGATTTGAATCCTGCCCCAGAGAAGCTCTAGAAATGATCAGGTTGATAGGACTTAGGAATCACCCAACATACCAGGAGATCAGCCGAGATGTGGAGGACTGTGTACCCAGCAGGGCAGGGAGCTCGAGAGCAGACAGAAACACAGCTCTTAAAATTGATGCTAACACTTGGAGCTCTGTGTTGTCTGCCAGGGCTTCCGGGAGAAAACGTAGGTATGTTAGCAACGGATGTTTCTTTTCTCACAGTTCTGGAAGCTGAAGTCCAAGATCAGGGTTTCTCTGCGGTCTCCTTTGCTGGCTTGTGGATGGCCACCTCCTCATGCAGACAGTCTGTGTGTTTGCATCCCAGGGGTCTCTTCCTCTCCTTGCAAGGATGCCCGCCCTACTGAACTGCGGTCCTATTTAACCTTAATTACCTCTAGTCCTATCTCCAAATACAGTCAGTCACACTGAAGACACTAAGGGCCAGGGTTCAACTTACAAATTGTTCTAGGAGGAGGTGGGGCCCCAATGCAGTCCCTCACACCCTCACAGATGAGGAACACAAGGAGAGACTCCTAGCACTTTCTGGAGAGATTTTACACCATGTTGAATAAACACTCAGCAATTTATTGCACCCCAAAGGCAAAGCCCAAATAAAATAATATTTCCTTTTAAAGACTCTGTGGAAAGAGGGAGTGGAGGTTAAACCCCATAGCTCACAACACATTTTGGTGCAAATGCCCTGTGGTCTTCAGTTGCTGGCCACCTCGCCTTGGGTCACCTCCCCTTCCCCATGCTTCCAAATCTTGATGGTCCCTTTCCTTTTCCTCTTTCCAGCTCTTTCTCTACCCGCTCCCAATGCCCAGCATATTCATCCACCTACTCTGGGCCGCTCAGTAAACAAAACCCCCCACGGGCTCTGCCTTCCTCAGGAGGCAAGAGGGTGCACAGGAGGAGAAAGGACCCTTGTTACAAGTGGTGTTTGCCGGCCAGAGTTCAGTTGCCTGCTGTATTCACCTCCTGTCTGCATCTCACGAGCAAATGGAGGCCATCCACGTGAACTTGCCACTCCCCTCTCCTTTCTTCACCCCTGCTCCTCCTCCTGCTTTCCTTCCTCCTCCTCCCTGCTGGCCCTTCCCTCTCTGGGCCCCTCCCTCTACCCAGGGCCCCAGTCCAGGGATGATTCCTTATCAATCGCTTCCTCTCTGTCAGGGTTGGGTCCCTGGGGGAGGGGGGGCAGGGTGCTCCACTCCACCTCCTAATCGGGTGACACTCCCAGAACCCTCCTCCCAGAACTCCCAGAGCCTTTCTAAGCTCCCATTTTCTCCCCACGAAGTGGAGGAAACCAGAGTGCTGACCACCCAGAGGTGTTCCGAGGCTTCCATAAAATAATCCACCTGAAGTTCTTACGTGGTTCCTCATGTGAGGGGTGGACAACCCCAACAGGCCACTACTTCCGGATGGGGATGTGCCTGCTCTAGGCGACTTTCCCCTGTAATAATATAGCCATCGTCCCTCCCACACCAGAATTATGCTCTTTAACCCCCATCCTGGTAAGGCAGTTGGATAATCTTCCTGATCCTGAGGCCTAGGAGCTTTCTCTGCCTGTTTTCCTCTTGGGAAATAACAGAGTAGCCACTCCTACACATTTGCATGCTGAGCTTCAATGAGAAGGCAAATGCTGTTGGTCCTGCTTTGCATTGTGCTCTGCTGAATCAGCTGGGTGACCTGGGGCAGGCCCTCTGTTTTGTCTTGACTCTATTTTATCATCTGTTAAGTGGGTGTGATGTAACACCTGGGAGCACTTTTCAAGGGTGCTAGGGCATCTAGGGCATCCGGGGGCAGTGTTTCTGAACCTGTGTGCTCTTGACATTTTGGGGAGAGGATAATTCTTTCTGTGGAGGGTTGTCCTATAGTGGGGGTGGTGTTTGGCAGTGTCCATGTCCTTCACCCACTAGAGCCTAGTACCACTTTCCACCCCCATTGTGACAAATCTTCAGCTGTTGTCACATGACCCCCAGGGTGGGGGGTAAAATCCACCCCAGTTGAGAACCTACGGTCTCAGCTGTGGGTTTAAATGCATTGCAGGCTCTGAAGACTGAACACAGCCAGTGATAAATTGAAAGTATCCATCTCAGTCTGTTGGTGTTGCTATAACACAGAACCTAAGCTAGGCACTTTTCATAAAGAGTTTACTTTGGTGGCTGAATTTGGGTGGCTGAAAGTCCAAACATCATGGGGCCAGTGTTTGGCAAGGGGCACCCTGGGCTGCCTCACAACATGGCGGAGAAGCAGAAAGGGAAATGACCATGGGTATAAGGGGCATGTGTGCAAGGGTGGTCCATGATGGCAAAACTTGTTCTATAGCAACCCATACTTGGAGGACTAAGCCAGTCCCAAAGCCCAATCTTCTCCTGTGGGGTGGCACCAGCCCATTCATGAGGATGGAGCCCCAGTTTCCTAACTGCCTTTCTCTAGGCCCAGCTCTTCAGTTTTCACCACTTCAACACCCACGCACTGGGGACCAAGCTTCTAGCACATGCACCTCTGGGGGACAAACCACATCCCGTCGTATCCCCACCCTATGAGAGGGACCTCTCAGTTACAATAATCTTTTCCCACCTTCTCGAGCTGATAAAAATCACCTTACACTAAATGAAGCAGCCTTAGATATCCCTACAAGTCCATATATTCAAGGGATACAGTGAAGTTCGAGGTTTAATCTAACTCAGCCTAAGGTTGACCGTGGGGCCATTCCTAGACTTCTTGCCAGCTTGCTGCCTCAAGGGAATCTTTTGGAAAATCAGTCAGCTGGACTCCCAGCTGCTTCCTGACTGAGCACGCCAAGACTGAGGCTTACCTCCCCGACACTGTCCACGGCTGTCGGGGCAGTGGGCAGTGGGCAGTGGGTAGAGCAAGGCTGAGTGGCGCTTCCATGCTGTCCACGGTGGGGCGTTAGGTGTTTACATGTCTAAAGTCGTGCACTTCTAACACCTGCAGGATGCAGAGATTGATTTTTCATGTCGGAACTCTGCTAGCCCAGATTCAAATAGCGGGAAGGTGATGGAGTCAGGGTGTGAAACTGGGTGTCTCTGTTTTGCCCCAAGTTCTACATCCTTCCTGCTTTTCCAGGCCATCAAAGAAGACCCTATCAGACAAGCACGGGCATAAAAACAAAACAAAACAAAACAAAACAAAACATCCCTAACTCTGTTCTACTTAAATGATGATTGGGAAGGGTTGGCGGTTTAGGGCTATCTCCTACATCAGTGCTTCTCAAACATACAAATGTTTGAGGGACTCACCTGTCAAAATGTAGAATCTGACCGAGTTGTTCTGGGAGGAGCCCAAGACTCTGCATTTCTGTGCTGGTGTCTGAGTGATGTTAATGCTACTCATCTGTGGGCCGCTCTTTTAAGCTTTAGCTGCATGAGAATCATCAAGAGGGCTTCTACAAACACAATGTCTGGAATTGAAAGCCACAATAAGCTAATGTGCCCACTAAGATGGCTATACGCAAAAAAAAAAAACCCCAGAAAACAACACAGTCGGGTGAGGACGTGCAGACACTGGAACCCTCAAACTCTGCAGGTGCAGCTGCTGTGGAAAGCATCTGACAGATCTTCATAAGGTAGACAGAAGGACCGTGTGGCCCATCAATGCAACCTCTAGGTGTATACCCAAGAGAACAGAAAACAGATGAACAGGAAGGGCTCTGCAGAGCAGCATTACTCACAATAGCCAAGGGTAAAACAACCCGAACATCCAGTGAATCATTGGATAAATAAAACATGGCGTACCCATGCAATGGAATATCATTCAGCCTCAAAAAGGAGTGAAATACTGATTCACGCTATGGTATGGATGGACCTTAAAAACATGACGCTGAGTGAAAGAAACCACACACAAGGCCACCTACTATATGATTCCCTTTATAGGAAATATCCAGAGCAGGCACACCCATAGAGACAGAAAGCAGAATTGGTGTTTGCCAGTGTAGTGACTGTTTAATAGGTATTAATAAGTCTCTGGTTTCCTTTGGAGGTGGTGAAAATATTCTTGATGGATAGAGGTGATGGCTGCACAATTCTGAATGTATCAAATGCCACTAATTTGCATACTGAATTGTATACCTGAGAATTAAATGGTGAGTTTTACCACCATAAAAGTTTCTGGGCCCCAAGAATTTCTGACTCAAGGGTTTAGAGTGGGACCTGAGGATTTCCTATAGATTCCTAGATACTGCTGCTGCAAGAGGCTCTCACTTACACTTTGAGTGACAAGGTCCTAACTTTGCGATAGACAGCAGCTCGTCAAAGTCCCAGAGACTGTCATAAGGAAACCACCAGATGCAATTTTAAGTTTCTGCTCCTCGAGCCTAATAGAAATCAGCAGACCTGCCTCTCCTTAGGTTATGGAACTGGTTTGTATTCTTCAGCTTGGAAAAGTACCATGCAGAGCAAACTTTGTTGCCTTGGGTTATCTACTTGACTTTGGAGGAGGCAGAAGCTGCTTGAAAGCCCTTATGGTGCTCTCCTGAGTGCCATGGGCTCAGCACCTTGGTCCCCTTTCTTGATGGATACAGCCTGGGGCTAAAGGGCTGAAAGATTTCTGCCCCCTGCTGTGTTAGTTGGGTATTGACTTGCAAAGCCCTTTCTCTTAGCTTTGGGTTGTAAAAAGAGGGATCACTATGGAGGTGCTGCTTTTTGTGGGTCTGTGGAGTTTCTGAGGTCCTGTGAAATCTCAGCTGACATCAAGACCCTTGACTGGTAGAACTTCAGGGAACATTGCTAACTTTGGCTTGTGCTACAACAAGGGAGCCAAAGACTGGCTTTGACTCCATTCTCGGGGAAAGAGAGAGCATCTCAAGTCTTTTGTAAGTTCCTAAATGGTAACTTCAGGTGCCCTATTTTTATCCTAGTGATAACATACCACAATGTAAAGGAAGGACAACGACCACTCATGTGGTCAACAAAGTGAATTCTGGATTTATTCATTCTCCAGGCAGGGAACGTGGGGTCAAGGAACTAATTCACTGAGTGCTCCTAGAGGCAGAAAAGGTGAGGGGGATGACATTAGTGGTCGCACAGGGAGTCAGGACAGCAGGTCTGCCAACTAGGTCAAGGAAGGGCTGTAGGCGGTTGGTTAAAACAAGTCCTGCTGTTGACAGGTGAGTTTGTCTGCTTGGGCTATCATAATGAGACACCTTAGATTGAGTGGCCACAACGACAACAGAAAACTGCTTTCTCACAGTTTTGAAGGCTGGAAGCCATGGATCAAGGTGTGGGTTTCTGGTGAGGATACTCTTCCTGGTTTGTAAATGACTGTTTGCTCTCTCTGTCCTCACATGGTCTTTCCTTGGTGTGTGTGTGTGTGTGCAAGGAGGCAGGGAAGGAGGATAGAGAGAGAGGAAAACACACACACACACACACACTAAAATGAGGCATGCCTGTGTTCTGACCTCCAGGTCTCATTCCAGAACTGAGGGAGGGGTCTTGACCCCTATTTAATAGGTAGGGAGATAAAAGACCAGGGAAATTCATTGTCACACAGCCAGAGAGAGAGAGAGAGAGAGAGAGAGAGAGAGAGAGAGAATGTTTCTGGTTCTTAAAAGGACACTAACCTATCCAAAGAACACCAACCTATTCGATTAGCCCCCCCCATCCTGATCTCATTTAACCTTCATGACTCCCTTAGAGGCCCCGTCTTTGAATACAGCTACATTAGGGCGAATATAGCTACATTAGGGCTAGGGCTTCAACATATGAATTTGGGGTGAATGCAAGTCTTCGATTCATAATAAGGGGCATTCTGTTCACCAATAGCAGGTCTCTCAAAGTGCTTCAGTAACGCAAGATGAGCCAGTTCTGCTGCTCTCCTGAATGACATTGTGCCTTTTGTTAATCCTATCGTATGCTTGAAATTCTGTTCAGGGGGTAGATCCCATATTCCCACAGTTAAGTAAAAATTAAAATGAAACAAGTCAATTTTGGTGCCAATACCAGCACCAAAGACCCTTATCTTGTTACTATGGCTCTGTAGTATACTTTAAGGCTTGGTATTGTGATGCCTCCTGCTTTACTTTTCTTGCTAAGGGTTGCTTTAGCTATTCTGGGTCTCTTATTTTTCCAAATAAATTTTTGACTGCTTTTTCTATTTTTATGAATAATGTCATTGGGATTTTAATAGGAATTGCATTAAATCTGTATAATGCTTTTGGGAGTATGGCCATTTTGACAATATTAATTCTGCCTATCCAGGAGCATGGGAGACATTTCCATCTTCTGAGGTTTTCTTCAATTTCTTTCATTAGTGTTCTGTAGTTTTCATTGTAGAGATCCTTCACCTCTTTTGTTAGGTCGATTCCCAGGTTTTTTTATTTGTGAATGGAGTAGTTTTCCTAATTTGTCTTTCAGTGGATTCATTGCTGATGTATAAGAATGAATTTGATTTATGGGTGTTGATTTTATATCCTGCTACTTTGCTGAATTCTTTATTAGTTCTAGAAGTTTTCTGCTGGAATTTTTTTGATCCTTAGATAAACAGTCATGTCATCAGCAAATAGTGATAGTTTGAGTTCTTCTTTACCTATTTGTATCCCTTTAATTTCTTTCTTTTGTCTAATTGCTCTGGCTAGAGTTTCAAGCATGATGTTAACAGAAGTGGTGAAAGAGGACATCCTTGTCTTGTTCCAGTTTTAGGTGGGAAGGCTTTAAATTTTTCTCCATTTAGAATGATGCTGGCCTTGGGTTTAGCATATATAGCTTTTACAATGTTGAGGTATATTCCTACTATCCCCAGTTTTTCTGGTGTTTTGAACATGAAGGTGTGCTATATTTTGTCACATGCTTTTTCTGTATCTATTGAGATGATCATATGATTCTTGTTTTTAAGTCTATTAACATGATGGATTACATTTATTGATTTCTGAAAATTGAATCAACCCTGTATCCCTAGGATGAACGACCCTTGACTGTGGTGCACTATCTTTTAAATATATTTTTATATGTTATTTGCCAGAATTTTATTGGGAATTTTTGCATCTATGTTCATCAGGGATATTGGTCTGAAGTTTTCTTTCCTTGATGTGTCTTTGTCTGGTTTTTGTATTAAGGTGATGTTAGCCTCATAGAATGAGTTTGGAAGGATTTCCTCCTTTTCTACTTCATGGAATACTTTGAGGAGTTAATTCGTCTTTGAAAGTCTTGTAGAACTTGGCTGAAAATCCATCTGGTCCTGGGCTGTTGAGGCTGGTACACTTGTGTTCATTTCATCTTACACCATCGGGGATCATTGGCCTCAATGACAGCACCCATGAGCTTGGGTCTGTTGGGTTGGACCCTACAGTAGGCCATTTTTGTGAGTAAGAGGTCTAATGGCAATTTCACAGGGTTCAATATAGTACATTAGATAAATAGGTCTTGAATGTTTGGTCCAAAACGTGATTTTTTTAGATGACACTGTGGGGTGTAACGTACTCTCATCATTCTCCACGTCAGACTCACGGTCCCTCTTGTGCTGATGTAACTGAATACCTGAGACTAGGTGATTCATAATGAACAGAAACTCATTGGCTTGTGGTTCTACAGGCTGGAAAGTCTAAGACAGAGGGGCTGGCATCCGGCAAGTGCCTTCTTTAGCAGGGGGTAAAAGCGTAAAAGAAGGAGAGAGAGGGAGGGAGTAGAGGGGGGCTGCACACTCTCTTCTGTGACAAACCCCTCCTGACATGATGGCTCAGTGTCCTGGCCTAGTCGGCTCTCATCAGGCCCCAGTCTCCCAACACTGTTGAACCGAGGACTAAATTTCCAGCACATGCTTTTGGGGGGACACATTCAAACCAGCACTCTCCTCATCAACAAGGTGGAACGTCACCAGGAAAGCTCACGTTCAGAAATATGTGACCAAAACCCTAACGTGGTACTTTAAGTTTTGGAGTTCGAAAGAGTCACTTGGACTGGGTTTTAAATGCAGATGGTGACTCAGGTTGAGGTGGGTCTTAACCACCCACACAGGATGTGATCCCAGAGACGCTGGAGCAAGGGCGCCTGTCCTGCTAAGAAACCCTGGGCACACAGAGCCTGGGCTGTCAAGGTTGGATTGTGAGGAACAGAGTAGCACTAACAATGGGAAGCCCTGACATGGGGCCTGATTTCTGCCAGGCACTCTTCTGACCTATTAATTCATTGAAACTTCACAACAACCCTCTGATGCCTGTATTATCATTATTCTTAATTTGCAGATTAAATGGCAGAGTCACATAAACAACAAAGCCACTTTCCTGAGAACAGGTGGCTAATGCCAGAGCTGTGATTTGAACCCAGGCAGCGTTGGCTCTAGAATCCAGATCTTGACCACTGCCCTCTGCTTGCCTGCCTCCTGGCTGGGCAACCTCTGTCACCCATAAACTCACCAAGCAGTGAAAACACAGATCAATCCCCTAGACTGTGGTTACTACACAATTCAATAATAATGTAATGTCTTTGGTTTCTCTCGCCAATAATAGACGGAAGTGATTAGATTTTTGATGCAAAGGTTTTGTAAACTAAAAATCACCTAAATAAAAGCAACTGTTTATCTGTGTGGCCGGAAGGGAACCAGTTTAATGAGAGCTTTTTGATGCCAGATGTTCTATTTAAATTACATCAGTTAAGCCTTGGGGCTCTTCATTTGTAAGTGACAGGATCAAACCTCAAATTAGCTTAAACCAAACATGGAAGAAGAAGTTACTAGCTTACCGTTTGGCTGAGACCAGGCTCCAGGACGAAGTCGTCACAATTTCCCCCACCTCTGTCCCCTTGTCCCTTGTTTTCGCAGCTTACCTTCTCCTGTAGCAAAAGCAGCCCCCTAAGAACCAGTCTTCCTCCAAAGATGGTGTGATAATGTACTGAAGAAGCCAGGAAAAAATATTCCAACCATCTTTTCTCCATCATACATATCAGTTCTCCCCAAAGGACTCTGGCTCACCGTGGGTCATGTGCCCACCCCAAGCTGAGATAGGATAGAAGAGATCAGAAAGTACATGTAGAAAAGAGACACAAGAAGGACAAGGAAATACATTTTTTTCATAAGTTCTACATATTTTTCTAGGCATCTCACTTCCTATGCCAGTCTCTCTTCCAGACCTATCAGTCTCAAATTCCTGGTCAATCTGTAAATCTCCATGGAAACTGTTAATGAACCTCCCAACAAGTAGATTAAGCAAAGAGAAACATAGAATTTCCAGCATTATCTGTTGATCAGGTACCGAAGACCACACCAACCTAGGATCCAGCAATTGATCAGACAACATAAACCATCTTGAGATCGCCAGGCTGATATCATATCCTTCCCATACCCACCTCTCACCAAGTGTCCTTTAAAAGAAAAGCCAGGACCCCCAAAGTGTGTCTGCTACTCTTGAGATGGCCCACATTCTTCCTTGAAAGTGTACCTACATTCCTAAATAAACTTCTATGACTCTATTTGGCTCATGCTGAAATTCTTTTCTGTAGTATGAGCCAAGGAGTCCACTGCTCCAGAGTCAAGATCCCCCTTCCTTCCAGAACTCCTCTGACCCTTCTCTGGAGACATCTCTTCTCCTTTGGTAGACTCAACCTCTGTGGCTAGGCAATGGGTTATTATGACTGGTCAGCGTCTTTCTCTAGATGAGCAGGACAGAACCATTGATGGATATCCTTCTTATCAAGAGCGGGAGACGAGGTAAGCTATGCCCCAAAAGGAAGTTCTGTGACCAGACTAAATCATTCATAATAATGTAAGAATAATGGTGGCATTTGACATGAACTATGCTGGCTATTTGGATCTGAAATGTACCCTGAAGGCTCATGTGTTGAGAGCTTGGTTCCCCATGCAGCAATGTTCAGAGGTGGGGCTTTGGGGAGGTGATTGGATAATGAAGGCTGTGACCTTATTGATGGGCTCAGAGCTGATGGCATCATTGGGAGGTGATGGAAACCGTAGGAGGTGGGCTACTAGAGGAAATAGGTCCCTGGGGTGTGCCCTGGAAGGGTGTGTCTTCTCCCCAGCCACTTCCTCTTTCTTCCTCTGCTTCCTGGCTGCCATGAGGTGAGCAGCTGTTCTCCATTACACCCTCTCTGTCCCGATGCTCTGCCTCACCACAAACCCAAAGCAATTCAGCCAAGTGACCACGGACTGAACCGTCAGGAATGTGAGCCCAAATAAGTCGTTCTTCTTTAAGTTGACTTTCTCAGGTATTTTCTTGTAGTGATGGAAAGATTACTAGCACAGTATCTGTACTTTAATGCACTTTTTTGAATTGAAAGTTTTATTGAGTTCATTGTAGATTTGCCTGAAGCTGTCAAGAATAAGAGAGATCTTGTGTATCCTTTACATATCATATCCCAATGCCCCCAATTATAGTATGATATTATTAGCATATTGGTATTGCTAAAATTCACCAATTTTCTTCACATTTACCCAGTTTTACTTCTACATGTATGTGTATGTATGATATGTGTTTATGTATGGTTCCATGTAATTTTATCATTCCATGTTATTTATTATTATGCTGTGTGACTTTCACACAATTGAGCCTCAATCCCCAATTTAAGATGCAGTTTTGTTAAGTACCTGGCAATGATCAATGTCCCCACTCAGATTACCTTTAAAAAATAGACCTAAGCAATGCACCATGTCCTTGAGATTCCTGCTCCTCTATGGGTAGATAGGATCTCATTTTTTTCCCCATATTTTTTTTATTGGTGCATTATAGTTGTACATAATGCTGAGACTCATTCTTATATATTCAGGCATACACATAATATAAAAATACAATTTGGCCAATATAATTCCCTAGTATTTCCCCTTCTCTTCTCTTCCTTTCTCCCTCTGGTCACTTTCCTCTACTGATCTCCCTTGGATTTTCCTGAGGTTCACTCCTATCTTTCTTTTCCTTTTTCTTCTTTAGCTCCTGCATGTGAGAGAAAACATATGACCTGTGATTTCCTGTGTTTGACTTATTTTCCTTAGCATAATGTTTTCAAGTTCCACCCATTTTTCCTGCAGAGAACTTTTATCTTATGGCTGGATAAACTTCATTGTGCATATAGATCTCATTTTCATTAGCTATTCACCCATTGACAGACACCTAGGCTGGTTCCATAGCTTGGCTATTGTGAATTGTGCTGCTATACACATGGGTATGCATGTGCCTCTATAGTATACTGATTTTTATTTTTAATTTTTTTGGTAGTGAGGATTGAACTCAGGGGTGCTTTACCACTGAGCCACATCCCCAGTTCTTTTTACTTTTTATTTTGAGACAGGGTCTTGCTAAGTTGCTGAGGTTGACCTCATACTTACAATCCCCTGCCTCAGACTTCTGAGTTGCTGGGATTATTGGCATGCTTTAAAAAACCTGGAACTTACTTCAGTTCTTTAGGATAAATACTGAGGAGTGGTATAGCTGGGTCGTGTGGAGTTTCTCTTCCTAAACTTTTGAGGAATAGAACTGATTTACTGATATACTGATTTTATGATATACTGATTTTCATAGTAGTTGTTCAAGTTTACAATCTGAATAGTGTAAAAGTTTTTTTCTCCACATCCTATTCAGCATTTATTACTATTTGTATTCTTGATAACTGCCACCCTATCAGGAGTGAGATGAAATCTCAGTGTAGTTTTGATTTGCATTTCTCTAACACCTAACAATGTTGAATATTTTTTTCATTATATATATATATATATATATATATATATATATATATATATATCATATATTTTTTTGAAAACTGTTTACTTCATTCAGTTATTTGTTTATTTTGGTGTTAAGGTTTTTGAGTTGTTTATATATTCTGGATATTAATCCTTTGTCAGAAGAGTAGTTAGCAAAGATTTTCTCCCATTCTGTAGATTCATCACATTCTTAATTGTTTCCTTTGCTGTGCAGAAACTTGTTAATTTGATGCCATCCCATGTACTAACTCTTGGAATTATTTCCTAAGCTTTAGGGGCCCTACTGAGAAAGTTGTTGCCTGTGATTATACACTGGAGTATTTTCTTCTTGGCGATGCATAGTTTCTGATCTAATCCCTAGGTCTTTGATCCATTTTGAGTAGAATTTTGTTCAGGGTGAGAGATAAGGGTCTAGTTTCATTCTTTTTAAAAACTTTTTAAAAATATCTTTATTTTATTATTTATTTTTATGTGATGCTGAGGATCGAACCCAGGGCCTTGCACGTGCTAGGTGAGCACTCTACCGCTGAGCCATAACTCCAACCCTAAAAACTTTTTAAAATGTTTATTTTTAAGTTGTAGTTGGACACAATACCTTTATTTTATTTATTTATTTTTATGTGGTGCTGAGGATTGAACCCAGGGTATTGCATGTGCTAGGCAAGCACTCTACTGCTGAGCCCCAGCCGCAGCCTTAGTTTCATTCTTCTACATATGGATAACCTATATTTCCCAGCATCATTTGTTAAAAAGCCTGTCTTTTCTCCAATGCATGCTTTCAACCTATTTTTCAAGGAACATGTGACTGTAAATATGTGGGTTTGTCTCTGTGTCTTCCATTGGTCTATGTGTCTGTTTTTATGCCAGTATTATGCAGTTTTTGTTACTACAGCTCTGTGGTATAACTTGAAGTCAGATATTGTGATACCTCCAGCATTGCTTTTTTTTTTTTTGGCTTAGAATTGTTTTGGCTTCTCTGGGTCTTTTATTCTGCCAAATGATTTTTAGGACTATTTTATCAAGTTGTGTGAAGAACATCGGTATTTTGATGGGAATTGCATTTAATCTATGTATTGCTTTTGAAATATTGGCCATTTTAACAATATTTATTCTGCTTATCCAACATGGAAGGTCTTTCCATTTTCTTGTGTCTTCTTCAACTTCTTTTTCAGTGTTCTATAGTTTTCATTATGGAGATATTTCACCTCCCTGGTTAAATTTATTCCTATGTATTTTGTTGTCTATTATTTGGTCCTGTTTCTCATTTGCTTAAGTACTCTTTAATTAAGATTTGTACATTTTTGAGCTCTGGGGTTTGTTTTTGATTCTTCTCTGTGTAATATTTCTTTATATATTTTATGTAGTGCTGGCTTAGTATTTTTGAATTCTATTTAGTTTTTTGCTTATCTTGGAAAGTTTTTATTACTACTTTAATTCTGACGGATAGCTTTGATGCATATGGTGATCTTGTTGACTTATTTTCTTTTAGGGCTTGGGACATACCATTCCAATTGTGACCTGACCTGATATTTTTTTCTCTTGAGTCTTTTAAAATTCTATGATTGGGGGCTGGGGTTGTGGTTCGGTGGTAGCGCGCTTGCCTAGCATGCGTGAGGCACTGGGTTCGATTCTCAGCACCACATATAAATAAATAAAATAAATGTCCATCAACAACTAAATTTTTTAAAAAAAAATAAAATTCTATTATTGTTCTCTTTGTTAGGTATTTTAATTATAATGTGTCATGAAAATTTTTTTTTCCAATATTATCTATTTGGGGTCTGAATGTCTCCTGTATCTGAATGCCCATCTCACTCTCAAGGTTTGGAAAGTTTTCTGTTTTTATTTCCCTGAAGAGATTAGTCATGCCATTAGCATGCATCTCATATCCATCTTTAATTCCAATGATTCTTAAATTTGGTCTTTTAATGTTGTCCCAGAGTTCTTATATATTCTTATCATGGTTACTTCTTTACTTTTTAAAAATACTGTCTGAATTTTCAAGGCCGAATACTTTGTCTTCCAGCTCTGTGATTCTGTCTTCAGTATGGCCTACTCTTTTAGAGAGACTTCCAACTAAGCATTTTATTTGATTTAGTATACATTTCAACTACAAGAATTCTGTTTGGTTCTTTTTCAATAGTTTTATCTGTTATTGAATATTTCTTTATACCCTGTACTGATCTCCTTAATTCATTTAGTTGTTTTCTGTGTTCTCTTGGAATTTATGGGTAATTTGAAAATCATTCTTTTAAATTCTTTATCTGATATTTCATTCACTTCAATATCTTTGAAGTCAGTTGCTGGTGAATTATGAAATTTAGGAGGCATTGTATTACCTTGTTTTTCATATATTTTGATTCCTGTGTTGGGTTTTATGCATCTGTTAGGATGTAATTCTCTTCTACTTTTATGAATGGATATTTTTAGCACAATATTTTCCTGCCAAAGTGTCCTAGAATGATCTAGATTGAGACCCATTGTAGTGGTATTCACAGCCTTTGTGTTAATTCTCTCTGTTTTTGTTGTAAAAGTGGATGTTCATAAATGGAACCTAATGTTTTTTTGCTAACCATTCCTACTTTTGCCAGTTTGGAATTTTTGTTTCTTCTATTCTTTGTATTAAAGTTTTTTTTTTGTTGTTGTTGTTGTTGCTGGGAATTGAACCCAGGGCCTTATGCATGTGAGGAAAACATTCTATCAACTGAGCTATATCCCCAGCTCTGTATTATAGTTTTACTTTGAGTATGGTTAATCTGTGAGTGGCAAGGTGTGCTGTATCTGACTGGGTTTAGTTCTGCAGTTGAATCTGTACCCTGTGAATTTGTAGTGTCCCTGTATATTCCCAGAATCTCACTGAAAAGAGGGAAACAAACAATAGCAGCAACCAATGTACAGAATTAAAATAAATGCCTAGTGCCGATTATGACATCTACAACGTTAACTACCGCAATCAGAAATGTTGGGGACAGCAAAATAATAAATAACCATGAACTAGATTTGGCATTAAAGCAGGTTTTAACTGTGCAATCCACAGTATTGGTATTAGTATTAGTAACTGCAACAATGTGAATGGTAGAGGCAGGAGTTCTATCAATCAAATAGTTTTAAAAGATGCTAAAAATACTGTTCAGTCAGAGAAAAGAAAATGTGATAGGAAGATAAAGAAAACTTATAATGGTCAAAATGTGAATAGAGAGAATGCAGAAGAGATGTAGCAAATGATGGTTATAAAGAAGGAGGTGTTAAACAGAATAAAACACAAAGGGAGGGAAGAGATTTGACTGTTAATGGGAGAATAAAGTAGAGTAAGCGAAAAAGAGAAACAAAGAAACAAAAACCAAACCCAACCAAAATAAATTTTAAAAACCCCTAATTCTAAAAATAACTATTGTGAAAAAATATTCAAAATGAGAAAAAGAAACAAAAACGTATATATATATATATCTATATCTGCAAACTAACCAGCACAGCAAGCACACGCGCACACACACACACACACACACACACACACACACACAAACACACACACACAATTCTTAATGAAAAATGTAAGAATTGTCTCCAGTGAGGTGGTCAAAGTTGTTGATGAGGATGGATGGTCACTGCCTATGCCCGGCTGACCTTCTTTGTTTCTTCTGGGGCTATGGAGGGTGGTGCGGGGAGAGTTTGTTAGTAACTCCATCCTCTTTTTGTATCATTTACCAAACTGCCAAACTGGAGTGGCCTAAAACTGAAGCTGGTTGAAATAGCTCTCAGCTTTCCCTTCTCACCAGCATAAAGGAGTACCATGAAGGGAGTTTGTCTGGGCAGACCAGATTAATGCGCAGACCAGATCAATGCACGGGGAAAAAGGCTCGGGCTGCCACAGAGTTCTGGGACTTGAGGAGTTTGCTGGGTGGTATCTTCTCTGGAAAGATCAAACATGGACGCCTGAGTCACTTCCGGATCCTAGAGCCTAAACATGGATGCCTGAGGAACTTCCAGATCCGGGAGCCTAAACATGGACACCTGAAGCGCTTCTGGACCCAGGGGCTTAAACATGGACATGTGCCTGAGGAACTTACGGATGCTGCGGCCTAAACATGGACGCCTGAGGCACTTCCGGATCCTAGAGCCTCAACATGGACGTGCACCAAAGGAACTTCAGGATCCTAGAGCCTAAACATGGACGTGCAAATAAGGAACTTCTGGATCCGGGGGCCTAAACATGGACATGTGCCTGAGGAACTTCCAGATGCTATGGCCTAAACATGGAGGACTGAGGCACTTCTGGATCCGAGGGCCCAAAGATGGACGTGCACCTGAGGAACTTCTGGATCCGGGAGCCCAAACATGGACGCCTGAGGAACTTCTGGATCCTAGAGTCTCAACATGGATGTGCACCAAAGGAACTTCAGGATCCTAGAGCCTAAATATGGACGTGCAACTAAGGAACTTCCGTATTTGTGGGCCTAAATATGGACGCCTGAGGAACTTCCAGATCTAGGGGCCTAAACATGGACACCTGAGGCACTTCCGGATCCTAGAGCCTAAACATGGATGTGCACCTGAGGAACTTCCGGATCTGGGGGCCTAAACATGGATGTGTACCTAAGGAACCTCCGTATCTGTAGGCCTAAATATAGACACCTGAGGAACTTCCGGATTCTGGTGCCTAAACATGAATGTGCATCTGAGGCACTTGCGGATGCTATGGCCTAAACATGGATGTGCGCCTGAGGAACTTAAGGATCCAGGCGCCTAAACATGGACTTGCACCTTTGGAACTTCCGGATCCGGATCTGGGGGTCTAAACATGAATGTCTGAGGAACTTCTGGATCGGGGGCCTAAACATGGACGCTTGAGGCACTTGTGGATCCGAGGGCCTAAACATGGACGTGTCCCTGGAACTTCTGGGTCCTTGTGCCTATAAAGGGTAGGGCATGACTCTCAGAAGGGACATGGCCCATGAAGGGGAGCTGAGTATGGGGCCTGTTGGGGGCAGACTGAGCTGTCGCACCCTGAACTTGAATGTGACGGTGGCCTCACTTCCCGCCCTTCCCCTGGGTGTCACTTCCTCCCCTTCCAGGCAGTGCCGGGGAGGAAGTGAGACCAGGCACAGTGGCCAGGCCCTGAGGAGGGACCCATCTTTCTCCTCGCTTAACCAGGCGCCCGGCCTGGCTGGGGACAGGGATGTCTTGTGACACTGGCTGCCTCCTGCATCCTTGCCCCAGGACCTCAGGGACCACAGCGGGGACAGTCGTTGACATGATTCTCCCCTGGCCGCTGACCCTCAGCCCCGGGGTCTGCCCAGGGAGAGCTGTCTCCCAGAGGGTCAGGGGGCCCCTGTGACCCGCTGCTCCTTACCCACCATCATCCTGGGCGAGCACAGGTCAGGACACCAGACACTACTGAGAGTGACATCTTCTGGATAGGTGGCTGGGGACTTTGCTTCTGTCCCCAGGCCTCAGACATGGGAGAGATGATCCCTCCCAGAGACAGAAAATAACCCCACACTGCCCAAGACTTATTTTTAAGCTTTGGATTCTGAAATTTTCCTGCTGCCACCTTCTTTGTGAAGCCAGTTTTTCAACAGAGACAATATTCCAGGGGAAAACAAACAACAACAACAACACAGAGTCAATCAAACCAAGCTGACACATCTGGTCCTCCAAGAGAAATCTGGATTGGAGGGAGAACAGCCATTCTCAACTGGCGAAATAGTGAAGTTCCCTTGTCCTTATTTTGTGTAAGCAAAATAAAAAAACTGATGTTAACTCATCAAATTATTTTTGATGAGTGCTTGGCTCATAGGAAAACTGATTCTGTTTTATGGAATGAAGCGTTACCTGATTTTAAAATTAAAATGAAGCCAATTAGGATTGTTAAAAAAAAAAAAAGAAAGAAAGATCAGATCAACATATCTCTGGGCCAGGCAGATGCTGATCTCTGCTGGGAATCTGGATCTCAGGAGCTCCCAAGAATTCTACTCTCAGGGCAGTGGAGCCAGCCCTCCACAGGTCTCTCACACCTGCTGCCATGGACATGGCACTCCCAGGCTTAGTCCCTGAGTATTCATGCCCACCTGTTCTGTTTCCTGCCCCTCTTTAGCTGGTCACATGAACTTCCAGACTCAAAGGGAAAGCAAATTGCACTCCTACTGTATCTCTGACTTGAAAACCTGGGTACAATCTTCTCTGTACTGTTTCACTCACATTCTGCTAAGTACACCTTAGGCCACACAGTAGGCCCTTTCCAGGGCAGAATGCAATGTTTGCTATGATCTCCTGGGTTCCCACAGCAGCAGGCTGCTGCATGGCCTCCTCAAGATGGCGCCCACCTCAGCTCTCCATCTGCCAGTTGAGAAACCCAGATCACTTTTCAAATACCAGTTTGATGTACAGCCTCTAAATTAGTTCAAGTTCGGGAGCTTTTTTATTCTGTGGATTTTTCCATGCCAAATTTGTCCACTGTGTTTCTCTGTTTGTGTTATACCTCCCCTTTCTGATGAACCAGTTAGCTGCCACCATTCTAATTGGCTTGCCTTCAGAGTATTCTTTCTTCTTTTTTTCAATGTCCCCGAAGCTTTGAGTCTCTAGGAGACTTTAATTGTCCAGTATTGAATTTCAGTGAATTCCCTGTTTCACACACGTTATGAGAAGCAGGACTCTCACTGCTTGAATCCTGAGTCACAGAGCAAATGCTGAATCCAGTTTTTTTCTGGGTGTCTAGCTAGAGCACCTGAAAGCCTACATATGAACAAGCATCCATCCTACCTAGGGCAGAGTGTGAGGTAAGGATGTAGGTCAGCCTTAACCAGTGAGCCTTAATAAATGTCAGACGCGAGTATGAGCTGTGTTATAGGGATTCAAATATTCATTCTGCAAAATTTAACTTTTGAATGGAGGTAGAACTTAAGGCAAGAGACTTCAATACTAAGAAGCTCTTCTCCTATGGATGCAGCATCTCTAACTGAGGAAGGACAAGAAACTCTGCAAGGAAAAAGTATCAATTGCAAGATGCTATAGTCAGGAGAAAACACACATGCACACACATACAAACTCCATATTTGGTTTGGTAAGAATCGCTGGAGGCTGGGAAGACTGGCAGAACCAGGAGGTGTGGGAACATAGAAGCAAGGAACAGTGGAGTTCCTCCTTCCGCTTCTGAATATTGCACAAATGTCCTGATAAAGTGAGGATGAATAAAATACCCTCTCTAGCTTTTGCTGAGGTATCCATGGGCTTTTGAAGTACAGTGACTTCTCTTCCTCCTCCTCCTCCTCTTTCTCTTTTAAATTGAGGCAATGCAATGGGAATACATTGAACTGACCTTATTTAACTTGTACAGTTTGATAAGTTTTAAGTGTCTATACCCATGACACCATCACCACAGTCAAAGCAGCGTATGGGTGTATCCTCTGCCTGAAGCATCCTTGTCCCCTTCCTAATCCCTCTTATTCCTCCCCATCCTGGTTATGAGTCTGCTCAGTCTGCCATATCAAAATACCATAGGCTGGGTGGCATAAACAACAGAAATTCATTTCTCACAGTTCTGGATGCTGGAAGTGAGATCAAGGTGCCAGCATGGTCAGGGTCTGGTGAGGGCCTCTTCCTGGCTTGCAGATACTGTCTTTTCATTGTGTTCTCACATGGTGGAGAGAGAGTGCACCATCTTGTGGGACTTCATAAAAGAGCACTATTCTTGTGATGAGGCTTGGCCTGCAGTTAGGTGCTGATTTAATATTTATTGGATGAATGAATAGAAGCATCATTTTTGATTTTTTCCTCCCATTATTCCCACAGGAGTGTTTCCAATGCAACGGTTGGCAGCTTACAGCTCATCGAAGGCAGCTCTCACCATGTTCTCATCAGTTATGAGACAAGAGCTTTCCAAGTGGGGAGTAAAAGTCTCTGTCATCCAACCTGGAGGTTTCCGAACAAGTAGGTGCCTGAGAGCCCTGTGATGTTCATTGTGGAAGGAAGCCCGAGGGTCCTCTGGGCCTGATAGGGCATGAGTTGAACACCTTAGGGTTGTCAAAGATAAACACAGCCAGGTATTAGTTAAAGTGGTGAAAACATATATTACTCAGTAGTAATGACAGCTAAGCTCCATTCTGATCTGTGCAGATGGCATTGGGGTGTGTTGAAGGGAAGATGGAGACGGGTAGAAAGCAGGGCTCAGTAGAGTCAGACAAGTGGTAAAGTACAAAGAGCTGGGCACTGTGAATGGAATGAAGGTAGGATTCAATACTCCCAAAGAGGCTGGGAGGCTGAAGCCTCAGCCTCCTGGGTGATTCCATTTCAAAGGAATGGCTCTCAGGTCCTTGAGGGAGGTATTTCTGAGTTCAAGAGATACAGATTCACACTTAAAAGACCTTTTCAAATGCTTCAAGAAAGTGGACCCAGGAACCCATCAAATTGTTTTCGTGGAAGCCTGGAGGCTCCTCAGGCAGGCATTTTAGTGAGGAACTGGTGTCATCTGAGGGACAGGGCTTGCTGGAAGCTATGTTAGAGGGTGGCCAAGTCTTTAGTACAGGGGTTTTGGCAGAGTTATCATGTGACCAGCATGCTGTAGCTCTCCATGTCCACCAAAGAGTTCAGAATGAGTGGTTTCATCTAAGACTCGAGAGGTAAGTACCAAGCTCCTTCACATAGGGTTGTTTCTCTGCTTCCTTCCCTGGACAGCTGGAGTTAGCGCAAAAGCTATAAAGCAAGCAGAGGCCATGCGGGTATGAAACCAGGTGTCCCTTGGAACAGGGCCTTCCTAGGACTCACACCTGCTTCCTGGGGGCTGAGTTTTGTTTGACCTGGGAGAAAACAGCTAAGAACTGTCTTGACTGACTTTGACCAACTTTGATCATTTTCCCTACACCACCCAAACCTCTCTTCCAATATGTTATCCATGAACCTCTTATCAGGTTTGTTGATTTAGATTCAGAACTTATTTTCCCATAGAAGTCTGAGTGGATATGTTGGTAACATTTATTAATTCCCCATTCTCATTGGCTCAAATGGTTTCATTCCTCCCACTTCTTTGTGTTTGGAAAACAGTTATTCTCCTCCTAAAGAAAATGACCCACCTCCCCTGACTCCTGGAGATTTTCATTCTCACCTCTCTCCTCCTGGAACTTCTGAACTCTGAGCAGAGACAGGCCACCCCAAGGCCCAGTCCTTTTTTTGGGTCATCAAAATTTTAATCGGTAATTTCAGTGAAGATGTAAAATGTATCTGTGACTAAAGACCAAATATCAGGAGGCTCTACTAACACAACAAGAATAAGCCCTAAAGCTTCGAATATTAGCCCAAAGATAAATTCTGAAAATAAAGACTGAACTTTTGGCTTGAAGCACTTAGCAGCTGGGAACTTCACAGCTTATGGGGGTTGCTCAAGACACCAGAGGGCTGTTCTAGGAAGAGTGGAGAGAAAAGGACATTGGCCATCTAGGTTGAGAGGAAGGAGCAGCTGGTAGACGTGCAAAGAAGATGAAGCATTGGGAGGGGTTTGCAACTTGGGGACTCCACGGGAGGGAGGAGAATTGAGGGGAGTTGGTGGAGAATGGGAGTTGGTCAATGATGAAACCAGGTGTTCCAGACAATGGGCCTGGGAGGGAAAGGGTATTACAGAGAGAGGGAAGCCAGCTGGAGCTAGTGGAGGAGGGAGATGATAGACTGGGTCTTGCCACCTGGCAGGACGATTTAAAGTTTGGTGCATAATCCCAGGAAAAATTCTAGCACACAGATGTAAGACTCCATTTGGACCAGAGAACAGCTCTGCAGTTAAATTGTACTTTCAGGGATTCAGCAAAACAATTATACCTAATATTTCTAGGGATCTGCTCTTATCAGGCATGGGCTACCCACTTCTCACCCACTACATATTCCTGGTGTAGCTGATCCTTATTGTTTAAATGGGGAAATATATCTCATATATAGGAAAAAAGCAGACAAACATGTATAGTTTAACCAGTTATTATGAACATTCGTGTACTTAATGCTAAGATAAAAAAAAAAAAAAAAGACCATTAGCACCCAGAAGTGGTTACCCAGGAGGTAACCACTCTCTTGCACCTTTTAATGGTTATTTGTTTGCTTTTCTTTACAGAATTAACATCCACCCAGGTACCCTCAAACAACAGAGTTTGGTTTACTAGTTTTTGAGCTTTGAATAGAATGAATATGCATATATCCTTCTGTCACCCAATACTGTGATTTTACACCTCATCTATGTGAGGTGTAGCTGTGGCTCATTTGTTTTTATTGCATATTCTGTGATTATGCCACAACAAGTTTTCTATTGTTGATGAGATATTTGGGTCAGTTCTAGATTGTGGACAATGCATCTCTGGACTTTCTGGTACATAAACTGGGGCTTTGGTATACGTGAATTCTCCTGTGACATATGCCCAGGAGTGATCACAACAGCTAGATCAAAACTTTACCTAGCTTCAGTTTGATGGGGGCAAATTGTTTCCTAAAAAGTTGTTCCAATTGTACTTCCACCTTTTCTATATATGTTTTATTTTTTAATAAGCACATAACAATTGTGCACATTTGTGGGGTACAGTGTGATAATACAATATGTGTATATGATGTGTAATGAGCAAATCAGGGTAATTAGCATTTCCAACTTCTTAAATAGTTATCATTTCTTCCTGTTGGGAGCCTTTGAACGCCCATCTTATAGTTTTTATAAAATATATAAGGCATAGTTTTGATTGACATAATTCTCCAGGTGAGGGATCCAGGAGTACTATGTCCCAGAGCCGGTATTTGGCACACCATGTGATGGGGGAGCAGCAACCAGATCCCCCCAGGTGCAATGTCTGAGTTCAGGTCCTTCTTTCAATTTAAAAATCTATACCTCTTCCTGTTAGTCACCTTATTATAAAATAAGCAGGCATTGCTGTTATATATTTTAGAGTAAATATATATTATTTAATTTTTATATAACAAGCTGTCATTGTCTCTATATTAAAAATACATTTATACTTAATCATATGTAATTTATGTTAAAACTTAAATCCACATTTAAGTTATATTAACATTAAATTTAATCTGCATTTAAAAAAATATATAGATATGATATTTTAAGTTGTATATTTTTAACTAGAGATAGGTGTTACTTCTGTATTTAACAAATTATATATGTATACTACATAGGGGCAGGTATACTGATAAAATAGGTTATATGTAATATATGTTTTATTGTAGACATATTATATGTAGTAGTCACCAAAGACATGTGCTAGAATGTTCGTGTCGGCCGTTTTTTGTAAGAGCGGCAAGTAGAAACGACACACATCCTTGTGGCCTTCTACTGGACTGCATTTATACGGGGTTCAAACCCAGGCAAAATGAACCTGCCTGTCCGTGGGGACAGTAGCCGCTGGGAAGGGACCGAGGACTGAAGGGCAGACCTCGAGTCGGGTCCTGTTCTACTCTTGGTCTGTCGCTGATTCTGTGGATTATCAAGTTTGCAAAAACCCAATCACGAGTGCTCTCTATGTTGGTTGAAAGCCAACGAGAGCCGCTGAGGTTGAGGCTCAGGGACAGAGCGCTCGCCTAGCACGCGTGAGGCGCTGGGCTCGCTCCTGCGCACCACATAAAAATAAAATACAGATATTGAGTTCACTACGACTAAAATATACACATTCAACAGCAACAACGAACGCCCTTAGGAAGCACTATTGGGAATGGCTTTTGTGCATGTCGGTCCTCCCGTCCTTCCCAGCAGAGGCCAATTCTACACGCAGCTGCTTCCCCGGCTCAGCCAGGTCCTGGCTCCTGACCCTCCCTTTTTTCTTGTGTCCCAGATATAGCGGGCACAAGTGAGAGCTGGGACCAGAAAGAGAAGGTTATCCTGGACCACCTGCCCCCAGAGCTGCAGGAGGACTACGGCCGGGACTACATCCTCCGGCAGAAGAATTTCCTCCGGGGGATGAAAATCTACTCCACCTCGGACATCACCCCGGTGATCCGCGACGTGGAGCACGCTGTCTCCGCCAAGAGCCCCTCTGCCTTTTATGCACCCGGGAAACTGACCTCCCTGTTTCTCAATATTGCTTTCTTTTTCCCTACCAGCTTCCTTGATTATTTTGAGAAAAAACAAAATACCCAAGGAAAGGGTGTGCCCACAGCTCTAAGCACGCCCAAGGAGAACAAGGGCAGAATGAAAGCAAAACCGGGCGCTTCC
Source organism: Callospermophilus lateralis (assembly GCF_048772815.1). Lineage (NCBI taxonomy): Eukaryota > Metazoa > Chordata > Mammalia > Rodentia > Sciuridae > Callospermophilus > Callospermophilus lateralis. The sequence continues at coordinate 61,133,503 of NC_135322.1, forward strand.
CATTAAAGCCATTTCCTGCTTTCCATGCCCTCCAAGTGTGTTGGTGGGCTTGGAGTTGGCGAGAAACAACCCCGCGGAGAACACCTGGTACCTGCCACGCCCTGGATTGTTTCGGATACAGGCTACCTCAGAGATAACTGCGGATGGGTTTCAGACACTCAGTAAAGTGAATGCAGCAATAAAGCAAGTCACACGAGGGTTTTGGTTTCCCAGTGCATGTCAAAGTTGCGTTTGCCCCATACTTAGTTTATTATGTGTGCAAGAGCTTGATGTATAAAAAGTACTTACCTTAGTTAGAAATATTTATTGCTTAAAAAAAAAATTACCAATCACCTGAGCCTTGGGCAAGTCACAGTCCTTTCTGGCCTTGGATGGTCTTGCCTCCACGTTGCTGGCTACTGCCTGATCGGGGTGGTGACTGCTGGAAGTTGGGATGCTGGTGGCAGTTTCTTAAGACAGTGAGATGGTGGCAATTCTGTCACCTCTTCAGGCTTTTTCTAATCTTAGTTCTCTATTTTTCACATCTGCAGTTTCTTCTGCCACTGAATTCTTGAAGCCCTCCAAGTCATCCATGGGCATTGGCAGCAACTTCTTCCAAACTCCTGTTCATGTTGATATTTTGACCTCCTCCTATCAACCAAGAATGTCCTTAATGTCACCTTCAATGGTGAATCTCTTCCAGGAGGTTTATCCACATCCTTTAGAAGAATCACAATCCATGGCAGCCACAGCCTTACAAAATGTATTTCTTAAATAATATGGCTTGAACATTAAAATTACTCCTTGATCTGTGAGCTGCAGAATGAATGCTGCATCCACCAGCAGGAAATCAACATTAGTGTCTTTGTGCATGTCCACTCCAGCCCTTGGGTGGCCAGGTGCACTGTCAATGAGTGGTGATATTTTGAAATGAACCTTTTCCCCCCCCTGAGCCGTAGTTCTCAACAGCAGACATAAAAATTTCCCAGTAAGCCACATTGTGAATACATGCGTCCTCAGACTTTGTTATTCCATTTACAGAGCACGGGCCCAGTTGGTTTAGTAACCTGCTTAAAGGGCACAGGGGTTCTGGGAGGGTAAATGAATAGTGGCTTCAACTTAAGATCACCCGCTACATTTAGCCCTAACAAGAGAGTCAGCCTGTCCTCCGAAGCCTCTCCCTTTAGCTGTGAAAGCCCTGGATGGCATCTTCTTCCAAGGGAAAGCTGTTTCGTCCACACTGAGTACAGAGTGCAGCTGTGGAGATGGCTTCTTCCCTTAAACCCCAGGAGCCAACCTCTGTTAGCTCCAGCCTTTCCTGCAGCTCCCTTGCCTCCCTCCACCTTCCTGGAATGGCAGAGAGCTGGCTCTGGCTTAGGCTCTGGCTTAAGGGAGCACCATGGCTGGTGCTACCCTCTGTCCAGGCCGCTGAAACTTTCTCTAGCCTAGCAGCAGGCCTTTCTGCTTTTTTATCAGTCATGTGGCACTTTTCACTTCCTTCAAGCACTTTTCTTTTGCATCCCAACTTGACACGAGAGGCCTGGCTTCCGGCCTGCCTCAGCTTTCCCTGTGCCTTCTTGCTGAGCTTAACCATTCCTAGCTTTTGATTTAAAGGGAGTGACCTGGGACTCTTCCTCTCACTTTGACACTGAGAAGTCATCATAGGCTGTTGCTTGGTCTCATTTCCATGTTGCTGTGTGTTGAGGAGTAGGGAGGCCCGAGGAAAGGAGATGCAGGAAATAGCTAGCCAGTAGAGCAGTCAGAGCTCAGGCGACATTTGTCAGTTCGCTGTGTGTGGGCATGGCCCGTGGTGCCCCAAACCGATGACAATGGCAACATCAAATATCACAGATCATAACAAGATATAATAGTGATAAAAAAGTTTGAAATATTGCTAGAATTTCCACAATGTGATGCAGAGACACAAAGTGAGCACAACCCATAGATTTGATTGACATGGGGTGGCCACCAACCTTCAATTCCTAAAAATGTAATTTCCGTGAAGTGCAGTGAAGGAGAGCACAATAAAATGAGGCATGCTTGTGCTCTATCCTCCAGGTCTCGTTCCAGAACTGAGGAAGGGGTCTTGACCCCTATTTAATAGGTAGGGCTATGAAAGACCAGGGAAGTTCATTGTCACACAGCTAGTGAACAGCAAGCTGAAATTCATACCCAGGAGGAGCTCCACTGCCTGCTGAGAGAGGAGGAGGAGAGAGACAGAGAAAGAGGGGGCAAAGAAAGAGGGAGCGGAAATGGCAGGGGTGTCACCCAACATCTTTCTCACTGTGCATTGATATTCCGTAACTACTGCCTCCAAGGTGCTGCATTTGTTGCAAATCAACAGGGCTCTGTGTGCCTTCTCTTCCTTCTTCTACCAGAAGCTCTGGTTATAATTGGATGGAGTCTCTTCTCAAGCAGGGACCCAGAGCCCTCTTTGCAGACCCAAGGCAAGACGATGACTGGTTTAGGCCCCTTGAGTATCCCAGTCTGGAAAAGCCAGAATGATTACCCAGAGGAACCTGGCTGATTGAAGGGTGCAATATCAGATACTGATAGAGGTGTGACCAAGTTCAGCTGGATGTGGCAAAGGGGCAAGCTGTAAGCAGAGGCTCCCCAGAGAGCACCAGGACACCTTGTTCACTGCAAACCTCCCTTTGTCCTGTTTCATGTCTAGAACATGGAGGCCCTTTTTTATTTTTCATACAGATCTTCTGGAAGGAGATTAAATGACAACACTCTGAAAATAATGACAAAATGGTAGAACAAATATTTTTTGAAACACGAACAGTACATCTTTTTTTTTTTTTTTTTTAAGAGAGAGCGAGAGAGAGGAAGAGAATTTTTAATATTTATTTTTAGTCTTCGGCAGACACAACATCTTTATTTGTATGTGGTGCTGAGGATCGAACCCGGGCTGCACGCATGCCAGGCGAGCACGCTACCGCTTGAGCCACATCCCCAGCCCCAAACAGTACATCTTAATGGCTGTCCATGTTGACTGTCCAGTGTTCAACATCATTGCTTCCAGGCAGAACAGGTGAAAAAAAATCAAGATGTGTCAGTTACCATAACAGGCACTTTCTGGAGATATGTGTTGTCAGAGCCAAAGCTGCTAGTTGCATGATTCAGGTGCTGTTGAGAGAGCAAAAGATATGAGTCCAAAGTTTAGGAGAAAACTGAAGATTGTGTATTTTACCAAAAGCCAGTGGCTCTCAAAGTGTGGTCCTTGGACCTGAAGTATCCTCTTGACCTCAGAACCTGTTAGAGATGCAAATTGTCTGGAGCCACCCTAGTCTGGTATGAGGTTGCTGTGGCTGCTACAACAACTAGCATCTTTTTTTTTTTTTTTTTTTTTTAACATCTAGTATCTTAACCCAACATAAATATGCTCCCTTATATTTCTGAAGGCAAAATTAAGTGGTCAGCAAAGCCGTGTCCCTTCTGGAGGCTCTATGGGGAATCCATTTGTTGCCATTTCTTGCTTCCGAAGTCCTGCAAGCCTGTGCTTGTGGCTGTATCGCTCTGGCCTCTGTTTTCATTATCACACTCTTAATGCTGATCCTCCTGCTTCCCTTTTATAGGAACTCTTCTGGTTACTCTGGACCCACCCAGATAATACTGGGTAGTCTCATATCAAGATTCTTAATTCAGGGAACAAAAAAATTCTTCACTTAGCCACATCTGCAAAGCCTCTTTTGTCAGACAAGGTAGCATGTTCATGGGACTGGGTATCAGCGAGCCGTGATCTTGGTGAAGTATCCTTGTTCTACACCTAATGAACCAGGAGCTCTGGTAGTAGGCCAGCAGCTTGTGCTGCAAGGTGCCCTCCAGGTGACGCACACCCACAGTTAGAGACATGACTCTAAGCCACAGGGTAGTAGTTTGCTGGATATGTGATCAGGCTACAGAGGAAAGGAGGAAAGTTCTTGGAAGAAGTTAGAGAGAGAGCTAAAGATATCCAGAGAGCTGGGCCATGAGTGGGGCCTACTTCTGTTCTGCAGCTTCCCAGACCTTGAAAACTCTCTGAAGCACAGGGAGAAGGTTCTGAACAGAGATCCAGGCAGGTCTGAGAGTCCCGGATCAGAGAAGCTCCTGTCTGATCCCCTGTAGGATAGCTCCCACGTCTCCTCTCAGGACAGTAGACCACAGAGTGGCCTGTTTAGCCAGAGAGAGACTGATGACCTCTCCCTGCGTCCCCAGTGTCTTAGTCTGTTTAGCTGTTGTGATGAAATGCTGTAGACGAGATGGCTTCTAACCCTAGAAATTCATTTTCCTGGGTTCTGGTGGCTGTGAAGGCTAAGATCAAGGCTGGCAGATTTGGCGTGTGGTGAGAGTCCTTTCCTCATAGATAGCACCTTTTATGTGTGCTTGCAAAGGAAGGGATGATTGAGCTCTGTCAGGCCTCTGGGATAAAGGTGTCAATGCCACCTTTGTAGGGCTGACTTGACCACCTGCCATGGGCCCTACCTCTTCATCCTCCGATCCCACTTTGAGGATTTCAACATACATATTTGTGGGGATGCAAACATTCAGACCACAGCACCCATCATAACCCCCTTGACTGAGTGGGAATGGAGGGGTCTGGAAAAGTTGCTGATTCCTAAAGTGAGTAAGGAAGAGAGCTTGGAGTTAAGAATCAGGATACCTGTAGGGTGGAAGGGGGAGGCTGTCTCAGAGGCCACTGGGTGGGCAGTGCTGAGCTGGGGCTAAAGTAAGAGGTGAAATCTCAACTGGAGGATGAGACAAATAAAGTACAGCAGGCTAGACACCTAGATCCTGGAGAGAAGAATTGGAAAAAGAGAAGTGGAAAGAATCCTGAATCAACCCCATTTAATCTAGAGGACCTTGTTTTAAACCAGAAGGGACTAAGTTACCTGAAAGTTTTAACAAAGTTTCCATTATATTTTATTTCTAGAGTAGCACACAAAGTTTCTCAGAAAACAGAAGAAGTGTTACATAGAAAAAGCTTCATGCCTTGACCATGTCTAGGCAGCAATTGAGGTCCTTGGTTTTACAGTGAGAGACTAGTAACAGCTAAAAGCAGAGGGGAGCCCCCAGTACATTGTCACAGTCTTGGAAGATGAAAAGGTGACATAACAACAGGACTACTAGCAAAAATGACCCCCACCCAGCTCTGCTGTCCTGGGCAAGAATTGGATGAAGGTGATTTGTATTTGAACCCATGCAACTCCTGCCCGCTCCTCTTTGTCTCTTCCCTTTCTGGATTTTCCCAATGCTGTTGGCAGGGAAATGGGCCATTCTCACAACAGAATCAGGGTAGTAAGGAGGAATAGGAAAAGCACACAGCAAAAATACGGTTGATTTCAACATCGGGAGCTGGTTAAAAAGTGTACAAGTTAGCTTAATTGTATTATTGCAGTAGGACACTGCATTTCATCATTATACTGTGATAGGTCACGTTCTAGAAAGCCATTCTGATGCTTCAGTTCTGAGAATGAGGAATTGAATTCCATGCCAAAATTGCTGAAAGGATGGTGACAACTCTTGCCCAGCCTGTCAGTGGAACTCCTGTTATTGCAACACATGCCTGAGACGATCAGCTTATGCAGAGAAAAGGTTTACTGTGGCTCACAGTCTTGGAAGGCCTAACCCATGCTCAGGTGGGCCTGTTGAGTTTTCAGGCAGCAAATTATGGCGGAAACATGTCAGAGCAAACTCTCTCACCTCATGGCAGAGAAGTGAAAGAGGAAAAAGAAACCAGGATCCCAGAATTCCCTTTGAGGGCACACACCCAATAATATGAAGACCTCCCATTATACCCCACCTCTTAAGTACCCGGTCACCTCCTAATAGCACCAAACCGGGAACCAAGCTTTTAACACACCGACTTTGGGAGACGTTTCAGTACAACTGAATGTCCCTGAACCAGCTCACACATAATGCTCCACTCAGGGGCTTAGAATCTCTGGATCCTTGCTCTAGTATGATTTGTCTTGTAGGCCATTATCCCCCTCCAGGACATGGTGGAAGAAAGCAGCTCAGGACAGGGGCAATAGGAAACAACCCTGTTCACCAGGGACAACCCCCCACCCCCCGACCCAAAGATCCGCTCTCAGTGACTCACCTCCTCCAGCCACATTCTGCCAACAGTTAATCCATTCAAGTGGATTGATGCATTGCTTCAGTTCAGGCTCTCACACTGCAATCGTTTCACCTCTAAACTTTCTTGCATTATCTCACACCTGAGCTTTTGGGGGATGCCTCTTGTCTAAAGCAAACAAAGGTTTAGTGCAATGCCCAACTTAAAATTCTACACCAAGACACAGGAAGCACAAGGAAGGTGGGCAAATTGGAGGACGACTTTGAAGACTGTGGATAGAGGGATCTCAATATGTTTGGAGTGTGATGTTGCTTATTCTTTTGCCTGTCTTCCATTCCTTCTTTCTGGTATTTTGGTGAGACTCTTTCAAAGACCCTACCTCCTACCACAGGGATGGGCATTTGATTCATGTTAGCCAATCAGTCTACATCTTTGGCTTCTGTGATTAATTCAAGAGTGAGCACAAGACCTAAGAAGGACTAATCGAAGAATTTTTGTGGGAGGATTGGATGAAAGGAAGAAAGGATGTCATTTTCAGCTTTTGAGTTGCATTGTCCAGGTTAAATCAAATCTTCCAGGATACACCAAGAGGAGAATCTGGTAGAGAATGAAGCCAGAATAGAGAACACAGTACAACGATGAAGGAGAGGCAAGGTGTGGTGATGTATTTGGAGCTCCTTGCTGTAGCCATACCTGAAGAGGTGCCCTTTGGATTGATTTCCAAGTTGTGTGAGCCAATAAATTTCCTTTAAATCATTTCAAGTAGGGTTTTTATCTTGTAACAGAATTGAGACCTGATAAACACATACTTTCGGGACAGTCCAGTGAAGAATGAGAAATAAGATAAGGCTTGACAGAAAAAATGGGCAATACATCAGTGTCCTAAGGAAGAAAGAAAGAGATGAAACTAGCGACCAAAAAAGAGAAGGAGGTAAGGGTGGGTGACGCTGCTGTTCATCAGTCCTCCCCTATAGAACAGCAACTTTTCTGATAACATTTATTCTGGAGCCTCATCCCCAAAGTCTGACAGCACAGTCCCTCTGCAACAAGGTGAAACAAAAATCTTGCTGAGTCCACAATGGAAACTAAAAATTTTAGTGGCTCACTGGAAATTACAGATCATCAGAATCACACTTGGCCAGGATAACAGTGTAAGGTACATTGTGTCTAGTGTGATAAGCTATCCTGTCCTGGATCGTCATAAAACTTACTTACTCTATTGCAAAATATAGAGATGACTCAAGTGAGAATCCAAGCCTAACATGTAAATCAGGAAAATCAATAAGCAAATGCATGGCAAATGTCCTAAATTGTTTGTTCATGGCAGAAGTGTTCGCCAGAGGAAAGCTGCTCACCTCATGGTAGACAGGACATAGGGGACACATGGTCAAACCAGGGATAAAAGATAAACCCTCAGGGCATGCCCCCGTGACCCACCTCCTCCAGCCATGCCCCACCTGCCTACAGTTACGAGCTAGTAGTCCATTCAAATTGTGAATGCATCAAATAGATCAATGATGACAGTTCTCATAATCTCATTCTTTCACTGTCTGCCCTAACAGGAGATTCTGGGGGACATTTCATATTCAAACCCTAACAACGTCCTAAACATGCTGTGCTTTAGACTTGGTATGGTTTTCAGGAAAAACTTAAATGTTTGGGCAAGACAATTTCACTGATGAAAGCAAAATGTGCATTTTCATCTTGAATACCCGTGACAACTAGCAAAATAAACCTGAACACTTGTAAAAGGGCTGGGTCAACGCATGTCATTTCCACTTACTGCTGGATCTTGTATTTGGAAGGGGAGGTGTGGCCCAGCATCCGCTTACCTTTCTATTGGAGTGAGATCTGGTGGAAAGCAATGCCCTTCCTCCAAGGATAGATGCCCCAGGGTCTGAATCCTGCCTCTCCCACATTTTCAGGGTCTCAGACTCTGGCATCTGACCCTCCTAGGCAGGGAATGGTGACTCAAGGATATCAAGGGTGGTGTGGCACCTTCCCAAAATGACAGGTGGGCTCCCCCAATTCTTGGCTCTTTAGAAACAAGTGGTCCTGCAAATCCAAATTTTCAGGCCTGGTCCTCCAGCCTGGCTTTGACTATGTTTCCCACATGCATTTACATAGCTCCCAATTTGATAAAAGAGAGCTGGAACTCAGTTTCTGTTCCTCTCCCTGCAAGCTTGACATTCTGATTGATAATCATCACCATCATCATCATCATCACCCTCACTATATTTCCAAAGTCCCACTCCTAACGGGCAGCCCCACACCTTTATGAGTCCTCGGGGTGAATGACTCCAAAAAGGATACACCCTCCCAGAAGCCCCTACCTGTGATGAGAGGTATGGTAGGTGTGTTCCTCTTGCTACTGTTCCAGTAGTGCACCCTGCCTCCCTCCCCGCCCCCTCTCCTTCTCCCTCTCTGTCTGTTTCTCTCTGGCTCTTGGTGGAATGGAGCCCCAGGCAGGCCCTGGATTCCTGTTTCTCTTTTTTAGTTTCCACTGAGAAACATCCTTATAACTCCCAGTCCTCAAGAAGCCTCCCCAGAAAGAAGCCTGAGGGTGTCATATAAGAGAGAGACTAAGGTTTGACCTAAGTAGATTGGAGAAGATGGAGGGGAGCTGGGTGATAGAGGGGGCACTTCCTCTGGGGGCTTAGACAGGGGGTGCAGAACTGGATAGACTCTAGGGATCTCCCCCGACCTCGCTTTAAGGTCAAAGACTGCCGTCTCCCACCCCCCGATTCTCAGAATTGTGTTTGTGAAGTGTTTTGAATCCTGGTTGGCACAGCTCCTAACATTCACAGTTGGTGGCAGAGAAGTAAAGCAGTATGGTAAGGGGCTTGGAAGTGTGCAGTCTATGGACTGGATGTGTCCTCCCCAAATTCATGTGTTGGTATCCAGCCCTTCAGAGATAGGCCGGGGAGGGTGGAGTCTATGCAAGAAAAGAGTGAAACACTCTTTTCTCTCTCTCCCATGTGGGAACGCAGAGAAAAGGCAGGTGCCTGTGAGCAGGACATGGGGCCTCACCAGACAGCAGATCCACTGATCTTGGACTTCCTGGCTTCTAGAAGTTGGGAAACAAGTTTCTGTTGTTTAAGCCACCCAGTCTATGGTAACCTGTTATAGTGTTACCTGGGTCCTTGGCCAGAGACTTGGCTCCAGGGGTCCCAACAAGATGGATTCAGTCATCTATCTTCATCTGGAGTAAGAGAAAAATGATATAAAAAGAAAAATGAATTTATTTGCAGCTTGGTCAAATTTGGAGGAAAGCTAATCTGCCTTTCCTAAACCCATAAAAGTGTTAGAATTTATAGAAGGGATCATTCTTACAGAACCCAAGCCAAGAAATATGCATATGTATATTAATCTGGGCTGAGGCCAGAGGTAGGTTGTAACTCTGCTTCTTCCTGCCCTGCTGGAGTCCTCCTGGGACCAGGGACCGGAGTGTTGGGGTGCAGTTTCCCTTCAGCTTTAGTTTTCAGCAAGAGATGACCACCTGTGGGAAGCTAAGCTAGAGAAACAAGTTAAAGAGCAGCTCAGCAGGACAATGGCTGATTCTTTCAAATCTTTTCGTTTTAAAAGAGTAGCAGTCACCCTAGGAAGGCAACTGTCACAACAGCAGCAAGAACAAAGACACAGAGAATTGGGTTCCAATCTTGGGCCCGCTGCTCCACCACTAGGTGACCTTAAATAATCTGCCTAATTTCTCTGCACCTCATGGATTTAAAAAAGTGTTTCTTTCTACTCTAAAAACAGGGCAGTGGTAATGATAATCTCGTGACATTGTCGTGAGGACTGGCTGATGGCGATGCCAAGGCTTTAGCCAGCACCTGGCATTTGACAGGGGCTTGATGGACATGGTAGTAACTGTGGTCATGGTCTTCTCTCTTTTCTGGAGGAGGACGAGGTCACCTTAGGCTGAGGTTGGAGGCTCTGAATCTGCCGCCATGACTTTAGGAGCGCCTGAATCCAAGTGGACTTTGGTCACTGATTCGCGAATGCTCCTCCTCCTGCAAGGGCACAGGGGAGTCCTTCATGAACACACCCCGTGCTCACACGCCACCTCCTGCTCAAAATCCCCACGGCCACGTTTTCTTCTTTTATGAACAAACAAGGAAGCTCACATCTTATGCTCTTGGTAAAAATTTCTATAGTCTTTTTTTTTTTTTTTAAGTTAACAAATCATTTATGTCTTCCTCTGTACCAGAATTCTGCTACCCATTCATTGCTTACACCAACCCTACGAAGTAGGTAATACCACCAGCTCCATTTTTAGGTAAGACAACAGGCATATGAAGTTAATTTTCCCAAAGTCACATAGCTAATGAATACTAGAATTGAACTTTTAAGCTGTGTGTTCCACTTCAAAAATTTAGAAGGAGCTCTCCTTGGAGCCAGTTTCCTGGGTTCAAGTTACAGCTGCATTGCTGAGCTATGAGATCTTGGGGATATTGTTTGGCTTTTGTGGTATCTCAGAACCTCTGACAGTGCAGTGGGGAGGAAGATCACAAATGGTGCTTTGCTTACGGAGCAGCTATAGTATTAAATAGCTTAACTATTCAGAACTGAACCTGGTAAATAGTAGGAACACGACAGGCATCTGTTATTATCATTCTATGCAGCTAATTTTGGGGTGCTATAGTAATGATGGGAGGGAAGCTCAGACATGAGAGCATTAGAAAAGATGTTGAGATGTGGAGCAGGCTTTGGACCGTGTCAAGTTTTATGTTAGCTCACTTATTGGAGTTGGGCTTGAGGTGGAAATTATATCCTTACATATTGTTGGTGGGGTTTCATCCGATCACTATAAAGTTTTCTGTGATTTTGAAAGGCAAGATGGTCTTCTTATCACTAAACAAGCAGGTGGTCCAAGCAGACCATGCTGAAATACATATCCCCACCTGCGGGAGGCTCCTTGGCTGCAGGGATGAGCTGCAGGATGCAAGCCTGGGGACCACACATATTCTCTTCCTATGGACTCAGGCATGGAAGAAAAAAACTCACAACCTCTGTGCCCTCACCTGCCTCCTTCCATCATATCAGGGAATAATTTTCAGAAAAATGTTAAAATCTTGTACAAATACTCAATTAGCACACATCACAGTTTCATTTACCTCGTTAATGAGAGAACCAGTGAGATGGCAAAGTGGTCTCAGAGAGGAGATGAGAAATTGGCATATAAAATACAGTGCTCTTGGGCTGGGCCTGTGGCTCAGTGGTAGCACACTTGCCTGGTATGTGTGGGGCAGTGGGTTTGATTCTCAGCACCACATATAAATAAATAAAATAAAGATCTATCAACAACTAAATCAATATTTAAACAATACAGCATTCTTTAAGAAAAAGGATGCTAGAATCCCATTGCTAAATTACATGTAAAATTGGTTAAGGTTGTATGGAGTAATTGGGGCTATATTCTCTAGTGATCAGAAATCATTTGCATCCCCAACTGGACAAAAATATCTGTATTCTGTCAGTTTTCTCCATATTAATATCTACCTTTAGAGAGCTGAGTCAATAGGCAAACCTAGTCACTTCCTCAGCCAGGTGGTCCTTACGTGGGCTTTTACACAATGTCAGAGCACACAAAAATACCAAGAATATCTTTTTTGTCTTAGTTCCAAATTCTTGATGATTTTTCATAATGATAATCAGGATACTCTTCTACCAACCTTGATATGGCCTCGGACTCTTTCTCGGCATTGTGTTCCACATACCCACTGACAGTCTATGAGAACTGGTGCCGGGGAGGAAACTGATTTGCCATCCACTCCTTAGAGACCACAGTGGATGGGCTTAGACCTTCAGACAGCTTCTCCATGACTGGCTGGTGCTTACAGTGGCTTAGTTAAAGATGCTGCTTAGACATGAGGAAAGACCTGAAGAAACATTAGCTCTCATTGAAAGAAGGCAGGGGGTCTAGGGAAGCCATGTCTTTTCTATCAAAGATGGGTGTTCACTTGCTCTTCCCAAGTCAGGATTTCAAAGACAAGAGACGTGGCTTCAGAACACTGCGTCTCATGCTGATGGGTTGTTCTGATTATAGAGTTCTGTGCTAAATGGGTGATAAACCTGGAAGGGGGTGGGGCATTTTGATCCTAGTGATATTGGGTGTTGCTAGTGACCTTTTAGAGGTATATGATCCATGAAGCAAATGGGTCTGTTGTAATCAGAGAACAGGAACATTGGCTCAAGAGGAGAGGAAATCATCATTCATTCCTGGGTATCCACTTGACACGGACTATGGGCCTAGCTTCACCGAAGTCCATTGGCAGCTGTCAGGAAGTCTCTTTTCCAGAAGCAACAGGAGACCTGGAATTACATGTAATCAATTCCCTAAGTGGGAGAATTTCCTCATTTAAGAAATTCTAAATTGTCGAGGCCTGTGTGCCCATTTCCATAAAACCCTGTCCATCTGCAGGAAGAGAGAAAAGTCAAGCAGTATGCAAATGCCCTTCTAGGAACATTCTTCCTTAGAGCTATGGAGTGTTTAAACTGTCAAAATCCCCTGTTCGAAAATTACACTCGACGTTTATATTTCTTTGAATAATTGGAGAAGAGATAGTTCATTAGTGTTTCAAATAAGGTACAAGAACAATAATTCAGGGTCATCATGGCTGTTTCATTCTTGTCCTCAATGGAATGACAAAAGGGAACAATGCAGTTTTCTTCTCATGATGGAAGCAAGAACACTGTAAGCCATCTCTATCTCCTGGAGGCCTGGGACTTCTGCTTCTCATAGGTGAGAGAGCCATCCCCACCTTGTTGAGAGATGGAGGACAGCCCACTTAGATAGCCTGTGATGAAGCAGCTGCAGGGGAGGGGGCAGCAGCTGCAGAACGAAGGAGACGCCCCCCCCCCACTCCCAGAACTCACTGAGTGGTAGGAAGATAGTGGCCCCCAGTCTCTGAGGCTCCATATACAGGGATTCAACCAACGCAGACGGAAAATACCCGAGAAGAAACTGCTTCTGTACTGGACATGTACGGACTTTTTCCTTGCCGTTGTTCCTACACAGTATACTATGACTGTTCACAAGGCGTTTATATTGCATTAGGTATTACAAGTCATCGAGAGATGATTGGAAGCATACGAGAGAGCATGTGCAGGGAATACGTAAATACCACCCCATTGTATATAAGACTTGAGTGTCTCTGGATTTTGGTAGTCATGGGAGTTCTTGGAACTAATCCCTCTCTGATGCTGAGGGACAACTGTACTGTCCTCAGACCCCACAGGGCTAATGTGAAAACCAGAGAGTATCAATCAGAGAAACAAAGATCAAAGGTGAGATGATTTTTAAAAGAATTCACCATGAAAACACTAGTCAAAAGAAAGTTGCTGCTATGGTTTGGGTCTTAAACATCTCCTAGCCATCTAGGTGTTAAAGGCCTGGTTCCCAGTGTGACACCATCAGGAGATGGTGGAACCCTTAGACATGGGGACTTGATGGAAGCCTTTAGCTTACTGGGGAATGTCCTCAAAGGGGCCTGTCTTGCTTTCTTACTTCCTGGTCGTGAGGTCATTGGTTTTGCTCTGCCATCCATTTCTGCCAAGATGTGCTCTCTTGTCACAGGTTCAAAGCAACAGGGGCAAACAGTCATGGACCAGAACTTCCAAAACCATGAGCCCAAACAAACCTTTTCTCTGTATAAGATAATTATGTCAGGTATTTGTTACAGTGATGGAAAACTGACTAACACAAATGACGTAGCTATACTAATACCAGGTAAAGTAGACTCTAAGGCAAGAAGCATGTCATAATTTCATCACATATTCCATGTTTTATATATCCCATGCTCCCTATTTGGAGCTCAAATGTCTCTACTTTGGGACTCCTGGTGGTTCTGCCTTCTCTGATCTGATCTGGGGCACAGATATCAAGCCAGGTCCTAGCTGTCCCTTCACCCACCTTCAGCCCCCTCCTTAGGTCTTCTCTTTCATCTCTCACCCACTGCATTACCAGAGTCTTCTCCCATGCAGCCCATGTTTTTTGAACTCTGACCCAGTGTGGGGCATGGTGCTGTGCTAGGCACTGGGGGCATGTCTGGGGTCATGAAAGAGGCATTTCTGCTGTCCTCGGAGTTGACGTTATAATGGGGAAGAGAAATAAGTTGAAAATAACCCAGTGGCTAGCTGTTTAATACAATCCTTTGAAACTTGTGGTCAGTGCTATTAAGCTGAGGACTCAGGGAGCTTTATGTACCTAATCACCGGGGCCCCTGGTTTGAGTTGTTTCCCACCAGGGCAAGGATAGGGAGGGCCGGTTCTTAAATATATATATATTCCACCCACCAAGCCAACCACCGCTGGTACTTCTGAAAAGATGCCAATAGAAGATGAAACCCTTGGCAACTGGCCCAGGAGGTGAAAGAGGGATGTCAGGCTTTCGCGAATAACTGCTGGGAATTTTCAGGCTGCGCAAGTGCCTCACTCAGACGCCTGCTGCTCCTCGACTTTCTGCAGTCCCAGGCTGACACCTGTGGAGGACACGCAGTTCCTTTCAGTCCTGATCATAAGTCAGCTTCAACCTGGAGAGTCAGCCCCGGGTCCAAGGCTCTGGACCACTTGTAGGAGCCTGTGTTCTGGTTTGAGGTGACAGGCTGTGGAATCAATTTTATCTGGTAATTGGTTTTGAAACACCTGAGGACAGGCCAGGTGCAGAGCCCAACAGGGAGACAGGGCAGCTCTAACCAAAGCTGAGTGAATGGAATTTACTGGGCAAGGACGGGGGCTAATTTCACATCATGTAGCTCACTGAACAGTTAATGGGTCTCACTGAAAACTGGTCCGTGTCTTTAGGCTGACTGGTTTCAGTCCTCAGAGAAATCTGTAAGGCAACAAGCAACCTGAGTGTTGTGGGGCTTCTAAATCAGGCAAAGCAAGTGTGTCTTCCTGCCTTCCCCAGGCTGTTTCTGGGTAGAAGCTAGCCCATATGATGCCATCTACAAATCAGTGAAAGAGAGTTCTGAGAATGCACAGAGTGGTAGGGAGGGCAGGCTGGATTGCGGGCCCTCTTGGCCTTGGCAGGGTGTGCTGTGAAGTGTGCAACTTACCAAAATGTATGCAGGCCTCGCTGAGCTTTGTGCTCTCCAGGAAGTTTCTGTCATTCATCTGGCAAACTCAGGGGAAAAGGTGGCATCCAGCTTTCATTCCACACCCTGGTGAGGCCTTCGGCTCTGGGGGAACCAGAAATGGTTCTGGATCCTGAGTAGCAGGAGCCCAACAAGCACACAGACTCCGATGGAACATCCAGAAGGCAGGGCCGCCAGGAGTGACTCCTTACCTCTTACCTTACTTGCTCTCCTTGACGTCTTGCCTGAGGCAGGCTGGCCGAGCAGTGGAAGATGAGGAGACGGAGGTGGGAAGCCCGGGCAGGCTGGATGGAGGGAGGCACCGGAGGTGGCGGGAGGAAATGGGCAGCATTCAGTGAGTAAGCCAAGAGAAGCTCAGCATGGTGGGTGGAGGCGGGTTCAGAGCAATGAGGAGGAAGAATCTTGGCTGTGGAATGTTGTGCCTTGTTCAAGGTGAAGTCTGTGGAATCCAGAAAGCTGAAGCTGCTGAAGCTGCTGGCACCAGGAAGAAAGGGACCCCAGCCCTTCACATACCCACATGGGAAGTAAAACTGCTCCACTCCCCGTCCTCAGGAAAGTGCAAACTGCAACTCAGTACGAAACCACTTCCTGAACAGCAGTATGGCTGAAAGAATAAAGCAGGTGATTCCACGTTGGTGAGAGCGTGCAGCAGCCTGAGTGGCCGTGCGTCACTCATGGGACAATCTGACACAATCACCGCATTAGTTATCCAGGCTGTCAAGCACCACAGGCCGGTGGGATGAACAACAGACATTTATTTCCTCACCCTTTTGGATCCTGGAAGCCCACATCAAGGTGTCAGCAGGATTGACTTCTTCTGACTCCCCTCTCCGTGGCTTTTAGATGACTGTTCCCCTCATGTGGTCCTCCCTGTGTCTGCGTCATATTGGGTGACATATTGGGTGAGAGCCCACACTGATGACCCTACTAACTTTGAAGACACTGTCTCCAAATACAATCCCACTCAGAGGTCCTAGGGCTGAGGACTTTAACACATGGATTTGGGGGGAATACAATTGAGTTTATAACAACCACTTTGAAAACCTCCTGGGAGGATCTGCTAAAGCTGAAAATACCCATATTTTATAAGCCATTAGTTTTTTTAGGCATATGCTCAACAAAAATGCACTCTTATGGGTGCCTGAAGACATTCAAAAGTGTTCACAGCAGTCCTGCTTGAGATAATCCCAACCTGGAAACAACAGAAATGCCAATCCACAGCAGAATGAATCAACAGTGCTGTATTCATACAATGGAATACTCTGCAGCAATGCAAAGGAGTCAGCTACGTCCACACAATGCAGAACACTGCTGAAGCTCACAGATGGAATTTTGAATGAAAGAAGTTAGATGCCAAAAAATGAAATTATGTATAATTCCGTTTATTTAAGCTTTGAAAATAGTCCAAGCCTGATGCATGCTCTTGGAAGCTGGCACAGTGGTTACTTTGGTGGGGGGGTGTGCCTCAAGACTGAAAGCCGGCTCCAGGGGGCCTCTGGAAGGCGGGTCATGTTCTGTCCCTAATATAGATGTCGGTTACTAGGTGTGTTTGTTGTTTGAAAATTTATTGAGTCTCAGAGTATGGTGTGCATAATTTTCAGTTTTGCACTGTAGTTCAATAAAAAGCTGATAAAGGAGAGAATCTTTGACCATAGAAATCTATGGAATTGGAGACTTTCAAAAGTCTCTGTGCTTGGGTGATAGCAATGTTATAAGATCCATATCTTCAATGGAGAGATTGTGTTGGATCTCTAAGTTAAATGGGTAAAGAGCCGAGGCCTAAAATCTTACCTCCCTGAACAGGGTACGGGGCCTTCCTCTGAGGAAGTATCATTTAGGCTGAGAACAAAGAATGAGAAGAAATCAGATATAACCATTTCTAAAAAAGATTTAAAAATTGAGTAATTATTTATCCTTAAGCATATGGCTCCATGAGTTTTGAAAAATATTCACATATGTGCATTGCACGCCCAGGTGGGAATAGGGGTCAAGGGTCACTTTCTCCCATAAGGAGGTCCCTTTGATCCTGTACCATTTGCTGGCAAGTCTTGTCCCTGTGAAATTGCTGTGATGTCTTTGTAAAGAAATCACTGACGGTGTAGATGTGGGTCTGTCTCTGGACTCTTCTATTTCTACCCTGTGCCAAGGCCATATGCTTTTTGCTTATTTATTTTTCTCTCTGTGTGTTGGGGACGGAGCCTGGGGCTGTGTGCATGCTAGTGAAGCGGTCCGACAGATTTGGACCACCAGATCTATTTCTATCTTTTATTGGATGAGCTTTCTTTGACTTCCTATTTTTAACTTAACATATTTGATTTCAACTCTTTTGGTGTTTTCTCAAAAATATACCATGTACACATAATGTATACAGATTTAAAATAATACCTACATAAGTTTACATTTTTAGTCTCCTGGTAAATAATATGCAGACCCTGGCGCAATTTTGGTTTTCCTCAAAATGTTCCCCTCCCATTCTCCATGCAACTTGTTTCCTGGAATGATTTAAAAACCAGGTCTTTAAACTACTTACAGGTAGTGAATAATTACATTTTCCAAGTAATTACACAATTTGCAATCAATGTGTATTTAGATTTTTGAACCAATATTTGCCATTTTATGTCCTTACTAATGTTTCTAGTCTTACACACTCTATTTTATCAAGTCCACTCTCTAACACTTCTTTCAGGGAGGGACTGTGAAGAGGAATTCTTGTTATTCTCTATTTTTAAAAGCAAGTTTCAGCCCAGAATTCTACACCCAAATGACCCCAAATCAGGAGCTGTTCCATTTCTAAGGTCTGGTTCCTGAAGAATTTAACTTGTCCAGATCTTCACAAGGGCCATGCATTTTGATTTCTGCTTTCTACTGGGGCTAAGTTCCCAGTGGCTCCTGGAACATTTTGTCTGTTGCTTTCTGATTAGGCGCTGTGTTTTTTAAACGTGAGTGTTATTCAGCATGGGTTTGGGCCTCCACCATGAGCAGGGGTGGTTTGAGTCAGAGAAAACAGCCTGGGTGCTGTCCTGGTGCAGCAGGGGCTTGGAGAGAAGGCCTGTGGCCTTGGGAGGAAGCAGGGAGCTTGTGCATGCGATTTCAAGTGCAGGCCCCGTCACACAGGGCCAGCAAGGAGTTGTGAATTCACGGTGTAATGGAAACCCACAGACACATTTTAAGCAGAGAAGTGACCTGATAGACTTCTCAATTTATGAAGTAACTTGGCATTTACTGCTGTCTTTCTCTCTGTCTTTCCTTGTCCAGCTTTTTAGAACCCTTGGTGTTACTTTCACATACTTATGTCTGTTTCCACAGCTTCCAAGCATTTACATTCTGAGAATGCTTTCCATAATATAAATAAAGTCTCCAACATTAGCCTGCAGACTATAAGAAACCATGTTAAGGTGCTTGTTTAACCCTGGGGTTATAAATTGCATGACTCATACGAAGCAAAAATATAATTTGCATTAGATTTGGCCAACTTTTGGTTAAATTAAAATACAACAGGTAATTATTCAAGAAATGCATTGCAAGAAAAAGAGATGAAGCAGGAGCCTATAGATTAAAAGAGTCCTAAAAGAAATATTTACAGTCACAATATAGAGACTTTATTTGGAATCATGATTTAAACTTAAAAAATAAAGCATTATTGGAACAAGACAGGGATGTCCTCTCTCACCACTTCTATTCAATATAGTTCTCGAAATACTGGCCAGAGCAATTAGACAGACAAAAGAAATTAAAGGCATAAAGATACAAAAAGAAGAACTTAAAGTATCACTATTTGTGGATGACATGATCCTATACCTAGTAGACCCAAAAAGTTCTACAAAGAAACTACTAGAGCTAATAAATGAATTCAGCAAAGTGGCAGGATATAAAATCAACACGCATAAATCAAAGGCATTCCTGTACATCAGTGACAAATCTTCTGAAATGGAAATGAGGACAACCACCCCATTCACAATATCCTCAATAAAATAAAATAAAATAAAATACTTGGGAATCAACCTAACAAAAAGAGGTGAAAGATTTATATAATGAAAACTACAGAATCCTAAAGAGAGAAATAGAAGAAAATCTTAGAAGATGGAAAAATATACCCTGTTCATGGATAAGCAGAACTAACATCATCAAAATGGCAATATTACCAAAAGTTCTCTATAGGTTTAATGCAATGCCAATCAAAATCCCAAAGGCATTTCTTGTAGAAATAGATAAAGCAATCATGAAATTCATATGGAAAAATAAAAGACCCAGAATAGTAAAAGCAATTCTAAGCAGGAAGAGTGAAACAGGCAGTTTAGCAATACCAGACTTCAAACTATACTACAGAGCAATAGTAACAAAAACAGCATGGTACTGGTACCAAAACAGGCAGGAGGACCAATGGTACAGAATAGAGGACACAGAGACCAATCCACAAAATTACAATTATATTATATTTGACAAAGGTGCTAAAAGCATGCAATGGAGAAAGGATAGCATCTTCAACAAATGGTGCTGGGAAAACTGGAAATGCATATGCAACAAAATGAATCTGAATCTCTTTCTCTCACCATGCACAAAAGTTAACTCAAAATGGATCAAGGAGCTTGATATCAAAAACAGAAACTCTGCGTCTGATAGAAGAAAAAGTTGGCTCTAATCTACATATTGTGGGGTCGGGCTCCAAATTCCTTAATAGGACACCCATAGCACAAGAGTTAAAAACAAGAATCAACAAATGGGACTTACTCAAACTAAAAAGTTTTTTCTCAGAAAGAGAAACAATAAGAGAGGTAAATAGGGAGCCTACATCCTGGGAACAAATTTTTACTCCTCACACTTCAGATAGAGCCCTAATATCCAGAGTATACAAAGAATTCAAAAAATTAAACAATAAGGAAACAAATAACCCAATCAACAAATGGGTCAAGGACCTGAACAGACACTTCTCAGAGGAGGACATACAATCAATCAACAAGTACAGGAAAAAATGCTCACCATCTCTAGCAGTCAGAGAAATGCAAATTAAAACCTCCCTAAGATACCTTCTCACTCCAGTAAGAATGGCAGCCATTATGAAGTCAAACAACAACAAGTGCTGGTGAGGATGTGGGGAAAAGGGTACACTTGTGCATTGTTGGTGGGACTGCAAATTGGTGCGGCCAATTTGGAAAGCAGTATGGAGATTCCTGGGAAATCTGGGAATGGAACCACCATTTGACCCAGCTATTCCCCTTCTCGGACTATAGAGATACAGCTACATCGATGTTCATAGCAGCACAATTCACAATAGCTAGAATGTGGAACCAACCTAGATGCCCTTCAATATATGAATGGATAAAAAAATGTGGCATTTATACACAATGGAGTATTACTCAGCACTAAAAAATGACAAAATCATGGCATTTGCAGGGAAATGGATGGTACTAGAGCAGATTATGCTAAGTGAAGCTAGCCAATCCCTAAAAAACAAATGCCAAATGTCTTCTTTGATATAAGGAGGGAAACTAAGAACAGAGCAGGGAGGAAGAGAATGAGAAGAAGATTACCATTAAACAGGGATGAGAGGTGGGAGGGAAAGGGAGAGAGAAGGGAAATTGCATGGAAATGGAAGGAAACCCTCATTGTTATACAAAATTACATATAAGAGGAAGTGAGAGGAAAGGAAAGGAAAAAAAAACAAGAGAGAGAAATGAATTACAGTAGATGGGGTAGAGAGAGAAGATGGGAGGGGAGGGGAGGGGAGGGGAGGGGGATAGTAGAGGATAGGAAGGGCAGCAGAATACAACAGACACTAGTATGGCAGTATATAAAAACGTCGATGTGTAACCGATGTGATTCTGCAATCTGTATACAGGGGAAAAATGGGAGTTCATAATCCACTTGAATCAAATGTATGAAATATGATATGTCAAGAGCTTTGTAATGTTTTGAACAACTAACAATAATAAAAAAATAAAGCATTATTAAATAATAAGAAAATTATAATGGGATATTGTGTGACACGAAGGAATTATTAATTACTTTAGATGTGATAATTATACTGATTGCTCTTTTAAAAACCCTTATCATATATATATATATATATATATATATATATATATATATATATATATACACACACACACACACACACACACACACACACTATGACATTTTGAGATTGAATTTTCTGACTTCTGGGATTTGATTCAGAATGATATAGAGAAGGGTGGGTACACAGAGTGACAATGGGAAACAAGATGGCTATGAGTAGATAATTTTTGACCTAGAGAATGGGTATATGGAGGGCTGGAGTCGTGGCTCAGCTGTAGAGCACTTACCTAGCATGTGCAAGGCCCTGGGTTCAATCCTCAGCACCAAATTAAAAAAATAAATAAAATAAAGGTATTGTGTCTGACTGTAACTAAAAAATAAATATTAAAAAAGAGAATGGGTATATGGAAATTTATGAAACTAATCTGTCTACCTTTTTATAGGATTGAAATTTATAAGGCTGAATTATTCAAGAAAAATACTAATCTGTCTACTATTTATAGGGTTGAAATTTTCTACAACAAAAATCTTTGAAAGAAAATAAAAGTAATTTTTATTTTTATTTATCCTTATTTATTTTGAGATTTAACTCAGGGTGCTTAATCAATGAGCCATATCCACAACACTTTTTATGTTTTATTTTGAGATAGGATCTCAATGAGTTGCTTAGGTTCTTGCTAGTTTGCTCAGGCTGGCCTTGAACTTGAAATCTTCCTGCCTCAGCCTCCCAACCCACTGGGATTATAGGTATATGCTACCGTGCCCACCAAAAATAATATTTAAACACGCAAGTAACAAAATGTGAATTTAATCAATATGAAATTGCCAGATAAAAATGTCTGCAAGGCTTCTTCTTTACAATTATTCTTTTTTTTTTTTAATTTCATGTACCATCCACCATCCATCCATTCAATAATAACCACTTATCCACTATCTATCTACCATCCACCTAGCCACCTATCAAATCTTCATCCATCCATTCATAACCCAGCTAATCATCCATTCGTCCATTCAATAATCATTCATGGGGCTCAGGTTATGGCTCAGGGGCAGAGGGCTTGCCTTGTATGTGAGGCACCTGTTCAATTCTCAGTACTGCATATAAATAAAGGTCCATTGACAAATAAAACCATTAAAAATCGTTCATATATCCATTATCCATCCATCCATACATACATCCACCCATCCACCCATCCACCTATCTATCCATCCAATCTTCATCCATCCATTCATTCATTCTGTATCTACCCACCCACCCATCCATCCATGCTTTCATCTATTGGTCTATATCTGTCTGCCTAGCCTTTAATTATCAATAACAATTGCTCAAATGTCTGGATCAGTTTCTCCCTTAATTTGCAGTTCTTCAAAAGCAGACCCTCAGATGAGGGTTCAAGTGCCAGCAGTTTATTTTGGAGGTGCAGGACAAACTTGGAGTCAGAAGGGAAAGCAACCAATAAGCTGCCTTATGAGTCAGGTCAGTACTAAGGGAACTTGCAGCCTGGGCCCTGGAAATTCTACAAAATAGTGCAAAACTCTCTTTTGAGTGGTGATGGGCATTTTTGACACCAGCTGTGTTCAGCCATTAGCTGGGGGCTCTTCTGAGAAGTTAAGTTTCAAGCACTCCCATCGAGCTGTGTCCAGGCCAAGTGCTCTTCCACAACTTTGGAAAAAGCCATTTCTTATGATCTTTGTATCAGGTATTTAAATAGGGCCCAGCAGACTGAAAATAGGTCCTTCTTGAGCCAGGTATTGTGATACATGCCCGTGTTCCCAGATACCAGCTACTTGGGAGACTGGGGCAGGAGAATCACTTGAGTCTGCCAATTCACGAAACAACACAGTGAGATCCCTGCTCGAAGCAGAAGGAGAAAGAGAAGTATCAGGAGGAGGAGGAGGGAAAAGAAGAGGGGGAGGAGAAGGGGGAAGAGGAAGAGCATAAGAAGAAGAAGGAGAAGGAGGAGGAGGAAGAAGAAAGGTGCATCTTATTGTACGTAAATTGTAACTCCACACTGACTAGAAACAGCAACAATTATTTTATTTGTTTGGCAGATCCACAAAAGAGAAGAGACTTAAGGTGAAGATTTGGCCCTAACATTTTACAGGGCTCCTGACATTGCCAAAACCTTCAACTTGAAGCCAGTCTCTCCCTTGGCCTCCTTTCTCCAGAAAATTCAGTAAGAAAGATTCTTCCTCCTCTTTTTTTTTTTTTTTTTTTTTAGCAATGAAAATATTTATTCTTCATCAAAGAAATGAAGAGTGAGTTAGTGTATATTCAAATTTTTATACTGAGTTGATTTAATCCAAATTAGAATTTTTGGAAGAAGACAGTACTAATTCCAACACTTGGAGTATTAAAACCAATAAGCTTCCAACATGCATAATTCATATTCAGGGAGAGCGTTTCTTAGCTTCATAATTATTACTTCTTTCCATGGCTGAAATTGCTGGCATTTATTTTGTGGCCCTCTTGGTTTATTTAATCTCTTTATCTATGAAAAGGAAGCTCGGGGAGACTTCTTAGTTTTCCTCTATCACTCCAGGTTTAAACATTGAAAATATCCAATTCCTGGTTTGAAAATGACGGGCTGCCAACCCATAGATGCTGGAGGGTGTTCTCAAGCCTTCGTGTCCCTAACACTTCAAGTGCCAGCCTCATGTGAGGCTGAAAGACTGCAGCCTCACCTGCTTTTAGTGAGAATTCTGATCTACTGGTTTCCTGTCGGATTCCTGCTGGAGGTGCTTAGCTGCTTCGGCCACTTTCACTGGAGATGACAAGAGCAACCTCACACCTGTACATTTGGCCATTTTGGATTATAATTTCCAAAAATCCAGAAGCCAACTTTTTCAGAATCAAGGGCATGGTGGCCATCGTCTATTGAGTAATTGTTCTCAATTCATCTACAGTGTTACCACTATCTAGTCTAAGGGTGAGCCCTCCAGTAACCTGGTGTTGTGGGATATTTTCCCTTTGGAAATTCTTTCTTTTAACATCTGCACTGTAGTATATCTCAAATTGCTTATTTATCCTGGCTAATTTGGAGAAATGTTTTCCTTCCTCCAAACCTTGTCATCCACCTCACAGAATGGGGGATTCACAAAAAGCTTCTAAAACCCACCAGCAGTCAGAGAAATGCAAATGAAGTAGATAGGGAGACATGAGCCCATGATCATCTTCCTAAGATGGCAAACATTTGGGAGTTAGTGTTGCAGTTACTTCTTGCCAAGTAGCAAATTTACCCAACACTTAGCAACAATGCCTTAAGATGGTTGGACTCTAATAGAGCAAGGAGTAGCTGAGAGGCACACCCTTACATTTTTCTGATCTCTCAGAAAACTGTCTTAAGGGCTCACTCAGGACCAAATTTTACTGACTATATTCTAGATTTCATCTTTGCATTTTCTTATTTTGAGGACCTTTGCTTCCTAGAAAGGCTACTCTCAGATTTTCTTTAAATTTTGATATAAAATAAAACAGTTTCTTCTGCTATTCCTCTCCCTCTCTTGCGTTTTCCCACAAGCAGCCAAAAGATGCCATTTGTCACTTTTATCTTTCTGCCTGGGCATTTCCCCAGCCTGACCTCATCAGATAAGGCAAACTCTGAAGGTAGTTTCTGGGAATAACCAGTCTCAGAAGCCTTGCATCTCTGTCTCACAGAGGAGTCGAATATAGGATTCAGTCAGAAGGGAACAGTATGAACCCGAGACTAAGAATGTCCTGATTCTGATCACTGGTCTCCTGGGAAAAACACTGACATTCTACTCTATAACTCCTGAGCCTTGAACGACTGAAGATTTTGAGTTTGTGAATTGACGCCTTTAGACAGAGCATTACCTTGGAAAACAGTGAAGTATGAAAAGCCTTTGAGGAGTCCAATATTTATTTAATGAATTCTTAGAAGAGAGTCTCTGAAAATACTTATGTGAGGTTAGGTAAATAGGAAACCTTTTGCATTCAATTTACTATTATTGGTTTAACATCGACTTTTTGCAAAGCACAGTCTGAAGAACTTGGGATCGGAACCAGAGTGGGGCCACAATCCCTTCTTTCAAATACGATGATATTTCACAGGAAACAACCTGCATGAGGACATGATGACAAGCAGTCATGTGCCAGTTGAGACCTTGTTTAATAATAGCTTTTCCAAATTTTTTTTTGTTACCAAAGATTCACACACATAATATTTCTTTTGGAATCACTAATATTGAGAATATCCTATTTGTAAAAATAATCAATTTGTGTCTGAAACTGATTGTTAGGGTGAATTTAACCAAAACTATCTGTAAAAAGTCAATTTATAAAAAGGAAGTTTTAAAAAATAACTGATAGAACAATATGATTCTGAAAGAGTCTGTCAACGGGTTGATTGACATCTTGGCAGGTCACACCCATCTCATTGATGGGTGCTATTGCTGTGTGGGTCCTGGTAGAGCGGGAAGAGATTCACATTGTCCCTGGGAATTGACCAGAGGAAATGTCCACTGGCCATTCCCAGACACCAGATGTCCCTAACCATGAAGCTTCCATGCTCGGTGACCCACATGCAACCCATGGCTCATGGCACAAGTTCTCCGGGGAATTTTCTTGACAGTGCCATTGTGACTACATCTTCTCTCCCTCTCCAAATACTCCACTCTGGGAGGGTTAATCCACAAAGGTGTTTGTGAAGTGTGAGCGAAGCATGATTAGCTGCAAAACTGAATTTTGTATCCATTAGCCTGTGGTATGCTGCGTGGACTGTCTCTAGTCCAGCAAGGAGGTCCACGGAACAGGGTAGAGGAGAGTGTGGCTGTGGAGTCACTAATCAAGACCTCCGGAGACCAAGCAGGAAGCAGGTCTGATTTTATTGCGTAGTTACCGTGTATATGTACTCAGGCAGGAGCTCAGCAGATTACAGGCAGCCACCAATGCAATTTCTGCTAACTGTCCTTGCAGTGACCACTCAAGGAATGGGCCGTGGAGCAAACGCAGGGACTACAACACCTGGCCTCATGCCCAGGGCTGTGGCTTCGGGGTAAGTGGCCTGCCACTCATGCTCCTAGCAGGAGGGGAGTGGCCTGCCACTCAGATGCCCTTAATGTATGCTATGTATGTAGTACTCCATGCACTTGTTCCCCACAGTATACAGTGTTCTTCTCCAGATCTGTGATGGCAAAGGGTTTTAGTCACTCGATTTGATGGCCTTGTCTCTGTGGTGTCAATCACCTACCTGCCTCTAGAACAGGCACCTCCTGGAACTGAAAGCATCTCTGATCCACTAATGGCATCTTCCTATGAAGTTGGGTGCAGATTTCCATAAAGATATGATCAAATGATTGTATTTTATACTGTGAATAGAAATAAACCTGAGCATTGAGAGACTGAGGTTACAAATGAATAAAGAACAAACCATAGGTACAAATGGAGTTTTGACCCATAACCTGCAAGCAACTTGCCTAAGAAAGCAAGCCCTCATCTACAACACCGTAGGCAGCCACTCTGCTCATAAGTCAGACCTGCAGGAAGTAAGATGGCTATCTCTGTGGCAATCTTAGAAGCTAAACAAGTGCTACAAGCCTTTGGCCAGGATTTAACTGACAGTTTCCCTAATCTTTGCCTCTGCTTTCCATTTAGGACCAACTTAGAGACAGCCAAATATGAACCTCTAATCAATCAAATAGGGTGTCCCCATTCCTAATCACCAGCCTGTACCTTCCTCAGGCCAACAGCCTCCAACCAGGGCACACCTGACTGTTCTTGCTCCTCAGCCTGCTTTTGAGGTTCTGACCAAATGCAAAGTGGAGGTGCTTGCTCCTTTCCTACAGCAAGCTCAGAATAAATAGCCTTTTTCTCATTTGGTTAGTCTCCATTTGTTTGCACAGCATGGTCATGTAAATAGGCTTTGTGTGCTAATTGGCTTCCAAATCATCCCAACTGCTATTCATTCATTTATTTATTCAATAAATGTTTCTTTATTGAATGAATAAATGAGTGAATAGCAGTTGGGATGATTTAACATATTCCTTGTTAGGCCCTGGGGCAAACAACAAAGAGTAAAATACAGTCTCTCCCCTAGAGAACAGTAGCTTAACAACTAAGGAGACAGAATGAATGATTGGGCAGTCTGATCAACAGGAAGTTGAAGTTGAATGGACATTTTTACTTTCATAGTAAGGAACTTGAATGTGGACTAGAGAAATAAGCATTTTAAGTCCACCAAACCCATGATATGACAATATTACTTTAGGATGAATGTGTATTGGTTGAGACCAAATCAGGAGGGGGAAAAAAAAAATCCCAAACACTGTAGGGAAAGAAAGATCCCCTAATTCTTGTAGTTCTTGTGTAGGGTTCTATGGCTGGAATTTATTGCAAAGGCTAATTAACAAGAGTGTGAGAGTTTTCATTTTGCATGTATGTCAGATCTTCACAAGAAAATGAAGTCTGAAGGAATGGCCAGATCATGATGCTTACATGCTTTTTAAGGCAAAGAACAATCAATGCGTGCAGGAATGAAGGGCAGTAAAGATCTGGACTAGGATCTTAAGTGCCAGGATCCTAAGTGCCAGGCATGCCACTAGGAGACATGCGGGGAATGTAGAAGCTAGTGAAAGGTAAGCGCTCCTTCAGGGTTTGACAGTTCATGTTCATTGCAGCCGGAATTACCACTCCCTGGTGGTCAAGGCTATTATCCAGCCTTGACATGAAAAGGACATGGCTCCCAAAATAATCTTTATGGCTTGCCGTATTTTGCCTTAACTCCTTCAACACCCTTTTAAAAAAATAGTTGGTGCATAAGAATTAGGCACAACAGTAGGTTTCACCATGGCATATTTGTACATGCACATAATTTGATCAACTTTATATCCTCCTCTTCCCTCCCCTCCTCCCTTCCCCCAATCCTCTTCCTTTAACCTACTGGTATCCCTTCTATTTTCATGAGATCTCCACCCCCCTCCATGTTAGCCTTACTTTAGCTTCCACATATGACCCTTGACTTTCTAAGTCTGGCTTAATTTGTTTAACAAAATACTCTCCAGTTCCATCCATTTCCCTGCAAATGACATAATTTTGTTCTTCATAACTGAATAAAACTCCATTGTGCATACATACTACATTTTCTTCATCCATTCCTCTGCTGATGGACACCTGGCTGGCTCCAAAATTTGGTTGGACAAGCTCGGCCATGTGTGCAAAGCTATATTATACTGACTTTGATTCTTTTGGATACATGTTGAGGAACACTGTTCTTATTTTAACAGAGAAAAATCAATACAAAGAATGGATAATGAGGCACTAAGGTGTACTGCAGGAAGCTGCCACAGGAAGGGAGAGGTGGAATTGTTGAGTGTAGAAGTTGGAGGGGGCCTGACAGCTGCCATTCAGATGCTCATCAGTACCAGTGCCTTGGAGTTGAGCTGGAGCCTGTGGCCCAGCAATGACAGATGTGTGAGGAGGGAACACTGGGGGTTGGTTGGTGCCAATGCTGGTCCTGGATGGAGCTATGGGCTGCTCCAGCAAGCGCCGGGAACACGGATGCTCCTGGTGACAGAGACTTGGTAACACTGTAAACTGGTGTTAATTACTGTCACCAGCACACAGGCCTCTGCAGGGTGAAGGAGTTTTGAGCATGGTGAAGGAGGAGGAAGGAAAAAGGAAGCAGACAGGATGGACCAAGTCCTCCCTCTTCCTCTAGCTTTACCACCTCCTTCTGGGCTTCCACTGGAAGATCCCAGATGCTGAGTACAGTCTGCTTTTATTTGTGGGTTCTGCATCTGTGAACTCAAACAACTGTGGATCAAACATATTCAGGAAAAATATCTGCTACTGTACTGAACATGTGGACAACATAGAAATGATACAGTGTAACAATTATAATTGTATTTGGTATTGTAAGTAACCTAAGGATGACTTAAAGCACATGAGAGGATGTGCAAGTCCTATGCAAATACTATACCATTTTATGCCAAGGACTCAAGTATCCTTGGATTCTGGAACCCACCAGAAGCCCTGGAACCAGTAACCCACAGATAGCTAAGATGACAGCATTGAGGGCGAGTTGGAACCTGAAAAGCAATCGCTTACAATCTGCTAGAGCCCATGGTGGGCCATTCAGCCTCTGCACACAAAATGCTTAACATAATTAATCTTCCTGCAGCAAGAGAAGCATCTCTTTATTTCTATTTAATAAATCGCAAACATCCTTTTATAAAAGAGATCTTCACCTTTTCTCCCAAATGAGACAAGAATGTCCAGTAGATCTTTGATCAGTTTCTGGGAGTCACACTCATCTCTTCAGTTACAGTTAAAGCACAGTCACAGACTAAACAGCAAATTGAATCTAAGCTTATATAAAATAAAGGGGAAGAGAGGAAATCAGCACACACACAGTGTGCAACTGAGGCAGTAACTTGTTTCTGTAACTTTTGGTCACAGGCAGCAGTTAGTAAGCTTATTCACACCCACATATTCTGTTTCACCTCCCTCATCTTTTCAGGGTTCCTATGTGGTGGAAGTCCTAAAATGTAATGGTCTAAAGGTCACACTCTTCTTTGAGGTTACTGTTATTTCCATTAAAATTCTGTTACTGGACATTGAAGTGCTAAACACACCCTAGTGTGACCCTTGGGCACAAGCCCATGTAAGTGGTCCCCAATTCAAAGCATAAATTCCATTTTGTCAGATGGGGTGCTATACCCTAGCCAGTGCTACCAATGTTTTCAGTACCGTTCCACCATCCCTGTGCATCTGCTACTCCTGGTGACAGAGGACTTGGTAAACCAGGCATCACCTGTTGCCATGCATGGGCTCATCATTAGAAGTGACACTGTGAAGGTGGAGAGTGTGCCCAAGACATTCAGTAGACTGTGGTGCGGGCAGGGCATGGGGAGGAACTTCCAACCACTGCTCTAGGATGGAACACATTAGCAGCACACTGTTCCCACCTTCACACATACACCAAAAGCATGATTCTTCAAATTCACTTGTCATAATTCACCAGAGAACTGAGATCACAGAACCACCAAAATCTATGGGAGATTCAGGGAGAGAGATCTGCGTCTTGCTTATTTGTTGAGAAAAAACATTAAATGATATCAGTAATTAAAAAAAACCTCTCAGTACCTATCTCCAGACAGATCCACTTAATTCCATATGCTTCCACACCTGGTACTTAGAATAGGTTCAGGCTGAGATGGTCTGGTGGTGAGTGGTAAGTTCTATAGGCCTGTACTATAAGAGACTAGAATACTGTTTTTGACCCATAAAGGCAACTTCTTATGGTTCAACTGAATACATCAATATATTCTAAATTAATGGCTGATATTAAAAATTACTATTTGGATAAGTTACATTATCTAGACTAAAATTATTTGAAAGTCCAAGAAAACAGAAAAAGCATGTGGAAACAGAGATTTATTACAGAATATTAAAAAAAAATTAAATGGCTTAAACAAAAAACAATACCATAAAGTGATAGACCTGGTAGCATGCAAATACTTCAGGTTGGAGAGGCATGTTTGCTCTTGATGAATGTACATATAATAAATTCCTGACATTTGACTCCAAAATGAATGTATGAATCGGCTGGACATGATTATATGACTAATAATTTAAAGTAAAATATAATCTTAAAGGCAATTTAAACACTGGCATTAATCTATAGGAGTCCATCCAAGGTCAGTGACTGGAGAGCTATATAAAAAGAACTGAGGTAAAATCTTTAGGAAGCAATGCTGTGCCTATGAACATTTGTAAGATTCAGGCTCAACTTCCGCTTCTGACGAACCTGATTCGGAAAAGGATGTATAACATCCATTACACATCTGTTTCAAACACAGTCTATTTCTAAAATTACACATCTCTTTACAAATAAATATCAAGTATTAATAGCTGAAAGATGCCACTGGGATGGGCTCCAAAGTCTGCTGTTCTCATGGCCACCCTGAGACATATTTTAAGGCATCATTTTTAATCTTGGGGCTTTAAGAACATCTTCTTTGCTTTAAATGGTTTTATGTCTCCATTTTCATCTTCTTCGTAATTGGCACGGTCTCTTTTCTTGGCAAACTTTTTTCCAATTGTCCCCACCAAGGTCTCATATCTGTTAAAATGACATATAGCACAAGTTTAATTTCAAATAAAGTAGGAATCAAATCTTGTCAAGAATATCAAACCAAAGCAACAAAAATAACAGAAGTAGAAACTATGATTAAAAGAAACAGTATGATCTAAAAATTAATGAACTTTTTAAAGAATGACCAAATTACTTTCTGGTTTTGCTTTGCATTACTCTAAACATTTTTGAACACATGGAAGAAGCACTGGAGAAGACACTTCAACTGTCAGCTTGCCATAGGCGAAGGCACCTAGGCTGTTGAGGAGGCAGATTGTAAGTCTTCCTGCCCGGGGCTTCGTTTTTTCAGTTTTCTTTGGGGATTGAACCCAGAGGAACTTATTCACTGAGCCATATTCCCAGCCCTTTATATTTTATTTTATATTTTGAGACAAGGTCTTACTAAGTTGCTTAGGGCCTTGCTAATTTGCTAAGGCGGTTTAAAACTTGCAATCCTTCTGCCTCAGTCTCCCGAGCTGCTGGGATTACAGGTGCGCGCCAACGTGTCCAGCTCTAGGGGGTTCTTTTTAAAGCTTCAGCAGACTGTAGGGTAAGAGAAGTGCACACAGGGTGCCAATGACACAAGGCCCAGCTTGCAAAGCTGTTCCCAGGTAACAGTTACCTTCTAGCCATTTCCTCATCTGACACATCAAGCTCTACTATCTCATCTTCATCTTCATCTTCTGCTTTGTTCTTAGCATTCATCTGAAGCATCAATTTCTGAAAAATACACCAATGTTGACCATGATGGCTAGCTAGAAAAGGCTTTGTGAAAGGATATGGCATCAAACTTATTTGAAGGTGGAGAAACTAAAGTCAAAGAATCCAGAGGACATTTCAGAATTTATAAGGGACTCCCTGTAACACTCGATGAGCTCTGAATCACAGACAAGTAAGAAAAGCCCCACCACACTGTATTTAGTGCCAAGGAATTCAAGGTGTCTTTTCTTTTGCCTCATATTTAAGATGGGCATATGATACCACAATATAGTGAAACGGCGAAAGAAAAAAATAGACTTCAGATTTCCTTTGAACTTCCCATCTTAGAGCCCAGTGGAAGATGTATTGGTAGAGGAAAATAGTCACTAGTAATCTGGATTGCATGTCTCAGTGGTGGGGGAAGGGCAGCCAGTGCAGGACAGAAGTGGAAGCCTGGCCCTGCATGATGCACAGAATCTGCAGCCAAGTTCACTCTGAGCTTCAGGGTGGAAGAGGCATGGCACGCAGTGTCTCTGAGCCATGGCCTTTCCTCCCTCATTAACCTCTTCGTAAGAGCTATTCTCTAACAGACTAAAAAATTAAAGAGAGGCTGGGGATATAGCTCAGTTGGTAAAGTGCTTGCCTCACATGCACAAGGCCCTGGGTTCTATCTCTAGCAACACACACACACACACATACACACACACAAAACTGAGAATAAAGTGCACTACCACAGTTACAGTTGGCGGGGGAATGGCCAGAGGATGAGAAAGGCTGGCAGATGAGAAAACAAGCTCAACTGGTTTCTCTAACACTCAAAGGACCAATAAGAAAATAGCCTTTCCCAAGAGAGGGTGTCCAGGATCACAGAACCAGCAACCAGCCCTGGTTTCAGGCACCCTCGCATTCCCCTGCATCAGGCGTATCTTGGGGGTGTGTGCCACCCAAACCCCGCTCTTTAGACATCCTACACTCAGTCTCCCTTTGTTTTTTTTTTTCTTTCTGCTTCATAGTCCCCCTTTTCTTTCCATCTAAAGCTCAAAGCAGGCCAAAGCAAAGAAAGTATATATTAAAACCAAACAGTTAGTGTTGGCTTTGTGTAAAGTAAACGTAACACCTTAATCATCCCACACTCCCTCCCCAACCTGCTACCCTTAATGTAACCCTGCAGCAGGCTCAGTCAGCTGTGGCTCTCTATAGGTGTCCTAGAGAAGCAGTCCTCACCTGGGGACAATTCTGCCCACTAGGACAAAATGTATGGCAATGTCTGCAGACACTTCTGGTTGTCATGACTGGGCTGAAGGGGGCAGTTGTGTGCACTAGTGGCATTCAGTGGGTAGAAAACTGCTCCAAGATGCTGCTGATCACCCTATAATGCTCAGGACAGCCATCACCAGAGAGTGATCTGGCCCCAAAGATCAATAAAGCCAAGGGCAAGAAGCCTTGGCTTCAAGTGATATTTACAGAACTAAAAATTTATATTGACAATGTGCATCCGGATGATCAAGTATGAGGTGGGACCAACATAAGTGCCAAAGTTCTATAAAGGTGTTAAATAAAGGTCTGCTTCTCTGCAAACCTGAGGCAGGAAATTCAAACAAACAGCTCAGCTACAAGGTGAATATTCATCTTTTGAACAAACTTTCCAAAGTACTCACTTAAAAGTCTATTTACAAGCTTTGATTAAAATCTTCCCATTAAAAAGTCAAATTATACAATTTTAAAGTAATATTATCCATTAGAAAAGATACATTTACAGATGCCAGAAAATAACTTTTCATAATAGCATCATTTGAATAAAATCTTGACACTCCAGTAAAAGACTCCAGTTGAAATTCTAGCACAGTGGCACCATCAGGGACCGTGTGCTGCTGTATTAAATTATCTACTCAATTCTTCCATAAAACTAGACTGCAACGCCTGCAATTTCTTTAAATAGCTACAGCAGTATTTCAAGACTTGTTATTTTCTATATAATAAGGAGAAATGATACCTGGTAGGGAGAAACCTAAGCTCAACAATTGGCAGAAAAAATTCAATTGGAAAAAATTTAAATTTGAAGCAATTATATTTAATACCTCAACTTCAGGATTAAATCCTCTGAATGACATTCTTCCATACAGAAGATCTTCACATAACAAGAAGCTCTGCTCCTCTATTATGACACTCCTAAATGGGAAAATAAACCTGTATCAATGGCAAGTCTACACATAACAAAGCAGAGCAAGTAAAAATCAAGACTGAAGGAAAAATCAATCTGATGGTTCTCAGTAGGATCAAGTAAAAACACAGTGTAAGATTTCTAACCCAGGGCTGGAAATAAAATCTGATTAATTCAGTCAGCAAAGGAAGGCCCTGGGAGATGAGAGCTACAGGCTGGAGGGAGGCACAACTCTTCTGAACACTATGCACAAGTACCTGCATGATGTACAGACCAAAAGCATTAGTAAACTTGACTTTTCCAAAGTTGTAGCAAAATTTCTTTGATGTCTACCCCCACCCCCCAATTCTTACTAAACGTCCAGGAAAAAAAAATACATAAATCAAACAAATAAATATGCAGGAGGAGCCTGGGCAGCTTTTACAGAGTGTACTGGCTGAAGTGTTTAGCTAACTACCTGGAAGACTGGCCCTGGAGTTCCCATAAGACCTCGGGAAAGCTGGATGAGCAAAAGTAGAAACTGGCAGAAATAAGGGTGATGAGGGTGAATCTGAAACCAAAATCATTCTCCACAATTAGCCCAGGAAGAACAATGCTGGGCTAGGAGCCAACACTGGCACCAGAGGCAGCGTGGCAGCTGCAGTTCCCCTGAAACAGGACTGACTGCAGTGTCTCCAAAAGCATTTTCCTCAGAACCGCCAGTTTATGACCCTGAACCCAAGGTAAGCTTCTCAGCTGGCTATGACCCTCAACAGGCCAGGAAAGCAAACACCTCCGTGTGTGGCTTCTACTCCTCAGCAGACTCACTCAGCAAACATCCAGAGATCGGACAAGGCAGACACTCTTCCAGAGGCTGGGAACAGCCGGGAATGAAAAAGCCTCTGCTCTCACGGCCCCAGACAATAAAGAAAACATTGCCATCAGACAGCAGAAGAAAATTAGCAGGTTTCCCATTCCTGGCCACCCAGAGCCAATTAAAAAATAGGGCAAAATGTGGAACAAATAGTTTCTGACTACAACAGAGCACTGGCTGATCAAGAAGAAAACCCAATGGAGTGAGCCCCGCCATGTAGGGCTTTCTGCCCAGACGCAATATCCAGACTGTGGAGGAGGAAGCTAGAGACAAACAGCACAATCCTGCTGACGTGAAGACAAGCTAAAGTTTGGGATGACAGGGATGGCTAGGCTACATGGGCCAGAGACACAGGAAATCCAGGACCTGCTGTGGGGTCCCTTCAATCTCCATCTGAACACTAAGCTGTGCCAGGTGAAGCCACAACATCAGGAGAAGAGCTCTCACAGATGCCTTCTGGGAGAATAGTTATCTGATGACTCGGTTTTCTGTGGCTGCTGTAGCAAATTACCAGAAAATTGGTGGCTTCAATCATTAGAAATTTCGGCTTTCATCATTCTGGAGGTCACAAGTGCCTAATCAAGGTACCAACAGGACAGTGACTTTAGTGGAGAATTTGCCCATTGCTTCTTTGGCTTCTGGTAGCAGGCAGCACTTCCTGGATTGGTACTACATGACTCCAACTTTTCATACATGGTCACAATGCCTGCTGTGTGTGTCAGATGGCCCTTGGCCTTCCTCTTACAAGATGTAATGATTTGTCCCCCCAGGGATTCAAGTATTAGAAGTTCAGTCCCCAGTGAGAACATGTGAGGATGCCTGAAGCCTTTAAGATGTGCAGCCTGGAGGGAGGTCCTTAAGTCATTGGAGGGGTTGCCCTTGGAAGGGAAAGCTGGCTCCTGGAGTAATTCTCATGATGACAAACTGTTATAAAAATCTGAGCGTGCACCTGACTCTCTGGCTTCCTATCTCAAGATGGTAGCCCTTCCTTCCCCATACACCACTCAGTATGAGGCACCCCCACCCCAGCCCAGTCATGTCCTTGAACCTGCAGAACTATAAGCTAAACAAATCTCTATATTTTTCAAGTTACTCAACCTCAGGCACTTGATTATTTTAATTAAATGAATTAATACATAAGAAAACATAATTGTATTTAGTTTCCACTCAGATAACCCAGGCAATCTCTCATTTAATGATCCTTAAGTTAACCATAGCTGCAAAGTCAATTTTGCCACCTAAGGTAACACAGGTTCCAGAGACAAGAACATTGATGTCTTCTACCCTACCATATCTGGAAAAGAAAACTCATCCTGCAACTATATGTTGAATAGATGTTAGGGCTTGCACAGAAACGTGGTCATGTTTGAGTTCTGTCTAGCCAGAGAGCAGAGGTCAAGTCTACCCCCTGTGATATTGAGCAGAAAAGCCCTACCTTAGGAGTAGGGCTAATTAAGCCTTAAAGCAGAATCTATCAGACCGATTCTAACAAAAATAATAAGCTGATCAGTGTAAATTAACTGCCTAATGGAACAAAATTCAACACTCTATCAAGGGAGACAACAAAATCTATGTAGTTAGTGAAGTTAACACACATAATGCAACGCACACATGGAAAATGAGTAGACATGCAAGGAAGCAGGAAAATGCAACCCTCACACACACACACACAAAATAAACAAAAATCAAAAGATGATGGAATTCGAAGAAAAGAACTTTAGAACAGTGATAAAAATATGCTCAAGAATTTACATGAAAAAATGAGTGCACGAAGAAGCAATTAGGGAACCTGAATTATGAATGGAAACTGGAAGAGTACCAGTTTGTGCTCCTTGAATCACCCAATCTGCCAGTGTACAACTAGACAGTGCCATCTTTTCCTGAGTGAGGGCAAAAAGTTATTCATTACCTTCTAAGGAAAGTAATCTAAATGTAATTTTCTGTGTAGAGGGGGAAAACAAAAAAAAGAATATTGAAAACAAGATCAAAACTGTCTCACCCTATCTGAGTACAGTGGTGCACGCCTGCAATCCCAGCAGCTCAGGAGGCTGAGGCATGAGGATCACGAGTTCAAAGCCAGCCTCAGCAAAAGTGAGGTGCTGAGCAACTCAGTGAGACCCTGTCTCTAAATAAAATTCAAAAATAAGGCTGGGGATGTGGCTCAGTGGTCAATTGCCTGAGTTCAACCTCTGATTAAGTGTCCCCCATCCCCCGCCAAAAAAAAAAAAAAAAACTCCAAAACAAAAAAAGCCCTGTCCCACCCTTCAGTAAACATCTGGAAGACCTGAGCAAGTTCATAAGGCAAAGCACAAATCCAGATTATGGATCCTCGTGAGAACTTATCCTCTCCCCCATCAACACTGTCTCCTGCAGCACTTGTTCCCTTCTCACCAATACCTTGCTCCCTCTGAGGCAAATGGAGAAAAAAATGTCTCTTTCTCCTGGTGGGGCAGATGTTCTGTCTTTACAGAAGGGCATCTAAACTCCCAAAAAGGCCCAGAAAAGATCAGAAAATGAAGAAGGAATATAACATGGTAAATCAAAAAAACTATCAGGGGAAGAAAGGAGCACATATGTGTTTGAAAATGTACACAGCATCTTCAGTTGGGTTAAGTAAAATCACACATGCAGAGCTTGCCAAGGCAAGAGAATTACTAGGGAACAATGATAAGGGGCTTCCAGAAGGATCTAGATCAGTAAATGAGATGAATCCATCACTCCTTCAATCAAAATCACTTCTTAGGCACCAGTCAAGCTTGGAAGTTGAGGGTCACTATCTTTGTGTGCTTTTGAAGCTCCAGCACTGGACTACTGAGTGGC
The DNA here is from genome assembly GCF_048772815.1 of Callospermophilus lateralis. Taxonomy (NCBI): domain Eukaryota; kingdom Metazoa; phylum Chordata; class Mammalia; order Rodentia; family Sciuridae; genus Callospermophilus; species Callospermophilus lateralis. The sequence goes on from NC_135322.1 coordinate 61,171,283, forward strand.
TCTGGGCAAACTACTGTTAAGGTGCAAGGCGGATAGAATGAAAATGGGCAGCTCTTATGCTTGCTATGATGTAAGGTGCTGAGCCAAGTACCTGGAACACACTCTAGATTCACTGAATGTGTGCTAGATGGTCTTTAAAGTAGTAACAATTAAAAAAAAAGAAAGACAAAGCTCCTGAACTGACAGAGCCTAAGTCTAATAAATTAACTCTGTTACTGAAATAAAACTGGATGGCCTGAAGTACACACCTAATTTTGGAACTTAATGTGATACAGAACATATTATAACTTGGAACTTAATGTGATACAGAGCATATTATAGCTTCCAATAAAAAGTCCTCTGCTATTATCAGAGATGTATGCACTAGATTCCTTTATTCAATGAAAAAAAAAAAAAAAGACAGTGTTATAAATGATAGCCAGGAAGCCAGTAAAAATATATAAATCCAGGTAGAACTTTTATAGGTTTAATAGTTTTTAGAAAATTATTTGCAAGGCTAACCCACAAAACTGAACATAAAATAACTTTGTAGTTTACGTCACTGGACATAAAATAATCCCTGTCAAATCTACAGGGACTTTCTTCTGACTGTCCCAAACATCATCAATATAAATTCTAATAAACCTACTCTTTCTCTTTAAGCTCTGGCAAATCCAAGTACCAGTGCTCTTCACTGATGATCTTCTTTTCTTCTTCCTCTAGTTGTTTCTTGGTTTCCGAGTCCAGTCCCCTTTGCATGAACTGTCAAAACAAAATCAGTGTCAACACTCTTGTGTGTCTTTACAAACAGGCCTTCTAATGTAATGAACCCAGACCAGTCTTACATTCACAGACTCATTCCTAATGCATGTTGAGTGTTGCTTCATCTCAACACTCATGTTCTTGGTACACAAATACTCATTTATACCTATGTTTGTTACACATGGCAAAATGGAACACCCCATGGCTATGAATCTAGTACCTCCACTTTTAGGCATCAGTTTAGTCTCCTGACTCTACAGCATCTCAGAATACATTCTAAAGTTAGCGATTTAGCCTCCTTCACAACTGAGAATCCACAGTAGGCTTTGGAAAAGTACAGTCTTCAGGCTGGATATTTGCTATCATAAATAAAGTTTTTGGATGTCTGCTAGTATAAATAAAGTTTTATTGGAACAAAGTAATGCTCATTTAGTTCTAAGTGGTAATGGCAGAGTTGAGTAGGTACCCAAAAGACTACCTGGCCCATGAGCCTAAAATATTTACTATCTGAACCTTTAAAGAATAAGTTCACCAAAGCCCATCTGTCCTAAGAGTCCAAAGGAATGAAAAACAAAAACAAGCACCTTTTCTATAAGCAATCCATCATACCAGAAAACCTTCTATCCACATCCTTTTCTTTGTACTTCCTACCAGGATCACCCTCTGTCCAACAGCTAAAGTCAGTGGTCTTCAAGAGCCCAGAAAACAAGTGAGTTGAACTAAATGCTCAGTGATTTCATACTTGCCTACACTCAGCTCCAAGTGAACAGCGACACTGGCTATAATGCCCCATGACTTCTCACAGCATATACTCTGCTTTTTCTGTAGGCAGTGTCACCTGGGATCCTGCTGGCTAAGTTCTTTCTTGTCAGTGATGGAAGCTGCTAACTCAAATGGAGAACCTGATTAATTTTCTCATCTCTCCTTTGCTTCCAACATCCAATTCAAACTTCCCCATTCACTTGGGTGGTGGCAGATTGTTTTAAGACAATTTCTTCCTTGTTAACTCCAGAGTCAGATCTCCGGTCCAGTCCCTAATCACCAAGCACATCTTTATTTGGCTTATTCCAAGAGCAAATGCTACTGCTAAAATCTTTTCAGTGCTTGCTTGGTCAGTCTATTCCACTTCTCAAAACCAATGAGATCATAAACCATTAAACCAAAAGAAAATTCTGTTCAGTAAACTCTCAAATATTGCTGATATGCACAAAAGAAGTACTTTACAAACCATATAATCATGCTACAATTTGTCCCCTCCCTTCCTCACCTTACCAATCCCTAGTTACATCCAAAGTTAACTCCATTCAAATCTTGCCCATGTAACATTTTCTCTTTAATCTTCAAAACATTACTTACACTTTACTTTCTTTTCTTGGAAATTCCATCACTCTGTAAACATGATATCTAACAATCTGTATAAGTACAGATGTTCCCCATCTTAAAACTGTTCAACTTAACGAATTTTTGACTTTATGATGGAGGCAAAGTGACACACACTGATAGTACTCCAAATTTTGATATTTTCTTGGGCTATCCATATGATGCTCTCTGGTGATACTAAAGAGCAGCAGTGAGCTACAGTTCCCATTTAGCCACACCAAATGGAAGGTGAACAACTGGAACTCTACAGTGTTCTATGTGGTTAAGTTAGGGTGTTCAGTAGGTTAGGTGTGTCATGCACTTTTATCCTCTGTTGATTTATAATGAGTATATCAGGGCATAATCTCACTGTAAGTCAAGGACCATCACTAGCAAGTACCAGGCAGAACTCTGGAGACAGATAAAACTGAGTTCCAGTCCTTACTAGCATGTAACTTCAGGCATATCACTTCCTCTCATTTGCCTCAGTTGTAAAAAGGCATAATGACCACAGCCTCCTCAAAGGGTAACTATGTGAATCACATGAATTATCATATGGAAAGCACTTAGAACTGGGCCCGGCATATGGTATTTGCTATCTGTATTATCTAAGTTTTAATTTTGTCTTCATTCCTGTGTTTATTTTACCTACCATGCTTTATCTGGATTGTTGTTCCACTTTGAAAGTATAGGGTTAAAATGACTTTATTTCAAATCTTAAAAAAAATCAATTTTGTTTAAAGTTGGGTCACAATTCACTTCCACTCCACTGCCACAATTCTGTGCCTTGTCGGGGCCTTTCTTCCACCAACATATTCTCCACAGAGCAGTTAAAGTGATCCTGAAGAGCAACACAGCTCAAGAGACTGCTCCCTGTGCTCAACAGCTTCTACTGCTCATAAATTAAAGGGAAACAAAACCCCAAACCAACCCTCCATCCCGCCCGAAGCTCCCTGCACGCCGTGACCACGGCCTGCCTTCCAGACACAGTGGTCACTTTGGTTCTTGGAAACCTTCTTGTTTCCCTTCTCTCCCTTGAACTCAGGCCTGGAACTCGCCTTCCCGGAGCCGGGGACCCTCCCGCTCCCTCCGCCCGGAGCCTGGCTGCCCGCGCACGCGTTAGCAAGCGCCCGCACCGGCCGGGTCGCGGGGAACCAATGAGCTCCGCCCTCCGGAGGCCCGCCTGCTGTCCCCTGCATGCCCGCCACCTCGTCCTGGGCCTGGTCGAGAGGTCAGGGCCCTGTCGCCCCCCAGACCGTTCCAGCACCCGCGCACCTTCATGCGCAGCAGGTTCTTGGACAACTTGGTCTTGCGCTCGGCCGCCATGCTGGTTCCAGCCGCCAGCCTCGCCCACCAGCCCTCTGCGCGTGCGTGCCGCGGCGTGCTGGTGACGCCACACGCAGCGCGCGTCGCCCTGCCCAGCCCGCGGCCTCTCCTGTGCGTCTCGCGCTCGGGCGCGTCCGTTCTGTTCGCGCGCCTCCTCAGCGCGCCTTCTGCTGGCTGAGAGGCCGGGTAAGAGCGTGGGGAAGACAGTAGCTTGCCGGCGCGGGTCGCCCACCAAGAGGAGGGTCATCTCGGCCGGGCCCCGGGGGACTCCTCCCTCCGCGGCTCCCCACCCAGCCGCTGGCGAGGCCGCGGTGGCGAGTCCCCCGGATCCCCGCCGTCCCGGTGCAGTAGCTCCGTTTGAGTCCCCGATGGCCCCATGAGGCGGTTGTCACTGCACCGCCGGCCACTGGGAGCAGGGCGGCGTGAGCCTAGGCAGCTGGCTGCAGAAGGCCCTGCAACCCTGGGCTTCAAAGCTGTGCCCAAACCATCCCTTCCCCAAACGCTGTAGGCAGGGACAGGTGCCCGGAGCTGAGAGCCCGAGGTTGCTCCACCCCAAGGGGTAGGAAGAGCAAGGAGAGGAGGGTGACCTTAGCGCCCACTGAGTGCCCTGTGACCCCCCCAGGGCTTTCTCAGCAGCCGCAGGTCCCACTCAGGTCCCACGCTTGGGAGGACACCGGCGTTTCAGCCGATAGCAGCCTCGTTACGCCACTCTTTTGAGCTGGGTGCATTCTGTACCTTGTCCAGCTCTGAGGAAGGTCCTGCTGTCCTGGGTTAGGACCCGACAGGATAAGGAACCTGCTGGATGAGTGTTAAAGCTGAGATCCAGAAAGCATTTGGGATTTTAAAAGCCCTGCAGATTTTCTCAGAGGTGTAAATAAAGGCATTAAAATGTGCTAAGTGGGGGGCTGGGGATGTGGCTCAAGCGGTAGCGCGCTCGCCGGGCATGCGTGCAGCCCAGGTTCCATCCTCAGCACCACATACAGACAAAGATGTTGTGTCCGCCAAATACTAAAAAATAAATATTAAAATTCTCTCTCCCTCTTTCTCACTCTCAAAAAAAAAAAAAAAAAAAGAAAAGAAAAAAAATGTGCTAAGTGGTTACAGAAACTCATTTATGCATAAATATGAGTGATACCCTGGAGTACACAGCAGTGTGTCAAAAGGCATGACCGCCCTTTGCAGAAGCTGACAGTAAGTGGTGAGTGCCATGGTGGAAAGAAAATAATGACGCAGGAGAGACTTTTAGGGTTACTTTAGATAACATGGTCCAGAATGGCTCTTGTCAGATATTAGTGCTGGTGTTGCTGCTTTATGAAGAGTTGAAGGTGGTGTACTCTACGTATACTAGAGGGTGTGGTGACTGTAAAGGCTGTGAAATGAGAATTAGATACTAAGTCCCTCTTTTCATGGAGTTTGCCAGTTGAGTACCATAGAGGTTAATATCATGTAGGCTGAAGAGTGGCCTCCCAAAATTTATACAGTGAAGTCCTAGCCCCCAGTACCTCAGAATGTGACTGTATTTGGAGATACAGCCTTTAAAAAAGTGATTAAGTTTAAATGAGGTACGAATGGTGGATCCTAACCCAATTGACTCATATCTTTGATAGGTTCAAACCCAGGGCCTTATGCATGCTAGGCAAGTGCCCTATCAATGAGCTACATCCCCTGCCCCAGTGTCCTTATAAGAAGAGAAAATTTAAACACCCAGATGCCAGAGGGATGTGTGAATAAAGGAAAGGCCTTCTTCAAGCCAAGGAGAGGGAGATTAGGAGAAGCCAGACCTATCAACACCTTGGTCTTAACTGAGAAAATCGATAAAAGGCACCCAGTCTGTAGAATTTTGTTATGGTGATCCTAGTAAACTAATACACCACATAATTAGCTATAGATTACAGTTGTTAGGAGAAAAGCATGAAGTTCATGAGATAGTATGACAAAGGTACCTAAACCATTATGGCCTGGAAAAGAAGTCTCCTAAATGGTGTGAACTTTAAACTGAGATTGGAAAGAAGAGGAGTTAGCTGGCTGGAATAATCTAGTTGTTCTCATTGATGTGCTGCGATGATACCATCCATCCACTGAACTCTACATCTTGTAAAACTGAAACTCTCTACCTTTTATAGAGTAACTCTTCAACTTCTTTCAACTACTGTTTTGCCATCTTAATTTGGCTCCTGACAGGATTTTGAAGGAAGTGCTGTGGGAGCACAGGTGGAAGAAGGAGCTCAGTTTGTCATCTGTATCCAGGAGACCAGGAGGTGACTGTGAGCCAGATTTTGAAGGATGAGCACGTGTTTTGCTGGCTTAAGAAGAGGAAAACAGCATTCCTGGAGTATACAAGAGCACTTGCACAGCCAGCTAAGGATGCTAGAAGCACCACGCCTTCCCTGCGCACTTTTGCTGTTGTCAGTCTACTTGAATACTGGATTTTGATTTGTTTTCCCGAGACACTGATGTTATCATGTCACTCCTTGACTCCAAAATTTACAACGTCTGCTGTTGTCAGTTAGATAAAGGTCAAATTCTTCAACTTGCCACTCAGAATTCTATATTTTTATTTCACTATGAAAATACTGAAAGTGAGTCCCCAAAGTCTCTTTCTGCCTTTTAAAATGTAATAAACGAAAAGTGATTTAAGAGTAATAGTGTAATTTTAACTTTGAATTAAACTCCCTGACAGGGAAGATAACTCCTTGATCTCCCCATGCTACTGAATTGTAGAACACAGAGGATAGTTGTCACACTCAATAATGTGTTAGCCTCTTGTAGTTACACAGCAAAGGAAACATTGTTTTGGAGTAAGAAATATTTTGGATAGGTCTCCTCACAGTTCTGAGTCATTTCATAGTGGAATTTGTTGAAAGTGTGAGAGCCTCCAATTCCAGTCAAGAAGAGGGTTCCATGTAGCTGCACAATAGAATAGACCTGGTCACATATAGCCACATAGCACTTGAAATGTGGCTAGTCAGCTGAGGAACTGAATATTTTTAGCTAATTTAAGTTTAAAATATAAAATAGTTTTCTGTATTCATAGCTTTATTGTTTTGGAAGGACTACATTTCACTTTCAAAATTTAGCATCTGACTTGAGATATATACTGTAAGTGTAAATAACATTACCACATTTCAAAAACTTAGGCTGAAAAAAGTAAAATTTCTCAGTGTATTTTCATAGTGATTACATATTGAAATAATAGTTTGGATATTTTGGTTTAAATAAAACAGTGTTAAAATTAATTTTGTCTGTTTCTGTTCACTTTTTAAAATGGCTGCTAGAAAATTTTAAATTATATGCATGGCTTGCGTTTCTTCTGTTTTCCTTTTTTCTTTTTCTTTTTTTTTTTTTGATAGCACTGATTTAACAACTGCATTGGCCATGTGTGCCATCCCAGTGCAGAAACTAGAGTAGAAGAGTCTGTTGTGAGCAGAGGAAGGAACTCTTATGCAATGAGACAAAGCTGCTATATTATTAGCTTTTGTTCATTATATATTTGCAAGTACCAGATTCCAAAATGACTTGTTCAACAAAACAAGGATTTATTAGAAGTATACTGGTAGTTCATAGAATTGATGAGAAGCCTTGAGAACAAAGACGGAAGATGGGACAGCCTGGGATGTAGGGAGCAGAAATGAACCTAATACTTCTGTAAGAATGGATGAAAAACAACTGATTTCTCTGCTCTTAGGAAAGTGGACTAAAGTTTTTAAAATCAAAGAATCTCCTTTTGTTTTAATTTAGGATAGACCTGAATTGCAATCTCAGCAAGATTGGACATGATAGGGAGGATAATTTTTAAGAAAGATTGGGTGCCAATCCTCAAAGAAGGGATAGTTGCTATCATAGGCCATGCAGCAATGCCTAGGGTAGGAAGGAGGAGAGTTCTGTTGGGATAGCTCCAGAGGACAAAGAATTAAATATTTGAGTGTCAGGAAACTCATATTCAAAGTTAAATCTGTCTTTTTTTTTCATAGAATGTGCTTCCTCTTCCTGATTCTGTATTTCATTCTTTAGACAAGCATTTATTATCTGCCTGACACATGCAAATTGTGACTTCAGGCTAACTAGTCTAGAAATCTAAGTAGTTTAATATGTTCCTTCTTCTCTTAAAATAAGTGATTTATCAGAATCAGTCAATTTCTTGTTCATACGTATCTTGGTCAAATCAGGACACTGGTGCTAGGAATGGTCTCACAGGATATTTGGGAAAGTAACTCCTAACATCAATTGGTTGTTATGCTCCAATGACCAGTGGAAATTAAAGCACATCAAAAAGAACACTCCTGATTCCCTGGATGATTCTAATGATCAGCCAGGACTTGGTAATTGCTCATCTAGATGGACCTTCTAATTATATATAGAGAGAATTGTGTTAGTCAGAATTCAGTTTTGTTAACATTTCCTTTCTTTCTTTACTGTGCCCCTCATCATCCTCAAGTTTGTGTCTATTTTATGTCTGTCTGACTTCTATACTCCTTTCTGCTTTCTGCCTTTTTTATCAGAACAGATATTTTTGGGCATCTCTTTTGTTCCTGGCCCTTTGGTAGGCGCTGCAGACATATCCCCTGAGGATGTGTCACAGCCAAGGATATGTTCCTAAGAACTGTCAAGAGAAATGAGAGTGGCAGGAAACTTAATCTGGATTTGAGGAGTTTTGTGAGCCTTGTTTGGGGGAAGTGACATCTAAGTGAAAACCTCAAGATGAGTTATGAGTTTGCCTGACAAAAGAGGGCAAAGGGACAGGTAGGAGTGATATGGAAAGGAGTTTGGATGCTGCCCATACTGTAGACAACAAGTCTGCAGAGTCAGGCCAGGGCCAGCACCTAAAGTCCAGGCATTGGGGTGGGAGGACTTTTCTGAAGGTCTCTGTGAAGCTGTTGAATTGCTGTGAATGGGTGAGTGATGCCATTTTAAAATTCCACAAGGGAACTGCCATTTTTAAAATTACTCTGGCTGAAAGTGGAGTAGGGAAATGGAGGGAAGAAAAATAAGACTGAAACAGGAATATATTCTGATTCTCAAGCCATTTCAGAGGTTAATTTTAGATTACATTTCCAAATTTCTTTTAGACTAATTTCCTATTCTAACTAGTCATATGGAAAGGAGTTTGGATGCTGCCCATAGTGTAGACAACAAGTCTGCAGAAAACAGACTTGTGAGATAAAATCCAAGCCCAGGTCGAGACCTGATGGTCAGGACTTCACCTGCCTTTTAGCCTTATCTCCCTGCTTTTTAGCACTATCTTATATGTCTCAATTTACCTCCTCTAGCTGAACTGATCTTCTCACCATTCTTCCAAACATTCCAGGTTACCCTCCACATAAATACATCTTTCTAGAAAGATGCCTAGAGTAATGTTTTCAATTCTTTCAATTTTTCAAATCCTACCTGCCTCTCAGGGCCCAATTCAAATTTCATCTTCCTCTTACATCAACTGAAAATGAAGACAGAGTTGTTTTATGGTTTTGGTGTTCATGACACCCACTTTTTATTGTTACCTAACATGATGGCAAATGCAGGAGGCAATGCTGAGTTTATACTTACATTTATACTTTCACAGGAAGATTTTTTTTTAATATACTTAGTAGTTAAGTATATTAAGTATCTAATGTAGTTATTAATATACTTAATACTTATTGAAAAATGGGTGAGACAGCATCTTTTAGAATTATACACATCCTTTAATTACTTATAAGCCTCAGAGTACCCAACAAATTCTATCCAGCTGAGTTGACAGTTTTTTTTTTTTAACGTTTCATTTTATAAAAGAAAAAAGTCTAAGGATGCGGTAATGAAACCAGCTTACTTTCCTGTACTAATTCTATTCAGAATGTTCTGTTCACTTAAAAGAGAGATGATATCTTTGGACATTGCGAGGAAGTTTCTGAAGAAGCCAGTTGCTATGGGAATTATGAAGAGAAAAAATTAAAAAATATCTCCAATTCATGCAAATGAAGTTATCAGGTCTAAACCTGGAAGACATTTGGGAAAGATGAAGGAGGATCTCAGAAAGAAAAGGATTGTGGGCCTGAGGGGTTAGGGAAACATACTACAATGGGAGTTATCAACCCACATCTGAGAAGGATTTTTATCTTCCCTAAGAAGAAGGGAAATATGTGTGTTTTCTCATAAAAAGGAACAAAAGACAGGTTTTACATCAGAGGACTAGGGAGAACAGTCTTACCTAGGATGAGTTATTACTACCAGAAAAGGAGAGAGGAGGTTATAGAAGTCAAATTCAGTAGTTGAAAGGGAGGCTGCTGAGACCTGAGCCAGTCCAGAGTGGTGGCCTTCACCTATCACGTCTCTTGACCACTCTAAGAAATTTAATCTCACTTTTGCAAAAACAATGTCCTTTTTTTCTTTTTAAATAAAGACACTTATGTTTGTAGTTGTTTTATTATTCTATTATTTGTAGTAAGTTTTACAGACATAAACCTACTTTTGACTTTTGAGAATTTTTTTCCTTTAACTTTAAAATAGAAACAAAAAACTGCTCTCCTTGATTACTACCTGTATGCTGAGAGTATGCTTGAAAATTCAAAGGCAAGAGCATTCAATCCTGCATAGTCATTGGATGGCATAATTGAGAGAGAAATTCTAATTCTGATGCTCATCCTGAGTTTGCCTGTGTCTACTTTATCTCACTGGGATTCACACTGTAGCTGGGAATTCCTGGTTTATAGGGCATGGACAAACTAAGGTTTTCATGACAAAAGTCAATAATTCAAAGAAAGAAATCAAAGTACTCTTTTGAAGCCCTGTAAAGTATTAGAAGACAGCTATATGATTGTAGCTATTTTGTTAGCTGGCAATGATGTTTTGTAATAAAGGGGAAAAAGACTCTTGATTAGATATCAGGTTCCTTTGATTTAAAAAGAGTAGTTTTTCAAATTACAGGATGTTACAGAAGTAATGAATAACATTGTAATCAATAAAAAGATAAAAAATGTACAATAAAAATGTACAAAGTAGAAAAATGAAAATCTCACCTGCTTAAATTCCTCAACTACCATTCCTTGAAGTTAACTTCCATTAAATCTCTTGGTTTTAAAAGTTTCTGTTAAAAGAATAATATTTTAAAAGTTTTTTCTTTTCTGTTGGATGGTTTTAAGAAAGCTATGTTTTTTTTATAAGAAAACATTGCAAAGTATTAAGACTCTTTTCCTCTTCAGATACATCCATAAATGTTTGATTCTTGTGTTTCGTGTTTAGTGAAGAGTGGTATGGCTTTCTACCACAATTGGGTGACAACCTAAATTGAACCCCTTAAGAAGTGAACTCATCCTAAGCAGTGGGTTCTGTGAGATCCATCTTACAAATGACAACTTTGCACAGATGTTTTTAAATTAATTGTTGAATAAAAATTTCCTCTTCTTTCTAACAAAAGGGGAGGAAGAGAATGGGGGTGGGGGCATAGAGAGAGGGAGAGGAAATGCCTAGTTCCATTAAGCCATTTCAATCCTGCTTGTCTAATCTCAGCAGCTTGAGAGCCACTGAATCCTCTTTTTCTGTGAGTTTCAAATAAGATAACATATGTAGAAACACCTTACCAAATGCACAAGGCTGTGCAGATGTGAAGGATGGTAATTGCAGCATGGCGGCAGGTTGTTTTTATAGCCACTTTTATTGGCATGGTTGATTTTTAATGGAGTAGTCTATGTGAATTAGTTACCATAAATCCAAATCTGTAAAAACTATTGCACATCTTTTTTCCCTTAAATCCACTGAAACCCACATCTAAGTTCTCTTTATACCTTTGGGTTAGCAGAAATTAAATCTAAACATTTATTAGTGCTTTCCTGTCCCAAACATTGTACAAAGGTTCTGAATCTCAAGAGATGCGAAATCATGGGTGAAGTTCCCTCTGGTCTCACTGATCATTGCCTCTCACTGGATGGTGCAGAGACACCCAATGTCCATCTGGACCATGTCAAATTCTGCCATCCTGTGCTTCCAGTCCATGTTTGGTATTCAAGAATTTTGAACCTGGGGGATTAGCTTCCATTATCTCTGGGTGCATTGCCTGGACATTCCCTGGTCTTTCCAGATTCCATGTCTCACTGGACCTTCTGAACTTGGACCTTTTCCCAATACTGAAAAAAACTTCTTTTTCTCTTTTGTTTCCCTGGAAAGTGCTTGTCTCTTCCATCTGTCTCCAGGTTACAGAGACATAGCTCTTCTGTGAGTGTAGGCTTTTACAAACATCAGGAAGAACTGTAGAATTCAGACAATTTCCTCTCTGTGCACTATTGACCTCCTTCACTGCTCCAGGGGCAAGAGATATCAAGGGCCAGGTCACCTTCTTGGAACTGTTGAAGTATGTATAGAGCAAAACACAGATTACAGACTCAAAAAATTAATTCAGTCATGTAAAAAAGACTTTCTCTTTGCTTTAGCATGGCAAACTTTTGGTACTCACACTCCAGATTATATGTGTCTGTATGGATGAACAGAATACTCAACATTATCTTTAGCATTTCTTTTTTTTACATGTACTTTTTTTTTGCATTACAATTCTTATTACACATATATACCACAATTTTTCATATCTCTGTACATAAAGAATGTTGACCCCCAATTCGAGTCTTCATACATGTACTTTGGATAAGCATTTCTTGACTATGTATAGCCTAAGAAACTTTTTTTTTCCTTTTTTTATCCAGCTACAATAATTTCAGTATATGAGAAAAAGGAAAACACTTCTTCAGTAATTTGAAAAAGCAGTAATTATGGTAGTGTATAATTTATACGTGCCAATAAATAACTCCCTTAATATTTGCGAACATTGCTTCTCTGGGCTGATTATTGTATTTGAATTTTTATGGCATCATCAAAACTATAGGAAAGCTAAGTTGTCTTTTGTTTGTGTTGCTTAGGGGATGGGTGTTAGGGATGATTAGTCTTGTTGATTAAATTATCATCTAATCAGGGATTAATTTTGTGATTTATAAGTATGGCTGTTTGGCATTTAGTAGATAAATTGTGAGGCAAGAAAGAAAGGTTTCAAAAAAATTTATTATGGAAAATTTTAAAAATATCCAAAAGTACAAAAGGAGAATAATCTAATCCCTATATACTCATCAACCAGCTTAATTAACAATTCATGGCCAATCTTGTTTTATTTATGTCCCTCAAGTTTCCTTCTCTCTATCCCTCTTCCATTTGAAGGTATTAATAGGCACCATATAATTTATCTATAAATATTTCAGTACATACCTCTAAAAGGTTAGAACTTAAGACAATCACAATGCTATGATCACCCTTAAGCAATGTTGAGAAAATATTTAACAATTTATTTTTTATCACCTACTTATCTTCTTACCATTTAAAATTTAATATTAAATTTGTCAACAGCATGAATCTACACATATTACCATATCCTGAAAGATATTAAGGATAGGTTAATTAAAAAAGCAACTTTGTAACATGCTTCAATGTCCATTTAAAAAATTCTTTTAAACAACATGTAAAAACATTAGATGTATATACCTCAAACAGAGAACAGTGGTCATTTTCAAAGTAAGAATGATTATAGTTGTTGGCACTGGGTGTGGGAAAGGACTCTTACTTATAATCTGTTCTTCAGTATTTTTTTTATCTTAAAAATATATATTGCTTTTTGAACTAAGTTTTCAAAAGATAACTCATAGAAGGAAGAAGCTAACTAAATTTTATTAATATGTGAAATGAGAGGTACTCTCAGTCAGGATGTTCTGTCCCTCTGCTGGGTGATCTTTCTGGGTAAGTCGGAGAAGTAGCTGATGTGCAGAGTGCTGCTATATGCCAGGCGCTTTGATAGGCATGTCCAGTCTGATGATTCCCATTTTACAGATTAAGAACTATGATCCAGAGCAGCTGAGTAACTTGCCAGAGGTTGGAAGAAGCTGACCTTGATTGGGTCCTGAGCTGGGAGACCTGCCTACTCTTGTGCTCTTCATCTCATTGATCATTCTGCTTCCCTGGGTTTTTGCGGGTCTCACTAGTATAGAACAAGTTTTGTTAGCTCATACTTGTATGGCTCTTGTTGGATTTCCATGTTACTTCGACTGTTCATTTTACTATCAACTCAGTGATTCAGGAGAAACAGAGCAGTAATTCCTTCCTTTTTGTCCTGTGCCCATAGAATCTAACTGAAAGAATAGAGGGAGAAGCAACCTCAAAATAATTTCATGTTTTTTTCTAATTTAGGAAACACTTAAATGACAGGCAAATGGTTCTTGTCATTAGTGGCTTTCTGTATTATTCTCCAGCTGCCTAACCTTTTTTACTTGGTGGAAATGTGATAAAGCTCTTCTTAATTTATCTATCCATAAATGTAGGACAAAGAGATTTTAAGTATATGGGAATAGAAGAACCCAGTGCTTTTACTTGAATACTTTCCAAATCATAGATGTAAACAAGCTGCTCTGTTTTAAAAAATTTTTGTTATAAATAAAGCCTCGCAAACTGTAACAATTTTTTTTCACAACTAGACCTTAGCACCCATAAGTCTTTGGCCTTTTTGTCATTTTTTAATTCAGAAATAACAAATTATCTTTATTATCTAATATAAGAAAAATGTGATTGGGAAAGCAAATGAATCTATAAAACAATATACCCACATACATATACTGTGATATGCAATTTTTTTTTGAAAATTTATCCTGATCAGAAATTTGCTGACAGTATTCTAGCAATTACTAAAGATGTTTCTTCTATGCCATTTCATGGGGGTTGTTGGAGCTGCATGTGGAAAATACCCGTGACAAGCCAGAGTTTCCAGAACTCAGACCACTTGATGTCCCTCTTTACACACAGTGGAAAAGTACAGCAAGTATGAACTACTGCACAGACCTCAGAGAGAGACTGTACTGCCCATTCCTGCTTAAATTCTTTAAGTAAATGGCAAAGTTTGGTCCTTTAGTTTTAAAATTTCATCCTTTAGATAAACTGAATGGTAGGTTACATTAGTGGGCAGTTAGTTCACAGTGCCTAGATAAATTTAACATTAATATTAATTTTTCTAAAGTTGAATATAGCTTCCATATCTGAAAATGGGTGCTTCTCTGTGCCTCTGTGTTTGGATACCACAAAGAGGGTATTTTGAGAAATCTCATAAACAGTCATAAATATCTTTGGTGAGCTAGTTTAAAATAGTTCAATTCTAACTTTAGGAAGCCCAGGTAGAGAAGAGACTACTCAGAAAGGGGAAGAATTTTTCATTGCCTATTGTCAAGAAACACTGCAGAATGCTGTGAAGGATCTCTAGCTATTTTAGGAGCCATGCTAAAGGAAAGTCAGTTCCATGCCTGCCCTCTAAATCAATCAGTGTCCTGAGTACCTTGTGAGTTTAGTTCTAATGAAATTTGGCTTTTTTTTAGTTGTAGATGGACACAATATCTTTATTTTAGTCATTTATTTTTTTAATGGGGTGCTGAGGATTGAACCCAGTCCCTCACACATGCTAGGTGAGCGCTCTATCACTGAGCCACAACCCCAGTCCCTGAACTGTAGCTTTATTTCTCCAAGGAGATGTATTTTTCCTGTGACTTACATGCCATGTTTGGCTATTAGTTCTTTTGTCTCCTGGATCACCTTGTAGTTGTTACCAGAAAGTCTAGATATTGATTTTAGTTGTGTGATAAACGTCATCGTAATATATACCATTTGGCAGAGGAGGATGTGTATAAGGACATAGCTTTCATTTTAAGTGTTAGGATTAGAAATATTCTTAAATATCTCTACTCATATTCTTTATTTAACTCACTAGGAAACTGAGGTCCCAACAAATTTAAGCAACTGGAGCACTTGCATCTTGGTTAAATGCTTTGGATCTGAAGCCATAGGTTGGAATCCTGCCCCTTCCACTTATCAACTGGACAGCCTAGTGTAAGTTATATCCTTTCTCTGTGCATTAATTTCCATATCTGAAAATGGGTGCATAGTTTACAGGGTTATTGGAAGGATTAAACACAAAGATTACAGGTGAAACAGCCCAGAGCCTGGTATATAATGAGTACTCAGTATACATGCTTTTGGAATTATAATTCATATCTCTTTCCTCGTTTTGATTTTTATAGTGGTACCACATTATCTCTCCTGACATCCTTTAAACATAGTAAAGTATGTCAATTGCATTATTTCTTATTAGAAAAGAACACACATTTAACAAGCATCATTTTATCTATTTTCCATATCAGAGATGGTCATGTAATACATAAAGAATCTAGAAAAATAAAACAATGTATGTCTGAATGTATTTTGGTGATATTATAATACTCTACTTTTTAATACAGCCACAATTTCCAATTTGAATAAACAATTGACCACTTTAGTAGCTCATTAGATAAATCGAGCCCAGTTAATATAAACTTATCACAAATGCACATCTGGAAGGTGAAACTGTTACTGGAAGCTCATTGGAACTTGAATTTCCAGTAAAGGAACCCTTGATTTTTCAATAAAAGAGAAAATATCTATTCTGGCTTTGTGTAGACTATATGGATTTAGCAATGATTTGTGCATGTATTATAATCACTTAGTGACTTTTAAAGAGAGATTCATAGCTTCCCAGATTTCTATATAGACACACTGCTCTAACAACAATGGCTAATATTAGGCACATGACAAGCTGCCAGCATCAGCTCTATGAATGAGCCATGGTGTAGTGAGCTAAGCTCGTTCTATTCTTATTAGGTGTATGTGATAGACACTTTAGGCTATCTACTCCACTGTCATTCTCACCAATCGATTTTTTTTTTTTTTTTGCTAGAACTGTTTTCTTATGTGCTTTAGGGGAAGGTGGGATTTCCCTCAGCCTTGAGAGGAGGTGGATCTTTTTTTTTTGTATCAGTTTAAAATTTTGTTCTTTATAGATATACATGACAGTAGAGTATATTTTGACATACATACATGGAGTATAACTTATTCTAATTAACATCCCATTCTTGCAGTTGAACATGCTATGGAGTTACACTGGTCATGTATTCACATGTGAATGTTAGAAAGGTATGTCTGATTCATTCCAGTGTGTTTCCTATTCCCATCCCCTCTATCTTCCCTTCATTTCCCTTTGTCTAATCCAGTGAACTTCTATTCTTCCTCCCTGCCTTATTGTATGTTAGCATCCACATATTAGAGAGAACATTTGGCCTTTTGGGATTGTCTTATTTCACTTAGCATGATAGTTTCCAATTCCTCCATTTACTGGAAAATGCTATAATTTCATTTTTCTTTATGGCTGAGTAATATTCCATTGTGAATATATACCACATTTTGAGAGAGAGAGAGAGAGAGAGAAAGAGAGAGAGAGAGAGAGAGAGAGAGAGAGAGAGAGAGAGAGAGAATTTTTTAATATTTATTTTTTAGTTTTTGGTGGATGCAACACCTTTATTTTTATGTGGTGCTGAGGGTTAAACCCAGCGCCCCGCGCATGCTAGGCAAGCGCGTTACTGCTTGAGCCACATCCCCAGACCAACCACATTTCTTGATCAATTCATCTGTTTAAGGACACCTAGGTTGGTTCCATAGCTTAGCTATTTTGAATTGTGCTGCTGTAAACATTAATGTGGCCACATCACTATAGTATTCTGATTTCAAATCCTTTGGGTGTATGCCAAGGAGTTGGATAACTGGATCAAATGGAGGTTCCATTCCAAGTTTCTAAGGAATCTCCGTTCTGCCTTCCATAGTGGTTGAACAAATTTGCAGCCCCACCAGCAATTGTAGCTTTTTTTCCTGAGGAGATGAATTTTGAATAGTCTAACTAGACATTTTCACTACTACCTTTTCCGCTGTTTGTGATACAGTTTGGGCCAACAAGCCTTTGGTTTTGGGGGGCTTCCATGTAAGATTTATGCTGGGAAGAAAACACCTCTGCCACTACTGTCACCTTCATGTGATTCTTTGAATACAGAGACCATCTTAGCACCTGGTAGAGAGCCAGCCTCAGAAGACAAGCAGTTCACTTATGCTGGCAGAGGGGAAAGATGGTGAATTAGCAAGACAGCTTGTCTTGGGGCCACTTGACCTCTGGATTTCTTGTTTTGTGATATAATAAAAATCATGATTTAAGCCAATTTTAGCTGGCCTTTACCTATTTTCAACAGAAAATATGCTAACTGATATGATGTAAAATTGTTTAACCATAATTCATCTTTCTTTGTGTTTTTCGATTATAGTTGCCAGGAGGAGATGAAGTTGGAACTCAGTTGCCCAGTAGGACCAGGCATAGCCTCTTCTCTCATAGCTTCACTTGCCAATCACCACTCTATCAATATGTGTAAGTATTTAAACTTATGTAACAGTGTTGTTTCCTTATTCTTGGGTTAGCATGTTAGGTACAATCCATAAATTAAATTATGGAATCACTAATCCCAGGGAGTTCCTTCTTATTACAGTATCTTGTCCATCTCTTAAGCTTTTTGGATATCATCATTTGGGGGCATAGTGCACCCAAAGAGGTCAGTCTGAATAGGGAATAACATGGGTCAGTGCGAGGAATTATGCAGACCTTTGGGTGCCTTAGCACAACCTTCTCCTTTTGAGTTGATGTCTTCTTAACAAACATGCTTAATTTAGATGTCTTAAAATTAACTTCCACTTCTTTTTAAAGTTGTAAGCACAGAATCATGTAATAGCAGCTGTAGATTAACAAGACTGAACATATGTGAATTGAGATTGCTGTTGTGTTAAATGAAACAAAAAATTAACTTGACATATATTTAACATATATTAAATTTTTCTGCTGGATAATTACTAGACATTGATGTTAATAGGTTGATGCAAATCACCAGGGTTACAGTTTATAGGAGTCTTTAAAAATAAATGCAGTTGGATTATTATCCAGTCTATAGGGAAGTCTCATTACCTTTAGAAAAATTTCCTCAATTAATTTCACTTCTGAATAAGTTACTTTCCCATGGCTGCCATCCCTTCACATGTCTTTTTCATGTACAGTTACTGACAGATAGTGTCCCCTTTTATTCTGTGAGTAACTCATTGAATGCTGAGTTACTTACAGAATAAAAGTTTCATCAAGAGGTTCATCTCCAGTGTTACTAGGATCAAATTATGAGTATAGGGGTTGGGTCTCACTAAGGGTGACACCAGGTGTCAGGCATTTCTATCAGTCATCCAGACAAAGCAAATGAGGTGAACTGAACAGTTGGGGCTATTAATAGGGACCTTTAGGATGGTCTCCACAGTGGAACTCAACCTTTGATATTACCATGTGGCCACTTCTTCCCTTGGTAATAAATAGACTAATAGACCATGATCATTTTTATTAATCTGAGAACAAAACCCCTATGTCCTTGCTGGCAGACATATCTCTGTATGTCTACATTGAGGAAGGAAATAGGAAATATCTACCTAAAGCTAAGATTTACCAGCTTACAGCTGTTGGTTTAGAACACCTGCTTGCCAGCACTTTTCCCCAGGTATGTCTGTCATTTAAGACAAAACAAAGCTGTGACTGGATGTCGCTTTGGGCTTTCTGCTCATATAAAGGTAAAACCTTTCCCAGGGCTCTTGGTCTACTTGCTGGGGGACTCTCCTTTAGCTCAGTCTCTACAGAACTCTCCTGGAGGGCATAACTCCTATTCACTCTCTGCTTTACTCCCTGATTGAATACTGCCAGCCTTGGATGATTAAAAATCCCTACCTTTAGACAGAATACTTGGAGCAGTATAAATAATACTGAGATATTGTTTAGCCTTGCATTTGATAAATAATAAGAAGTATGTGAGTCTTTTTATGAATCTTTCTCTGGCATTGTGAAATTTCCTCCCACCATTATAAAAAAGAATTAAAGTGCAGTTTATGCTAGAGAGGTGCACATCATTTGGGAAATCCTAGAACAGGCTCAAAGATTCTGTCTTTATTGGCATTCAGAAAGCCCACAGCCTCACATAGGTGTTGACTCACTAGTTTCTTTGGGGAATAAGAATGTGAATTTTTGTGGGGGCCATGAGGTTTCTGTAGCTACCATGTTGGAGTGTATAAACTTAACCACTTTTATGCATCTTGCATAAAGTGAAATACTAAAGTTTTTTTTTTGAAAATTTTAGTCTATATTTTTTTGTGTTAAGGAGTCAAGAAAATTGTGTATGTGTGTGTGTGTGTGTGTGTGTGTGTGTGTGTGTGTGTAATCATAGGGCAGAGATGGGCATAATTGGCCAACTCCTTTTAGTCCATTGGTTAATTTTTTCAAGACAAGAGGTTCATTCAGCTCATGGTGCTGTTGATTCAAGGGCAGGGCACCAGCATCAGCTCTGCTCTGGTGAGGTCCTCAGGGCTGATGAATCATGATGGAAGGATGACATGAGGGAGAGATCACATTGACAAACAGTAAGCCAGCATGATTCAAGGATTGGCTTGCTCTTATGACATCTCCCTCTGAAGAGAGTTCAGGGGTCCCACTAACTGTAAAGTAGTGACTCCCCCCTGTGACTTAAGCACTTCCCACTAGGCTCCACCTCTTAAGGGTCCCACCACCTTTCAGCACCATACTAGGGACCAAGCTCCCAACACATGGACCCTTGACAACACACTAAAACCACTTCCAAACCCCAGCACCCTCTGTCCTTCCAAAGAAGCTCCTTCAAGAGCTGAAAGCATTTTATTCTGTTTCATTTTAATAAGGGGGGTGAAATTCCAGTGAAGTGACCATATATAGCCCCGTATAATTATATGAGAGATCACACTGGTTTTCACATAGTATTCTTATATGTTTTGTAAGCTTTTTGTCCAGTTTCTACCACATACAGTAACCCCTTTTGAGCAAAGAGACCAATATTTTAATTCTTTTGCATTCTAATACAAGATAAACCCTGAAAACTGCAGGGATTCTATAAATCCTGATAACTCACTAGTTTAAACTAGTAGATAAGACAGTTCTTTCAAGGTTACAAAAACCTGTAGCAATTAGCAGCAGGAGCAGTCTTAAGCTCTTTTCTTAAGGAATATGTTTAGTGCAGGATGTGTGAACATTTCAGTTGTCTTGGTAGCATTCTTCCTGTGATTTCCACTGCTCAAAGGAGGTAACCATAGACATGATTTAAGCTCCTTAGCTGGTCATCATCTAATCTATTAAGCACATAATTGTCCAGTATATATTTTCTTTTGTTCATCCCTTGAGGATTATATACAGCTTCCTGTTTTGTCTCCTAGCCTATTTTCATTTTTTAGTTCAAATGCCAGTTTTTCTGCCCAGGCAAGAAATGTGTATAGAAGGGAGCTTGGGGTTTGGGGTGTCAAGAGTTCTCTTTCTCCTTGGCTCATCTGATCCATCCTTAGGCCTTTGTCTCTAGAGAACTCTCAGTGAACACTGAATGGCAGCCTGAACAGTAGCCATGAGCCTCTTGGTCTCAGAGATCTCCAAGGACCCAAGGTTGCAGCAGCTAAAGGAAGAAGCAGGCACACCAAAATAGGTAGTTCTTTCTTGGTTAATGAAGATCACAGATGGAAATACTTCTTTTCCCCTTTGGACATGTTGAGATCTTAGAACTGATGCTATTAATCAATCTGTCCTAAAACAGAAATAGTTGCAAATATGTAATATAGAGTATCAGTGGAATAGAAAACAAACCTTTAACTAAGACTGGTGTTTTTTTTTTTTTTAAGTTGGAAAATGTTTCCAGCTTGTTTTTGATGTAATTGAAAATGTTTAGAACCTTTCCTGAAGAGTTGATTAATATATCAAAATCAAAAAAGGCAATTTTGGGTCTAATTTTGTTTGTTTACTGTGTAATACAGGATTCTTGGCTTTGAAATTCTGCCATGCAGGGTGAAAAATGACTGTCAGTGTGAAACAAAGTAGTCTATTGAAAAGAACATTGTGTCTAATAGGGAACAGCTGATACCAGCCCAATGCATCATATCTGGAATTACAATATCTTAATCAGTCTGATTGGTTCCTTGTGGGCATTAAGAGAGTCCAGATTTGACCACGGATCAGTCTTTGTCCCACCTACCTTTTTGTACAAGGGCTCAAAGTGAGAAGTGGTGGGCAGGTACTCTGGTTCAGGCAGGAGGGACAGGATAGTTTGGGATCTTGATCAATTGCATGGACAGAGCATCACTGGGTGCACAGAGGCAGAAGCAGTGTGGGGAGGGAGGGGTTGGCATAGCTCCTATAGGAGGACCTGAAATTCTTGATTATGCTCCAAGAAGCTTTTCCAGGGACTGCTTTATTTTCTAAATCAAAATGAACTGAAATAGGTAATTATATTTTGGCACTCAGCTTTTGGAGGAAAAGTTCAAGAAAACTTGCCATGCCAGAAAAAAACTGGTGAACTCTTACTGAGAGTTTCTACCCACTGGATTGAAACATGAGTGTTCAAAGAGAGATGGATGTCCGCTCGAGCATGATTTTACATTTTCTTTTCTCTAGGAGAGTTCCAATTTCATGTATTTTCCCCATTATTTCAATAATTGACATCTCATACAAATGCTAGACTGGCTTTCAAAGCCAGAAGCAACACATAAGTCTTATAGAATCACAGGTTTTGGTTTGGAGTTCAGAAAGTAAGATCACCATATACAGAAGAAAGTTGAACTGAAAAAGACATATAGTCAACCTGATTTGCTTTGGGTAGATAACATCTGGGCCAGGTTGTCACATAGCCTCTGCTGGAATGTCTCCCAGAGAGATTGGGAGCTTATGGCTCTGGAGGCAGCTAGTGATTAGTGAGCTTCACATCTCTGGCAAATCCTGTTTCCCATATCCTTCCTCATCAGTAGCAGCAGAGAATGTCTTCCTGTTTTGTGGTGACAGCCCTTCAGAGATGCAGGGGAACATCTTACTCCTCTGAGTCTTTTCTCTCCCAGACCAAGGCTAACAAACCTTTTAATCCTTTCATTCACAACAAGATTTTCATCACTCTGCCTTTAGTTTTCCTGGACTAGTTGCAGAATGAAACTGGAACATCCTCCCCTTTAAAAATCTGATGATGCAGTTTAGTTGTTTTAGTTCACTTGATCACATCTTGCCATTAGTTCACACTGAGGTTGTTGGTAGCTCTTAATCTATTTCAGATAAATGATTGTTTCCCTCCACAACATACCTATGCCCTTGATTCTTAAAATTTCTTCATTAGACCTTACCTTTTTTTAAAAAAATTTTTTAAGTTGTTGCTGGGCCTTTATTTATTTATATGTGGTGCTGAGAATCGAACCAAGTGCCTCACACCTGCCAGGCAAGCGCTCTACCACTGAGCTATGACCCAGCTCCAGATCTTACCTTTCTACCTATGTTTTTGAATTTTGACCTTCCATTAAATTCTGTCAAATTCTTGAAAAATCTTTCTAATGTACTGTTTTTTCTGTCAGCTGCAAATTTAAGTAGGCTTCTCATATTTTTGTGTTATTATAGTATTGTAAAATAGGGATGTACTTTGCTGTGAGACATATCTTTGATTTTAATTCCAGCTTCATTGTGTACCCACTGCCTAATATTAGGCAAGTTATTTAAACTCCCCAAGCTATTTAAACTCCAATTTGCTTATCTGAAAATGAAGAAGATGATAATTTCTATCTTTTTGGTTTGTTGTGAGTATTTGCAATAATGTAAGAGCCTAGTATAGTGTCAATCACATAGTAGTAATGGTGATGGTAACAATAATAAATGCTTTCTTTTTTAGAAGGGCAGGGACTCAATCAAATTTCTTATTTTCTTTCTTTTTATCTGGATCATATTTAACATTTTGCATGAAGCCAAGGACAGAACTATGTAACCACTAAAGATCATTCTCCATTGACATCATTTAATTAGGTAAATATTATCAAACAATAACTATTTATTGAGAATAACTGTAACTATATTTCAGTAATTTTCTAGTGGCTAGGGGACATAGTGTTGAAAAATATAGCAAAGTCCTTGTCTTCATGGAGCTGACATTCAAATGGCAGGACTACCATGTAACAGAGACATCAGTTATATAAAAATGGTTAACTTTGCAAGAGGAATAGTGTGTGTGTGTGTGTGTGTGTGTGTATCACTATCTGACATTGTATTATATACAGTATTATATATACATATATATGTGTGTGAATATAATAAATATCTATATATCTATCTATATCTATATCTATATCTGTATCTATATCTATATCTATCTATATCTATATCTATCTATCTATCTATATCTATCTATCTATATCTATATATCTATATATCTATATCTATCTATCTCTCTCTCTCTCTCTCTCTCTCTCTCTATATATATATATATATATATATATATATATATATATATATATATATATATATATATATATATATATATATATATATATATATATATATATATATATATATATATAATATATATATATATATATATATATATATATATATATATATATATATATATATATATATATTATATATATATATATATATATATATATATATATATATATATAATATATATATATATATATATATATATATATATATATAATATATATAATCAGAAGGACACTGATACACGAATCAAGCTTTCTTAGTATGAATGGTCAACTAGGCATTTGTTCTCTTATAACCACTGACTTACTTATTTATCAAATCCCCAAGAATATGAAGGGACTCTTAATATGCTTGCCTTCATTAATATAAACTTCAGATGGAATCTGAGTTTGTGCAGGGGAACTGGGAATACACATGAGTTGCATGCACTCATCCATACACAGGCCTTTCTCTGAGCAGTGTGCAGCTTCACAGAGCTTAAAGCAAAGAGAGGGACCCCCTTGCTCAGCCAGATCACCTGAATCAACTCTGGTGACCCATGGCATCACAGGAGCCTCACTGAGGTTGCTCTCACCTCCCTCCTTGAACACATGGCATCTTCAATTTTGCCAGCCATCAAAGCCACAAAAAGGCATGCTCTCTTTTGTTTTCCCCCAGCGGCTCCATTTGGTTTCTAGAGATCACCATGTCCTTTTCTAAGGGTCTGCACATCACCTATCTAATCATTTTAAGATATTACCAGGATTCAAACTGAAGCTTGCAGATCTGTAGATCATGGAATGAATCTTCTTCCTCATGTTGAAAAATTAGAATGCTCTTTTTCCAGCTTCACTATCCCCGGCACCTTTCATGTTCTTCATGATTCCTTAAAGATTACTGACAGTGACTCTCAGATTGCATCTGCACAGTCTCCTCATACTCTGGGATGTAATTTGTTTAGGCCTGGAGTGTTGAACTCATTTAAAAGAGCGAGACCGTCTCCCGCTATCACCTTACCTATCTCATACTTCAATTCCTTCTAAACTACATTTATTCAACTCTCCTGAGTTTAAAGATCTTTCTCCTTGATAAAGAAGATGGAAACACAACAAGAATTGAGATATATGACTTTCTCTTTGTTGTTTGCTAATGTTATATCATCTGCCCCGAGCAGTGAGGTCTGATTTGTTGGTTGTCTTTTTCTTTTGATTGCAGTGGATGATGGGTGTGTCCAGATGCGTGTTTCTGAGCTTGTAGATGAAGGCTTAAGCATATTTCACTTCAACTTTTTGAGGGATTAATTCTTTTGTTATGCTTGTTTAGTTCCTTACTCCTGTGCACATTTCTCCTTGTTTTAGAATGTGGTTTTGGGTGACGGCTCTGAGATCACACTGTTCAGGGTCAAATCCTGATTGTCCTGGGTCCTACAGCAGTGAGATCATAGATAAATTAGTTAATCTCTCTGAACATGAGTTGCTTTATCTGTAAAATAAAGATATAACACTTAGCTTCTAGGATTCAAAAGCAGATGATTTAATATACATAAAAGGCATAGAATAGTATCTATCACATAGCAGGTGCTCATTTTAACTACCATCAGCATCATCATTTGTAATGTCTTCCTATCATTTTTCACATGTGTTTTAGGCAGTCTGACCTCATCAGAGAGCCACAGTTTTTCTTACAGTTAGAACACACTCAATCCAATTCTATTACTTTGTATCTTCTCTCTCTGTGTATCCAGCCCCCAGCAATGGGAAAGGATATAAATAATTACAAAGTAACTCTCAAAGACCACAGAATCATCAAAGAAAGATGAAATTATATATAGTATACTCATGGTAGCAGCAAAGTGAACAAATGCATTTTACAAAGACTCTTAGCTGAGTCTGGTTTGAAACAAACATTTAAAAAATGGACCATCTTGTTAATGTTAGAATCCAAGAATAAACAGTGTACCTACCTCCTAGTCTCTGGCTCATTGTGAGTACTTACGGGGAAACATCATGATCCTGGATGAGGCCAAATGAATTCATAGCACTTTATGTGAATCCTAAAATACTGTTTCACAATAGCAAGAAAAGGCAAACTCAAATCACCAAGGGAACACTGAGCCTATCAGACCTTTGGACATATTAGGGCTGTTGGTAGAAACTTAAATAGAACTAGACTGGTTGCTGTATGGAGACTCCTCATTTTCTGTGTTTATGTTTTCATAATGGATTTCCTTTGGTATAACATGCATCATATTCTTGGCCTTCTCTGTTTGGAGAAAAAACTAAACTTACTTAATTCAGACCTTTATCTTTTCCTTAGAATTGTCCTGTCTCTAGGATGCTGCCTATTGGAAACTTAGAGAAGCAGCCACTGTCTGGGTGGGGAGAGTCCTGCATTAGCACAGCAATGCCTGGGGCTTATGGGTAAATCTGCCTAATTGAGAAAGAGTATTAGCAAGTTGATTCATGCCCAATTCAGCAGCTGAATTCTTTCACCAGCCTTATCAGTTATAATCATAAAGCTTTGCTTTGATCTATATTTGTATGTCTTCTGTGTCTTGCTTCCTAATAGATCTTAAGAAGGGAAGAAAGATATTACTTATTGATACTCTCATACCTCAAATGATGCAAGTAGTAAAAACAAAGGTGGCAATAGTAATTAGCTTCTTCTTTATATGTAGCCAAGACGTGAAGCAAGACAGTCTTTAGGCGACCTGCCAAGAATGATCTGATTGACATTTCCCTGGGAAAACCTACTCTTTTCCTACTTTTCATCATGGATAAATGGACAGAGGCAGATAGACAACCAGGCAAGACATAAATCTATAAAATGGTGATGAAAAGGAAGCAGAAGCAAAAACTAAATTGAGCTGATTGGAAGGTGACTAGGGTGTGAGATTTTTTTTTTTTTTTTTTAAATATCAAGTGGGCATGGGGTTCCATAGAACACAGGTTGTGCCTGACCCAGTAACTGAGAATAAGGTCAGGGAAATCTCTCTGGGGGAAGTTATGTCTAAGCTGACATCTGAAGGACAAGTTGGAGTTAGGCAATAAAGGAACAAGGAAGAACATTACAGGCAAAGTAAATAGGATATGGAAGGCCTGGCAACAGGTGATAAAGAGCTTCAGGGTTAGGACTTCAGAAACCTGCAAATAGGCAACACCATACTCCAGGTACTTTTCGCAGGTAGTATCTCTGCCTGAGGTTTAAGTCTAGAAAAAGTGAAAATGGTCTTGGTGTTGTCAAGGTCACCAGGTTGGGAACATTCCTTGCTATTTGTTCCTTGGAAAGCAAGAAATAGGGTAATGAAAAGGGCATTGAGGGGGTCCCCGAGCCTGGGAGCATGATGACCAGGAGGTCAACAGGACAGTGCAGTGGGTTTTGTGAAATTGTCTGGATGCTTTGTCAAATGAGCAGAGGAAGAACATAAAGCTAAGTCCAGAGGAAATAAATAGTGCATTGAAAAGTGAACCTTATGCATGGCCAGAAAAAAAAGACAGTTTAGTTTTATATGTTACATTTTAATAATAGTCATTTGTAACTGCATAATGAAATTTGTGAACAAAAGTTCATTTCCAGAAGAATAATCTCTCACTGATATGCAATGCCTCAGTAGGATTTGGTCAGGTTTTAATTTCAGTTTGAATAAATAATGTAAGATACGAGGCTGGGTGAGATAAAAGGAAATCTCTGTACTTTCATCTCTCCATGATGGAAATAATAACTTCTTTATTTCAAAACAAGTTTCCAATTAGTTTCTGTGAAATATTATTATCCTCCTTTCCCAGATACTGTAGCTCATTTTGAAACTTAATTTTGATAATATATAAACATTTCTGAAACTTACTCTACAGGAATGACAGTTACATTTGGAGGGAGGAATGCTGCTGGGCTATAACTATATTATTTGGGACTGTTCTAAATAATAGTAAAAGTAATGAAAGAGAATCAATCAAAGTGTCATCACATTTAATGGCTGTTGGTGACCTCACGTGGGCTCATCCTCACAGGAGAGCACAGATCAATGCCGCTTTCTCCAAAGCCATTCAACAGAATTGTTGTTTTCTTCAAGGCTAGTTATACACCATCTTGACCTCATTTAAAGAGGTGATATTATTTAAACAATATATATGTTAAGTAACATAATTTAGTAACACTGGACACTGGCCTGGGGCTTGTTTGGTCAATTAGGCAGATGTGATTGACCTCTGCTTTTGAGGGTCTTATAATCTAGGAGAGAAGGTCAAAATTAAAAATCTTCTCTTTTTTCTCTCTGTCTCTGCCTTTTTCTCATACACAGTTAATGTACATACAATAAGAGTAGTATGGTGATTTGAGAACATATATAATAAGGAGATTTGAACTAGTCACATTAGATTAAAAAAAGGCTCTGATATGATTCAGTTGAGATAGGGTGTAGACTAGTTGGGATACAAGCTAAACTTCTTGAACAAATATGCTAAATTGCTGTGGCTTCAATAAGGTATAAGTTATTTCTTTCCCATATGGCAATCCAGAGGTGAACAGGTTGAGTGGGCAGTTCTGCTCTCCTCAGCATTGGCTCCCAGGCTACTTCTGTGAGAGCCATTTTGAGTCAGGAGTGGAGACAGCAGCTCTCAGGAGGCAGTTGGGAAGCTGGACACCTCTTTTTTGCTAGGCCAGAACTTAGTCATGGCCACACCTAGGTAGCTGGAAAGGTGCCCTGAGAGCTCTGTTGTAAAATCAAGGCCAGAGCAGATGTGAGGAGCAGTCTCTGAAGACTGAGTAGTGCTAACTAGGCTGAAGTGAGAAGGGGTGGCACATGCCGAGGCCATGTGTCAGAAGAGTGTGTGGGGGCCTTGGCAGAAAGTGAGTCAGGGAGGAGCCAGGTTATGCTCAGCCTTATGATTCTGGACAAGAAGTCTGGCCTTTACTCTAGGAGCAATGTGAAGCCATTGAGGACTAAAGCAGAAGGAGAGGTCCCCCCCTCTTTGAGGGGAATGGTTCTGCCTTTGAAGAGATTGTCTGCCATGGTGTGGAGAATGGGCTGGAGGGTATCCAGCAGTTCCTCTATATCAGACACTATGCTGGGTGTTGGGAACAGGCACAAGCAGGATAGAGCCATTCTCTGCCTTCCTGGAGTCTGTATCCTGTGAGAGGGAAGGAGGGAGCTGAGGGAGATGCAGGAGCCATGAGGGATGGCTTTCTTCCTCAGAGTCAGGAGGGATGCGTCCTCTGTTCTTGGCCTCAAGCTGGCTGAGGCCCTTGTTCATTTTATCTGCAGCTTCTAGTTCTCTAAAGTGGAGGGAGGCTCCAGTAATGGGGTTTGTCAAGATGGATGTATTTCCTGCTAGCTTGGTGTTTAAAGTTGAGGTAAAATCCACATAGCATTAACCACTAACCACTTTAAAGAGTGCAGTTCAGTGGCATGTAGTGCATTTGTAATGCTGTGGGAGCCTATCTCTTTCTAGTTCCAAAGAAGTTCCACCACCATAAAAGGAAACCCCCTACAGTTACCCTTCACTGCCTACTTAGTCTCCCTAATCCCTGGTAATATCTGTCTGCCGTCTAGGTCTATGCATTTACATATTCTGGATGTTTCTCATGGAATCATATCATATCTCACTTTTGGTGATTGACTTCTTTCACTAAGAATGATGTTTTGAGATTCACCCATGTTGTAACATGTGTCAGAATTTCATTCCTCTCTATGGCTGAAACTATTCCACTATATAAATAGACCACATCGTGTTGTTCATTCATACACTGATGGACATTAAGGCTGCTGCTTCTGCTTTTTTACTACTGTGAACATTGCTTCTGTGAAAATTCATGTCCACTAGTTTATTTTTGCCCAAATTAATTTTTTTTACTCCATGTGGAAAAAAATAGTCTGGAGAAGAAATAAAAGAGTGAATTCTCCTTTCCTCACTCTGCTGTGCACCAGTATCCCTTTCACCCTGCCCCAGGTGTGTCTACAGGCTCTGGGTCACTGCCCACCCTACTCAGGCTCTCACAGTTCTCCTCTATTGTCTGCTCCTGTCTTATTCTTCATCCCAGCTCTTTTTGAGGATTTCCCTGGTTTCTGTAAGAAATTTCACTCCTCCATTTTTTGCTTCTTGATCTCCCTCTATACTTGAAGCCCCTCCCTCCCTCCTGGCTTTCCAGACTCCTTTGTGCCTTGTGATTGCCTTCATGCAAAGTCCACAAGTGTCATCATTTGAGGAAGATGGAAACCAAGTGGGAAGATAAGCAAGTGCCTGTTGATGTTCAGGAAAGTCAGTTGGTTCATTCTTTCCTGTTCATTCATTCACTCACTTTTAAAACTAATTCTTCCAACAAGCATCTGTTGAACACCATTCTGCATAATAAACTATCTGATCCTAGAGATATATATATAGTC
Organism: Callospermophilus lateralis; assembly: GCF_048772815.1. Taxonomy (NCBI): domain Eukaryota; kingdom Metazoa; phylum Chordata; class Mammalia; order Rodentia; family Sciuridae; genus Callospermophilus; species Callospermophilus lateralis. Next base: position 61,201,297 of record NC_135322.1, read on the forward strand.
TGGCTCTTTTGAACCCCATAGGGCAGGCAGATGTTAAAATTAATAAACCACAAGACAATCTAGATTTCAAAAGTGGCACAGACAAAGTACTGGTGAGGCTTGGACAAGGCAGATAGCAAGGGTGGTATCTGTGAAATTCTGAGCATACTTTGGAACAGAGGCTCCTCTACCAAGGATTCCCCCATACACCAAATACTTTAAAGGTAAAGACTATCCTTTAAGTTTGTAATTTAAGATAGCTGACCATTAGCTATCAATCATTGTAGATGGATAAACTGAGGCACAGAATACTAGGCTCAAACTGTTGGTAAAAATATGGTGTTTTGAGTGGAAGGCTGGTTCCCTGATGCACTTGTTACTCCCCAGGCCCCATAAGCTCACATTTCTACAGTTACAGTATACTGTTCTTTCTGCCTCAGTACAGAAAGGTAGACTGGTGATTCTATTTTTCAGAAGAAGAAAACAAGGCAGGGGAGTTTACCCAAGGCCACTTATCACTTTTATGGAGGAGCCAGAATCACAACTCCTACCCTTTGAGTTTTTAGCCTGTTGCCTAGCTACCAAACCTCCCTGCCTCTTCCACTGTACAGCAGCTGAGCAGGCACTTAATAATCATAATTGATGGTGCTGGCTGAAAAGGAGAGCTCAGAGTGATTCTGGGTGTTTTTGTTCACATACCTATGAATTTTTACTCTTCCTGTGGTCAATAACCTATACCCATTTGTTTTAGATAACATCCCTCTCTTAGTTCACAATGAAGTTTTCTTGTCTACACTGGTGATTTCTCTTTTTTCTGTTTATCAACTATTCTTTCTGGAGAAATTCAGTTTATGTTTACAGGTATTACACATAAAAAAGAAAAGAATTACAGTGTCTGTCCCAGGGCTTCCTATAAGAGAAGCCTCACCATAGCAATTTAAGGAATAGAATACAATTCAGCACAAGCTAAATGAATTTTTTCCAGGAAATAACACTTCTGCTTCTTAATTATGTTAAAATATTTAAGCACCTATATATTCCAAATATTTATAGGAATAGAAAGATAAATTTGCTTACCCTTCCAACAAGGACTTACTGAATGCCTGGCATGTGCCAAATCTTGTGCTACTACAGGAGATTTTGTGTTACTGATTGTCCAGGAGGAGTCAGATGACCTCATGTGACCACACAGTTGAATAGTCACAGTTCATATGTGATTCAAAGAGGGAGTACATACTGCTGTCAGTGCCCATTATGGGGTGATTGGACAAGAAAAACTTCCCACAGGAAATGATGCTCAAGTTGAGTTCTGATGAATGAAAACGGAGGAAAGAGCATGCCAGGCAGAAGTAACAACATGCTCAAAAATCCCTGGGGTAGGTGGGGATGTGAGGCATCCAGGCTGTGTAGGACTTCACTGTGAGTGAAGTTGGGGAGCCAGAGGAATGCGGAGAGGTAGGCAGAGGCCAGACAGTGCAGGTACATTGTTTTCATTAATTCTAGCCAGGCTGTGGTGAACAGGGCCAATTGGCTCCCACCAACTCTGTTGACCTCACCCAGGTGCACCTGGGGCTTCTCTGGTGCCTAGGCCTGCAGCCCTAGTAGGAGACCACTGGCAGCTATGTGTGAACAACCCAGAAGTGCCAGGGAATTAGTTTCCATGGGGCAACTCTGCACTGCTGATGCATGAAAGTCAATGGATGTCCCTGGTGGGCATTTCGAGGTACATTCCCCAGGGTCCCTTGGAAGTTCCTCACAGGTTTGATCACAGTTGTTCATGATGGTGGTCAACTTGCTTATTCATTCCCTCATTCTCTGTTTTACTCACTTTCCCTAACCCATGACTCTGGCTCCCAAGGATCACTTACCAAATTAACACTGCATATAGGCAAGATTGTGTTGTGCTGTTTCAGGGGAAGCCAGGCAGAGACACCATGTAAAAGAGTTTTGCTTTTATCTTAAAAGAAGTGCAGAATGATTGTTTTTAACAAGCACAATTTTGGATTCAGTGTGGAGAATGGTTTGGAGAAGACAATGGCAGGTAAGGATAGAATAGTTAATGAATGGGCTTTACTAGTCCAGGCAAACAGTAAGCCAGTTGGGATAGAGTGGGACCAATAAAGATAAGAGAAATATGCATATCTGAGGAATATTTAGGGCTTCTAATTAATAGGATCTGGTGATAAGTTTGATATGGAGAGTAAGGGAGAAGGAATGACTCCTAAGTATCTGAATTTTTATCTGGAGGGATGATGATGTATTTCATTGAGTTGAAAACTCTGGAAGACCAAATATTGGGCAGGGAGTTTCAGCTAAAGTTCTGTTTTTTTTAAAAAAAAAACAACTTTTTTTTTTAGTTGTAGATGGACACAATGACTTTATTTTATTTATGTATATTTTTATGTGGTGCTGAGAATCAAACCCAGTGCCTCATACATACTTGGCACTCATACATACTTGATCCACAACTCTATCCTTCAGCTAAAGCTCTTTATGATTGAAAATAGAAAACCCAATACAAACTGCATTAATCAAAGGAAGAATTAGTTGACTAATGACACTGGAAAAAAAAATCAATTGGCTTTAGGTATGACTTGTCCAAGGGTCAAATGATGTGACAAAGTCAGTCTCTCAGCTCTGCTTTCTTTGGGTAATTTCAGCCACTTATGGAAGCAAGATGATCACATTCTCAAACCACATGTTTAGAGGAAACAGAAGGCTTCTCTTCCTAGGAGTCCCAGCCAGCACATTACTGTGACTCATTTGTTCTGACTGGATGATGTGCACAGGTTGGAGTTGTGGATGAGGATGAGGTAAACCTGATTGAGACCAGATTTGGCCAAGAATGGGAGAGATGAAGTCCTTAAAGGAAAGAAGGACACTGCTGCTGGTAGAAACACAGAAATGGGTGCTAGGAAAGTACCCAAAAGTTCTCTTACCAGAGAGAGAGAGATTTCCTGAGGTTTATTTTGAACATGATGTGTTAGTGTACTTTTAAGACATTCAAGAGGCATAGATCTTTGGGTCTAACCTATGATAAATCCTTAAGTCTAATCTCAAAGGAGAGTTCTGGGTGGGGAATACACTTTGGGAGTAATTTGCATTAAGGTAGACATTGAAATGGATGGTGTTGGATGAAATTACCTAGGGAGAGGGATATACACTAAGAAAGAGGACCAAGGAGAGGTGAGAAGGAATTCCAATACTGAGTCAGAATTCTCTAAGGTAAAGAAGAACTATCTGATAATAAGATGGAGTAGTCAGAGATGTAGGAATGAGTCCATGAAGACTCATTTAATAGGAAATAAAATATGAAACACAACAGCTGCTTTCTTGGAATTCATAGTCCATAACCAGACTTGAACTAAAAACTGATGCAATGTAGGCAATTTCAATCCACAAGTCAAGCCCTGTGTTAGAGGCTGGAACTCCGAGTACACCTAGTTCCAGCCCAGAAGAGAATAACTAGCTGTTCTTGGGGGAGAGAAGTGGATCCATGAGGGGTCTTTAAAGAAGCACATGATTTTCCCAGTTGTTAAAGGAAAAGCTTCAGGTCCAAGATGAACTTCCATGGGACATTTAGGAAGGATTGGGCCAGACCCAAGGGAGGGTAACCTCAACTGTGAGAACTCTGGGAAATAAACAAGGACTGGAAAAGGGAGAGTCGGCCGAGGGAGAAAAGCTGGAGGCACCACACAGGTCACATTTGTGGATGGTTCTTTATCTCAGGGCTTGACTGTGTCACTCCATCACTTCAAAACCAACTTGATGGGTCTTTATTGCAGTTTGGCTGATTGGTCGATGTGTTATATAGCATTTGGGGGGAATGGTAAGACAGACTCTAAATTCAAAAGGTTTTTTATAAGGTGGGTATTTACTAGTTGTTTTCTGTTACTATCATGGTGAAGATAGAAAAAAATATGATTACATCTCAACAAAAGCAATTGAAGTCAAACGTTAGGAAGAGTTTTCTTATCAGCAACATTTGTTTTATTTGTCTGCATCAGCCTTCCAGTTTTTAGGTTCAGTTAGATAATGATAATAACAAAGACAGAAGGGCTGAAGACCAAACATGCAAAGAGAACTGACATGAAATCAGTGAGCTTACTGGGGATGGCTGAGTTAGGGAAGTTACACATGGGGTGATCACCATTTCCAACTAGTAGGGATATGTTTCTAGAAATTGTAGTCCAGAGACCTGATTAACTATAAGGGCTTGGGTACAGAGCATTCTTTCTAGGCATTCCTGCCAACCCCTAGAGTGTCCACATCCTGATCCTTAGAGGCTAAGAATGTTAGGTTACATGACAAGGAAGAGTTTAGGTTGAAGAAGGAATTCAGGTTGCTTATCAGCTGACCTTATGGGTGACTATCCTGTAGTACCCCCGTGGGCCTAATTTAATAATGAGTGCCCTTTAAAGGGAGGCAGAAGAGGAAGTCAGATGCTATGCCATTGGCTTTGAGGATGGAGGACAAGGCCATGAGCCTAGCAGTGCAGGAAGTCTTCAGAAGCTGGAAAAGGTAGGGCAGACTGGCTCAGAACCTGCACAGAGGCAGCCCTGCCCAAGCCTTGACCTGAGCCTGGGAAGATCCATTTTGGACTCCCGACCTTCAGAGTCTCAGGATGGTATGTTTATGGTGCTTCAAGTCACCAAGCGTGGGGTGCTATTCCTTTTGCAGCAGCAAAAGGAAACTGAACAGGGGCTTGGAGGACCTAATGAATGATTGACTCATGGGATGGGTTGGTTTCTGGTATAGGCAGAAACTGGGTGGAAATCGGGGAGGCTGTGAACTCAAAATATTATCATTACCTCTTTTTTTCCTTACTTTTAAAAAACTCTATATTTTGAGATAATTTTAGACTTTTAGAAAAGATGTGAATAAAATTTCTGCAAAAATTCCTGTGCACCTCTTACATAAGTTTCCTGTGTTAGCATTTTAACACATTTGCTCATCATTTTCTCTCTCTAAACAGATATATAAATACAATGTATGTTATAAACATATAAAATATACATGAGTGTTGTATCTTAATATAATTTCTCCATATATGTATATATGGCACATATATATATGTATATATAGCACATATATGTGTATGTGTGTGTATATATATATATATATATATATATATATATATATATATACACACACACATAATTTTTCTCTCTGAACTATTTGAGTGTAAATTGCAAATATCCCTTTATACCCAAATACTTTTCTTGTATGAGCCTTAAAAACAAGGTCATTTTTATAGTACAGTGGTAAAAATCAGGAAATTAAAAATGTCACAACACTGTTATTCAATCTAGAAATCTATTTAAGTGTTGCCAGTTGTCCCATTAAAGTCTTTTACAGTGAAGAGTTTTTTTTGATCCAAGATCACATGTCATATTTAGAACTTTAATTATTAGTCTCTTTTAATAATTAAGTCTGTCTTTATCTTTCATAATCTCCACATTTGTTGAAGAGTATAGCCATTGTACTGTGTCCCTTGGGTGGCTTTGTGTAGTGCTTTTGCATGATGAAGATTCAGGGTATGCATTTTTGGCAGGAATATACAGAATCTGAACTGTGTCCTTCTCAGTGAATCATATCAGGAAGTACTTGGTCAGGTAATGTTTGCTATGCCCCTTCACTATGAACTTATTGTCATTCTCTTTATATTTAGTAAGTAGCTTGAGGGGAGATGCTTTGTGACAAGTACCTTGTTTCTCATACTTTCACTAAGTAATTTAACATCCATGATTCTTGCCTATACAAGTAATGCTATGGTCAACTGCAATCTACTCATAAATGTATGACTGCAAGAGATAAGGATTTTAAGACATAATAATCCCATCACCTTCATCTCCCCTAAAAACAAATTAACAATTCCTTAAGATGCTAAATATTACATTGTCCCAATTATCTTACAATTTAAGGCAATTTTTTATTTGAGATAATTTTAGGCTTACAGAGGAATTACAAAATCAGTGTGGAGTATTACTGTATAGCCCTGATGTTGTGTTAAATCTATAGATCACAGGGGAAGAATCAATATCTTAACAGTACTCAGACTTCTAATCCATGAACCATGATTTTTGGGTCTTCTTTGGTTTCTTTCTTTGTAAGTTTCACTGTATAGATTCTGAATACATTCCTTTAGATGTATACCTAAGCATTTCATTTTAGGAATGCTACTGGAAATGATAGTTTTTTAAAAAATTTGAATTCTAACTTTTCATTTCTAGTCATATTTTGATTTTTAGGCTATACATTTGCTAAAAACACATACTAGTTCTGTAAGCTATTTTTTGTTGCTATAGATCCCAAAATATCAACTGTTTTTTCTTTTTCTCCAAATCATCAGTTTTCTATCTTTGTTTCTTGTTTTATTGCATTGGCTTGGATGCATTCAATATGATCCATACAGTGTAATATTGGATAGAAATGAGCTCAATGAGAAAACCTTCAGTTTTCTATCATTACATATGATCTTTCTTCTTTATTTTTCTATTCACATTGTGAATTATATTGACTGACTTTCAAATGTTGAACCAGCATTCCTGCGATAGTCCCACTCCATGGTGAGGTATTATCCTTTTTTATATCAGTCTTAATTGGTTTGCTATTATTATACGAACTAGTCTAGCAGAACCATGTTACTGGTGACCATCTATCTAGTTGCATCTGCCCCAGGTAGGCTGGCGATCACACCTCTTCTCTCCGCAAAGATATCTGTCTCTCTTTGTGTTTTAGACCAATTGATTGATCTCAGGTCTCAGTTCTCCAATGGGTTTTAAAAAACGTGATTTGGCAGATGCTTGGCCTTTTTGTCTTGTTGTTGGTATAAGGGTGAAAGCAGTGTTCTGTCCAGCTCTACATATTCTTGAGTGAAAACCCAAGGCTCTTCAATTGTTTTCTACATAATTGTTTATGTGAAATAGGATCCCAATCAGATTTATATCCCTTAAGTGTCTGTTGATCCAATTTCTCCCTTCTTTTTTTTTTTTAACAGTTTTTAGTCATAGTTGGACACAAGACCTTTATTTTATTTATTTATGTTTTTATGGTGCTGAGGATTGAACCCAGCACTTGGTAGGTGAGTGCTCTACCACTGAGTCACAAGCCCAACCCTTCTCCCTTCTTTTTTTAATCGCCTGTTTATTCTGTTATTGTTGTCAAGGACACAGGGTATCTATCTTATTGTTTCCCAAAGTCTGAGCTTTGCTAATTGCATTCCTGTGATGTGGTTTAATTTGGTCCTCTGTCCTGTAAATTGGTAGTTAAATCTTGAGGTTTTTATTGGAATCAAGTTAATTTTCCCTTGATTATTCATAATCTAGATATTTCTCTCTCTCTCTCTCTCTCTCTCTCTCTCTCTCTCTCTGTGTGTGTGTGTGTGTGTGTGTGTGTGTGTGTGTGATGTTATCAGCCACTGAAGTTCTAGCTCTATTAATTCATTAGGAGATTTTTTTGCCTTTCTTTTATAAATGAAGAAAATGAGGCTCATAAAGGTTAAATGATTTTGCTAAGACATTATAGCCAGTTAGCAAAAATACTCTGGGGCAGAACCTGTGTCTTATAAATGCAAGTCCAGTATGCATTATGAAGTATATTGACTCTCCACACATTATGTTGTTAGCAATAAGAACAGCCATGTCCTGTCCCTAAGGACAGAAGACATACTTATTTCTTTTAGAGAGATGAATCTCTTTGAATTTAGTTCTGCTTGGAGGCATAGGACCATATCAAATGATTACTCAAAAAATTTCCTTCAAGTTCTGGATTACATTCATTTTTATGGATCTAAATAAAAAATTATTCATGCTAATTTCAGTCTGGAATGGTATCTAAATTCAGCTCAGAATCCAGAGCACATTTCAGTTTCTGCTTGCCCCTCTAGTTCTACCAAAGAAAGGACACAAAACAAACAAATGCAGAATAATTACTGCAAAGCCATTTGTTTCACTTTTATATTACATTCAAGACACATTGCTAAAATTTTCCATTAGCTAAGGTGTGTGTGTGTGTGTGTGTGTGTGTGTGTGTGTGTGAGAGAGAGAGAGAGAGAGAGAGAGAGAGAGAGAGAAGAGGAGAGGAATGTTATAACTGGTTTTTATCTACCACCTAAATTTTTTCATGAGTTTTACCGAAGATGATATAGAATCTTTACTGGGGGTGGAGTGGGCAAACAATTTCATGAATTATTGGTTAGAATTCAGTGGAGATAACTTAAGAAAAAGACATTTTTAACTCTATAAAGATAAATTTATCATGTTTGAATCAACCAAGGACAGACATCTATCTTGACCCGAGCATTCATTTTTCAATACACATGATATACTCAGGTTATATCCTGCATCATCTGATGCAGGAATGACATTCCTGAGCTTATTTTCCAAAATAGAACATAAACTTTCCACTCTGCTAATATTTCTAGAAAGCTCTGTAATTTATTAAAGCTATAACATAAAAATTATCAACAAAATAACTTTCAATCTATTTCAAATACAACATTTTCAAATGCAATAAGGGAGGATGAACCTGGCTTCACTCTTTAATCACAGGTTCTGGGGATTCCTAAGCAGAGGAAAAGCTCTGCTTCCTCACTTTTTCTCATGCAAACTCTTAAGTGTGAACAGAACCTTTTGCTTTGAGTTGGGGCAACTGGAGGTTCTGTGGTCTTGTTAGATACTAGGAGAAAATGGAGCAGAAACAGGAAGAACTTACTATGTTTTGCGAACAGTATCAAGGGTCCAGCACAAGAACTGGAGTGAACAGACATAGATTAGGAATTTTCTTTAGAGCGCCAGGGTCTTTAGAATATTAAGTTAATATGGAATCTTAGTTATTATCTGGTTCTACTCATTTTGGCAAAGTAGATTACACAAAATTGCAAAATTGTTAATGGTCAAATATATGCTAGAATTTTATTCTTTTGAGCTATTCCTTGAATTTCCCTTCCCCTGGTTTCTGAATTCAGACCTGGGTATGGGCATGGGTTCTGGCTCTTATATTAACTGTACCTATGACATTGGGAAAATCACTGATTATTATCAAACCTTCCTTTCCCCCACCTGAAAATAAATGAGGTTCAGTGTGATAATGTGTGTGAAGCCCTCTCTGAACTGTAAAGCACATTCAGAAGTGATTGGAACTATGGAATTGAACTGAGTCTGGGTAGATCCACTGACATTTCCTAAGAATTTTTACACTAGATCAGGTTTTTCTCCCCCACACCCCCAAAGCTTTGTGTGTGAATCCAAAACCCATTGATATCTTGTTCAGTAAGGGGTGTTGAGATGGTCAGAGTAAGATCATCCTAAGGGCCCATGAACATCCTGAAGGGAACCTGACTCTTGAGAGTCACCTGCAGGACTATGTGGGTGTCCTTTAGAATCTTATTTCTGATGCTGCTGCCGCTACAAAAAATGTAGTTAATAAATTTCACTAATGTCTATAGGAGTGTTCACCAGGGATCTTTGGAAAGAGTAATCTTCACATTTAGAAGTATTTTCTCATTATGGATAATGGGATGATGAGGTGAAAAATGATCTTGGCTACTTATGATTCTAAAAAGCCTCCAGACTGAATAATCTATGGCAAATTAGACATAATGGCTGCAAAGAAATAACTCATTTACTACAAGGTCCACTTAGTTATTTAATCACTTTTACTGTCACACAAATACATATTCCTATGCAAAGTGGTGAAAAGTTAGTAATGGCATAAAAGGCAATTGTGTAATGACAGCCTGGCAAAGGCTATAAAGGGAGAGCTTTGCTCCAGATAGTTCAGTGATTGAGCCAATATGCCTTATGGTGTGAGCACTGTAGAGGAGCAGCGATTGGAATCCTTTACTTTGTCCCTAGATTACTGCACATTATGGAACAAGGATGCATCAAATTGGCAGGTTAGACTTGGACACTGTTTGGGCTTAGATGAGCTCATTAGAATGAAAATACTTTGGAAAGAACACTGGTAGAATACACAGTTATTATTACTTTAATTTAAAATTTAGATAACTTAGGCCAAAGAAGAGAATGGGCACTATTAGCCACATATGCTAAGAGTATCTATTATTAGAAAAAGCAGTTACGGAGATGGAGCAGGTGTCGAAAAGTCCCATTTGGAATCTGGTGTCACCTGAAATAATTAATAACAAAAAAAGTGTAATTGCCAGCTCATGTTTTAGAAACCAAGAGCTGCAGTACCCCAGAAAGCAGGGAGCAGGACTGTGGGTGAGTAGGACAACAGTTAGCACTGTGCAAAGACTTATAAGGGTGGGAGGAAGTTTAGATGGTGGAAACAGGAAGGTGGCGCTAGTCCTGTTTGTTTTCCAAGAAATTCCTTGAGGATAGGGGCTGGAAATAGGTTCTGAGAGCAGGACTGGTCCTATCATTGTACTCTTGCCCTTGGGGGATCCAAGGAGTTTTCAACAGTGAATGGACTTGGGATCTCACTCAAAGCTTAGCACACCTGCAGGCTTGACATAGAGGGCTCCAGCAGTGGGCTGTGGAATTCTTTTCTCACTAGACTATGAAGCAAGTACTCTCTCCAGGAGGAGAGATGTAATACTTGCCATTGTTCTTTGGGCTCAGCTCTCCTTTTTACCTAGAGCTATGACAGATTAGGTGTCTGTGAGAGAAGCACTGTTGAATAGAAATGAAACATGAATCAGAAACACAAGCCATGTATGCAACTCTAACTTTTCTAGTAGCCATATTAAAAAACTAAAAAAAAAAAAAATGTATGCCTTGTTTAACTCAATATATGTAATCAACATAAGGTTATTGATG